>NW_011888834.1:7887529-7907134 GCF_000151845.1 Pteropus vampyrus
TTGCTAGAGGATATGTTGCTTGAGTACAGCTGTGAGAGGACACACTCCCAGGACTAAAACTATTGCCTTCAGAAAAGCAAGACGACGCACCCATTACAGATCTTTGACAAAAAAAATTTAAGTCTTTTGAGGACTTAAGTTTGATGGTCTCTGATATTTTGGTTTACTGTTTGAAAGCTATTTTATCCATCCCAAGCAGGTCCCAAAAGTAAGGGTACGAGGACTTAAGTATGACAATTACTAAAGCAGAGAGATGTGTGAATACCATTCACAGAACGAGGTCTAGCTCTGAGCCTGTGGTGCACTGCAGCCTCTAGAACTGTATTCATGGCTTCCCTCCCCGATCCCTGCCCTTCCTCCTGCCTATCAGTCATCCTAATGCAAGAGTTCAGGTAAAATGGGCTGCTTTGAAGCACTACATGTTGTTTATAGCTCTTTCTCAACAGAAAGGGGCAAAGGACTCTGGATATAATAATATCTCTGCTTGAATAGGTGTTGATGATCTTAGAAAAAAACAGTGGACTTCTGAGGTGAAATCTCTCACATATATATGCTGAAATCTTGGTGCAGTTACAATATTAGGCAAGAAGCATGTTAACAGCAAGGCCTCTATTAAACTTCTAGTTCTTACTTAAAATGATGGTGGTGGTGGTGGTGGCCAAGAAGAAGTGTAAGGGAGGAGAAGCATTGGATGGTGTTCAAAAAAGAAAAGTTTCATGGAGAACATGTTTATTCTAGGGGAGATCAGTTTTCAATTTAGATTCCAAGCAAAACATTTATTATCTCTCTGTAAGATTGTGGAATAATCCTAAACACCCCTATCCTCTTACTCCATCACAACGCAAAAATCCTGTTGTTAGAGCCCTGGGAAGTTTACAACCTAGATCCCCAATTATTGGGCTCCAGGGAATATAGGGTCACTTGAAATGATCACCAGAGTATTGTGTGTGTAAGTGTGCACTTTCTACTAAAAAAGTTTATAGCTTTTATTAACTTCTCATGGGATCCCTAACTCCAAAATGTTTAAAACCACTATTGCTGATAAAACACAAGCTGAAAACACAGATATAAAACAAAGGATTTTATATAGATCAAGAGTGTTACAATATCACCGAACCTGATCTTTTCAGAATATAATTTCCATAGAAATGTTTGGATGAAGAGAAATTGCCTAGAAGCTGCCCTGTGTACAATACAAAAAGAACTCCTTAAACTCCATAGGAAGAGCTCCCAAGTGTGAAGTAGTTACCTGTGAGCAATGGACAGGAGACCAGAGTCATTTGGAACCTACAAAGGTAGATAAAGGATGATCATATCAAGTTCTTTAGCCACATTACATTTTTGGGTTTTAAGCTACCATTTACTAGTTACCTATTATATGACAGTTACTCAACTAGACTTAGACTGTGCACATTAATTTGCACATGTAATTTTCATATATAACAACATGTTCAATAATTTTCTTCTTGCTGTTTGAATATTTTTCATGGATCTCTGACATGTGTTTCTAGAGTGTAGACCATAGATACAGTAATACTGTATTAGTGTGCTCAGACTGCCATAACAAAATACCATAGAATGGATGACCCTAAAAGCCAAGGAAAACAAACTGTTGATGGCAAGCACTTCCACAACTCAAAGCAGAGTACTGAATCATTTATACAAGACAGACTATGAAATAGTGAAACCAAGCCTGCCAGCATTAGCCAATCACTCACCTACAATCTAAGGAAGGGAGCTAAAGAGACCAGTGATGTCAGTGGATTATTTTGGAGAGAGTTGCTGATGCATGGTGGACTTCCTTGCCTGTAGAGGAGGGTGTTGGAGTGCTTCATTCTCACTTGTACCAAATGACAGAGAGAAGCTTCCATAATATTCCATGTGTCCCCTGAAGCTGGAGAGATTCAGGCTGGGGCTGTCTTGGCTAGGAGAAATCTAAGGTAAGAGGCTGCTTGGAGCTGGAAGTCCAAGAGAATGCTGTATGGACAGCAAGCTACACTTCTATTCATGGAAGAACAAAATTGGGTCTTTGCCAAGGACCAGCTATGGACTTTGTGGAAGAGACATAGCCTGAGATTGGACTGTTTGGAGGTATAATGGATCCTACAAAGGGAAGAACCAGCAGAAGGTCAAGTGCTGAGAGGAGAATTATAAATTCCCTAATGGAAAAGAGGTGTGGCCTGCCACACCAGAACCAGTCTTTAGTCTCCAGTGTGGAATCAAAGAAGTCGGCTTTGGATCTCTGCTTTGCCTAAAGAGTACCAACACTATATCATAACTGTATTAATCAGGTAAAACTTTTTCCCCTTACCTTTCCTGTCTTTCTTCTCTATCCCACTTTAGAATGTACCAAAGTGGCACTATATAAGTAGAGAAGGAGGTAGAGAAAGGGGGAAGAAAAAGACTTTCCCATGCCCCTTCCTCTCTGTAGGCTTCCTGATTCAGGTTCGAGATGGTGGAGGGGAGAAGAGTAATTGAGTGATAACTGAAGTTTATATTATATAAAAGTAATGTGATTATATATCCTGATTTGCATAGGACAGCCCTGATTTTTACCTGATTCTCTTGTGATAGGATAATGGCCAATCTTTCCCCTTTTAACAGTGACATGGTTGGCATGATAAATTATGCAGTCTCCCAATCCAGAAGTGACCTAAAAATCTATGGTACCTAGGTTGGAAATTTCATTCGCAGATAGGAAGAACACATGAATCTTTCAGGCATAGCAAAGAGATGGTAAAAAAGGATTGTTTCTCTCTTAAATGCAAAGTACATATTATAGGACACTGAGTGAGAACAAAGAAGAAATATGTTCATTATATATTATATGAAAATACTTACAGTAAACTTTATTATTACATTTCTAGATTATAAAGTCGGTTGTGTCGAAGAGATTGTTTTTGTAGTTTTGATATTGTCTCTAGGTAAATGTTATCTTTTTTATTGCTACATAGAGATATAGAGATCTATATGGAAACAACATGACTATTACAACCAAGATTCTAGTGACCAAAATGGATAAAATCATGAAAGTAGATTGTGTTACACAATTTTTATGTAAAGAAATGGTTTCTATCTGGACGTAGTTCTCATTACATAAAAGACAAAGAAACTAAGGAAAACTCTATAAAATAAATCCTTGCTCAAATAAATTATTTTCAGAAAACATTTCTGTCATTTCAACAAAAAATATCTTGCTTCATATGTATGGCTGTTTTGTAAAAAATTACATTCAATTAATTGGTTTTAAAATTAAAACACTCTTATGATGCATTAATGAGAAGTATATAAACATTTTAGTTGAATATTGAATTATAAAAGTATAATTTATCATAGAAACCATTCACTTCCATCAAAATAGTCAAAGGAAACAGGTGTAGAATAGATTATATTTTATTGCTTGCTTTATTGTTTTTAAATAGGCTTATGCGAAACTGCACCCGCTGGAGAAAATGAAATCAGAATGAATCATACACCCAAAGGTCATTGATCTAAAAATATAGGTCCTGTGAAATGGATAAACATATTCTACTTAGTGACAGTCATCACGTGAGAGGATTTTAGAATCCTTCCAAACCATTTAAGCCTCCAAGGTTGTTAATTAATTTATCAGTAACAGAGAAGGCAGCCTCTCTAGTGCCTTGTCCTCATGGGGGAGCAGAGCAGATAAAAAGTGATCCTGCTGAGGAGGGATAAAGATCAAGGGGCTTAACCTCTCCGCAGGAGAGAGAGAGAAGCATATGTGCAAACACAGAGGAAAGCTGAGGCTTTAACATTTGATTTGGAACAGTGAAAGTAAACCTCGCAGGTCCTCAAGAAATACCGTTTATGATGGTGGACGTTCTGCACCTCTGGCGTGGAACAGAACACTAACTGATGAAAGCAGAGCAAGTATTTATTGTCATCAAGATAGTAAACGCAGTTCTCAAAAGGAATGAGAAATAGGCGTTTCTCAGGTAGACTTTCTACAATTATTACTGTAGAGAGAATGACATTAAGGGAAGCAAGGGCCTACTTGAGTGGAGGAATGTACTAGTTTGTCATTGCAAAACATTTTTTTAACTGAGTCCTTAACCAGCAGACCACTTTCTTTGACAAGTATTAGAAGGCATGTTAGACGTATATGTTAGTGTTTTGATAGCTTGACATAAACAGTTGCCTTGCCTAATTAAAGACTTATGGGATAGATAACTCTCTTATAGTGGTGCTTTTGTGTGAGAAAAAAAGCAAGAAAAGGTATTTTAACTGTCTTTTGATAATGCTACTGACTGATGAATAAATATACATATATTCGGTGGTATAACTAATGGTAGGGACAGTGAAATCTGTTCACCCAAAGTACAGGCTATTTAAGAACATGTTGTCATTACAGAATTAAAAACAATAATAAAACTAATAAAAGTCAGAGTGACATTTATTATCACTATGTGCTGGTAATTTTCAATATTATCAGTAATAAAATACTCTCTCCTGCCAGAAAAAAAACCCTTTATTGACTTCCTCATGCCAGAGTATGTGTATTAGTGTGCATATACAGAAAAATCAGCACATACACTCACATACAAAGGCTCCATATATATGGAGATCTTGCTTTATTGAGAAGGAGTAGTTGTTGCCAACTTAACACTTGATCTAAACTATTACACTACCAATTCTTGGATCATTACAGCTGGGCCAAGTTGTTAAACTAGTTTGAACAATCCTAACTAAATGGGATTACATTGAAATATTTTAATCTAGATTATATTTTAGTCAGATTTATATATTGAAACTACATCTTTGGCAACAATGATAAAAATGAGAAGGAATCATTTACTGTAATAATCAGATCTGATGAGGACTTGAGCTAAGGAAGACAGAGGGTCACATCTGGTAAAGGGAGAGTTGTTTTTAGCTTCTTTCTCCTTTTCCCGTCTTCTCATCTTCTGTTCATTCCTTTCTCTCCACTCCCTTTTTCTTTACTTCTTTTTAAATCTGGGAAATATGTCTATTTATATGTATGTATATGTATTTGTATATGTATACGTATACATATGTATACGTGTATGTGTATGTGTATATGTATATCTATCTCTGTCTCTCTCTATCTCTGTCTCTGTCTCTGTCTCTATCGCTATCTTTATCTCTATCTCTATCTCTATCTATCTACATCTATATCTTATCTATTATCTATATCTATCATCTATATCGATATCTATATCTATCATCTATATCTATAACTATTTATCTATGTGTGTGTATACATATATATATACATATATATGCACATACACATATATATATAATAAAAAGGCAATGGCAGTTAAGATAAATGGAAAATTCACAAACCCAAGACAAGACGTTTAGTAGATAAGTCTGCAAGAACTGGTGATTGATAGGATGAGGTGAATGAAAGATACAAAGAAATCTGGGATGACCTGCTAGGGTATGTGGTTAGATACTGTACAGGGATTTTAGAGAAGGAACATGATTAAGGGGAACAGTAAATAAGTTCAATATTAAGCACATTGACTTGTCTATAAACCACTGAGGAATTGAAAATGATGTGTCTAAAAGATGAGTTGATTTGGAGTTCAACAAGAGGTCTGAGCTGTTGACAACTTTGCACTGTCATTTTGTGTTAAGCGATAGAAACTGGGTGCGGGGATTTCACAGGCCCTCAGACAAATGGTGAAAAATGCTGATTTAAATATAGACAGAAGAAAAAGAGATACAATCAGAGAGTGAGAAAGACTGGCCAGAAAGATGAGAGAAAAAGCCAAATAGCGTGAGGAATCACTAAAGCTGAAAAAGTGAGAATTTCAAGGCCCAGAATTCAACAAAGAATTTAAGAATTGAAGATAATTTATTAAATAATACATCAAGGAGGTCATTGTTGACTTTTCAAGGAGAAGTTGGAAAGAAATGGTGGTGACAGAAACTTTATCACAATGGATTAAGCAGTGACTGGATGGAAAAAGATACCACAAGTACAGATAACTGTTTCACACAGATAATGATTGGGAAATAACTACGTAGAGATGTTGAGTCAAGAAAGAGATTAATTTTTTTGCTTTGAATTGAGAAACTTTTATGATATTTGTATTATGAAAGAAAAATAAGAGCAATTCTAAAGATATAGAGGGGGAGATGGTATATGATGCTGTGAAGTCCCTAAAGACATGGAGGTCTTTAATTTGGGCGGGGAGCAAAGCCTCTTCCTCTACTGAGAGAGGAGAAAGTAAGATGTGATGTTTAGCCAGACTATATAGCAAGGTAATTAAGAGAGACTGCCTCCGAATGTTTCTCTTTCTGTGATAAAGAAAACAAAATGAATAAAGTGAAAATGAAATGATAAAGAAAACGAAACCATAAGTGAGAATGAAGGTGACGGGATAGTAAATTTGACAGTGAGGTCAACATTTGGAGAAAAAGCTGAGGGCAAAGCACACTAAGCCATAAAGGGGTTTGCTAGGTTGCACCAGGGGCCCAGGAAGAGTTGGATACCAGGCCTTTGCAGGAGCACCTGTCTTCACTCTTGTGTGGTTTTCTCCAGCCTTGCAGAATAGTTGGGATAAACTAGCAGAACACTCAGATGATAGATTCAATACAGAGTTAAGATTTGCAGGGATTTTAAGACAAATGAACAAGGCAGCAAAAGAAGTAAATAATGGTGAGTGGGATCTCCGGTAAAGTATCCTGTATGAATGTAGTTCATAATTTTGGCCAATAAATTGCTTTAGATTGTGTTATACCTAGTGTGGAAATAATTTGTTGGCACACAGTGTGGAAATTCAGTACCAGAGGGACAAAAATAAAAGCCTGCTTTACTGATTGATTTTTAGTCTATGACACTATACTTAAAATATAAAGGGATTGCTAGTGTATTTTATTGCAGCTTTAAGTGGGCATGCAGTACTTCCCTAAACTAACATTTATCTATCTAACAGCTCTTCCCAAAGATGACAGCTGATTCTACCCTAATGTGTTGGTTTGCTTTCCTATAAAAACTGCCTACATTCTTGACCTTAAAATGGTGATAACATATTTTCACTTTTCACATGTCATGGATTTTATTTAGCTCCATTTTGCTCTCAGGCGAGGATAAAGTACCAGAGGGAATACATATCTATTTGAAAATTTTCCTCTTGGTTTTCATAGTTAGGCTACTGCTTATGATGCAAAATCATTCTACCTGATTTTATTTTATTATTTTTTAAACTTTTTAAAAATTAAGTTAATTGGTTTATATAATTATATAATTTTCAGGTGTACATTATAATTTGACATCTGTATATTCTATCGTGTGTTTACCACCCAAAGTCCAGTTTTCTACAGCTACCACATATTTTCTATTTGATTTTAAATCATCATAGTGTACAACTTCATAATCGAAAAGAACATGGTGCTAAATTTAAACTGGGAAAGTACTTTACAATCAGAGATTCTGTTTTGTTCTCTTAGTAATAATAGAGAGTGACATGTCTTTGCCACTAGCTGACTTTTCTATGTTGCCTCTGTTGCCAATAGCTACAAGCTTGTGTGTTGATCTTAATGGATGGTGGCATATATTGTTAATTATGTTGACATGAATTCTCTTGATCCTTCTCTTTATGAGTAGGGGGTGGGATGGGGATGTTTCTAGTAGTTTTAGCTATGTGCCAAACTAAATATTACGTATGTTCTTATTGATTTATATGAGAATCTAGTCACATTTTTGGTGTAGTGTTTTGGATGTTTATAAGTATATTTGTGAATATACACATATATATATGTAGGTAAGTATGTATGCTTTGGGAATAAAGGGCTAACAATAACAAATTATTGCAATTGATAAAAATACTTTAACAGTTGTTGAGCATTTCGGTGCCACTTGCATACTAAATAAGCTATAATCCTCAAAATAAGCCCAACATTTCAACTTTATTGATGCAAAGCTAAGACTCAAAGGTAGTGTAGCATCTCAAAGGAGTAATGTAACTTCTCAAAAAAACTTGTAAGATCAATTGTAATTAATTAAAAAAAAGAAAATGTATCCCACATTCCATGCTGTATGTATTTGAATTATAGTATCTATGGTATCAGATATCAAAGCTTTGTAAACACCAGTCTGCACCGAATTGGACCATTAACCTTTCTATGGGAAAAAAATAGCTGTAAATGTAAGCAAAATTTAAAGCTGTGTTCATTTTCATTTTTTAAATAGATTAATTGCTATTTAGCTATATGTGTCACCTACATTTGCCACTTTTTAAATAAGAAATATGTTCAAACTTTAGGAAATTGTACTTGAGAATCAAAAGTCATCGACAGTTGAATATTATCTGGGCAACTTAACTGTTATAATGAAGCCTATAGTGAGTGTCAAGTTCTAAGATCTTCAAGAGAGTCACCTTTCTGAAAGGGAAACTAATATGAAATCATACTTAATCTATGAGTTTATCAACAGAGGAATATTCCACAGTAAACTATATGTTGGTACTTAAGATTTAGAAATATAGAGAAATAAAGTGATATGGCTGATACTCTTCTTACTGAAATGCATGGGAAAATCAGTCAGAAAAAAGTTCTCCAAAAAAACCATTTTCCAACATGGGGTACTGGACTAAACATTTTTGTTTTTGTTTGTTAAATTTCATATTCTCAAAACTTTGCGAACAAAGAGGTTGGCTCTAAGTAACAGTTTTTTATGAATTCAGATAATATGTGTCAGTTTTCTTTTGTGTTATCACTTCTGTGTTTGGTTACAATACATTTACCTCAAAGCTAAGCGCCATTACTGAACCACCAAGACCATCAAGAGATCAACTCTGTGAAGGTTGACTGGCACCTGACCTTCTAATTTTAACTTCTCTTCTTTTTTAACTCAACAGATGCACAAATAAATATTGAAAATAGGTAGTCACTCATTTTTGTTATTCAGAAACCAAATCGAAGGTGTGTGAGAAAGAAATACGGGGAATTATACTTTAAGTCACAAAAGCAAGAACCAAAATATGCAAGTCCTAGGTCTTTACAGATCTAGTTATTTCAGTCTTTGGCTCCTTCGAAATTTCTTTTGTGTTAACATATCTAAACATGTTGTTAGAGGAACAAGCCTCCTTTAAAAATGATAATTTATTTTCTTGTCGAAGTGGACAAATTCCAAAGGAAATATTTAATGCTCTTGTTTATCAAAATGCCTGTTTCTCTGCTGAATCAAAAAGTTCTCCAATGAAAATAAACTTCAAGATGTAAACAAAAACAATTCTTTTAAAATGAGATCGAAGATGTGTGGTATTAATTTACTTTTTATTCTTTAATTATAAGTAAATTACCAATGATTTCCATTTATCTTTTCCTGATATCAGAAAAAAACAATAAAAAAAATTATACAAGCTGGCCCATTTTAATTTCAATTAATTTAATAGATAGAAGGTAAGTTGGATTGAGAGTAGAATAAGGTTTGTAAGAATTTTCATCCCTAAAATGAAGAATGAGATTATTTTTACCCTGATCCTCGCTGTCCCCTCTTCTCCACTGATATCAAACTAAGTTGCTTGCAGGAATAGACAGTAATCTATAGTGGTGAAAAGACCACAGGTTTTCTTACATATTCATTGTGTCATCTTGGAGAAGATTCTTTTGACATCTCTATGCCTCAGTTTTCTCATTCGTCAGTAGGAATACAACTAGAGATATGACTTTTATGTAAATGTGATGGACTGAACGTATATGTCCCCCTCCCCAAATTTATATATTGATGGCATTAGGAGATAGGGCCCTTGGAAAGTGCTTAAGATTAGGTAAGGTCATGAGGGTGGATCCCTAGTGAATGAGATTAGTGCCTTTACAAGAGCCAGGAGGAAACCTACTGCCTTTTTCTGCTCTCTTTCTCATGAGGATATAAAGAGATGATGGCATACTACAGCCTGAAAGAGGGGCCTCACTAGAACTCAACCATGCTGGTTCCATAACTGTGAGGAAAAAAATGTGTTGTTTATAACATAAGCCATGCACTCTATTGTGCTTTTTTATAGTAGCTCAAACTGATTCAGACACTTACAATGTGATTATAACCGTGCTCGGCACATAGGAAGTATGCTACTAAATGTGAGGTTTATGACTCAGTGGCTTCACTGAGAACAGTACAGAATTTATCTTTGTTCTCAATTTGTCTATTAACATAAGTTTCCAGGAATTAACTGAGATAATGAATACGTAAATTCACTGTGACTCAGTTTTGCTCATGTTACGGTCTCTGCCAGCAATACTCTCCATCAGCCTCCATCCCCTTAAGAAGATATTACATTACTCTTTCGAAGTCCATTTCAAATATGTCTTTCCTGTGTAGTTTTTACTATTGTTTATTTAAAGGTTGTATCAATTTCTTGTGGCTGTTGTAACAAGTTATTATAAACAGATGGCTTAAAACAAAAATTTATCTTCTCATAGTTCTGGAGTTCAAAAATGTGAAATCAAGTGTCAGCAGGGCCACGCTCCCAACAGAAGATCTAGGGGACAATCTATTCTTTTATCCATTCAGCTTCTGGTAGCTCTTGGAACCTTTTGGCTTGTGGCAGCACCACCCCAATCTTCAAGGTTAGTGTTTTCAAATTTCTGTTGGTCTTCACATCACTTTCTCTTCTTCTGTCTGTCTGATATCCCTTTGGTTCTCTCTTATTACACTGGATTGAGGACCCACTCACTTGATCCAAGGTAATCTCCCCAAATCAAGACATAGTTAATTTAATCACATTTGCAAAAGCCCTTTTTCTTCTAAGGCAAGATTTACATATTCCAGAGATTGATATCTGATATTTTTGGGTGGCCATTATTTAGACTACTACATAAGTGATCTCTTCTTTGAATTCACAGATTTGTTGATATTTTTCTAATGGCACTAATTAAAATGATTATGTCTCGCATGTGTAGTCACCTATCACACTGTGTTTTGGTTGAGAGGAAAAAGGTGTGTCTCTTTTCATTTTCCTGTTTATCTCCTGTAGTAATGAGTTCAGAAATTCTCGTGTGGCTATCAACTTTTTAAAAATTAAATTTAATAAGTTTTATAATTAAAATTATTATGCTTGGTGTATTATGTTTAATATATATCAAGTTTTCTCATTTTTCAATGTGTCCTAATATGTGTTTCTGTTATATTCAGATGCTGGGACTTGGGGTTACCAAAAGAAGATGACCAGGTTATTATATACAAATTGCTTGCTCACAGCCTAGTTGGGGAGATGGACAAATAAAGAGATAATTACAAATAAATGTGAGAATGCTAAGATGCAAAGAGAAAGCAAAGAGGGGCACTCCCCTGGGGATCAAATATTAATTCAGAGCACAAGTAGACCTAAAATTGTTTCTATTATAGGGGTTATAGCTGATTCATATATTTCTGATCACTAAACACTAGAATCTTGATTAATGGACTTTGAACGTTATTAATCTGAAATGTATGTGATATATAATTAAACTTTTAGGGACTATGAAACTAATTCTTTGAGATATTATGCAAAATAAAGGCCTCCACATTCCTTTCTTTTAAAGAAACATAATTATATTTGACTACATTATCTTTTTTTTTCTGAGATGATAGACACACATCTTATATCTTGGTTTATTGACTTACTTATTTCTCTCCTTTTAAAAAATAATTGTGCCCTCAAAGCACAGTAGGGTTATTTTATAATCTTTGCTCAACCTCCTGTACTCATTCTCAAGTGTAGATCCAAGTGGCATAAAATAGCTTTGATCTCTTTTATTCTGATCCTCTGAAAATTGTTCCTCTGATGTGGGGAAATTGCAGTAGCCACTCCTCTCATGACAGGCATTTTAGAATTTTTTTCTCCTGGGGACTGAAGGGCATTGAGTTTAGCTCAGAGGGGCTTCAGGGTTCTGAGAATTGCAGTCTATTTTCATACATGACAATTTTATTTCCAAATAATTTATTCCCAAATATATAAACAACAAGGATAGTCTTTTTATCTGTGACTCTCAATCTTACTAGAATCATTACATCTTGATCTCTCCTATTTTAAAGAGATCTCCTATTTTACTGATATAAAGTTCTCACTTAAGTCTAGATAACAATAAATACAATAAATTTATCCTGTTTTGAACAATTTTGTTAAAGAAAAAATTTCCAGCACATTTAGTAAAGACAGAGGGGCTACTGTAATCAAGGCTTCCTAGTGAAGGAGAGAGATCAGGCTCAACTTCCGAATAAGGAAAAGTGAATTTGTAGCCAAGGAGCAGGGTGGGGTCAGCAGCTGGAAGATTACTAAGAGGAAACATAAAGGCTAGGAGGATTCTGGTTAAATAGATGTAACAGGATTCTTGTTGAAGGCACACCAGGGTGATTGGATATTGAGGGTGGGGAATGAGGAATTTGGTCAGATATTCAGGGCAATCAGACATCAAGGGTAAAAGATTCTGCCTGAATCAACAATGGGATTCTTGCAAAAATTGAACTGTACAAAGATGGAAACAGAAAACCAAGTTAAGGTCCAATTGAGCAGGGGGCTCAGAGGAGCCTAACTAAAATGTAGTCAATTTTTTCTTTTTCGAACATTTATGAGGGCATTTAAAATATTGAGTAAAATCTTTCATCATCCCATCCCTGAAAGTAACTTCCACTTCTGAACACTTACTAATAGCCACACACTGTGCCAAATGGTTTAGATGTACTGCGGGAGGTAGTTTTTGTCCTTCCTAAGTTAAAGATAAAAATACTGAGGCTCAGAGAAGTTAAGTAACCTGTCCAAGGTTATGTAGGTAGAAAGTGATGAAATACAGTTAGGAAATAATTTTCCCATTCATTATTTCATTTGGCATATATTCATTGAATATGTGCCATAATTTGACTGTGTTTGGGACAGTAGAAATACAGGGATGAACAGAAAAATTAATGTCTCTTCCTTCACAGAGGTGACAACAGAATATGGGACAGGGAAGGCATTATTCAGGTAACGCATAAATAAATATAAAGTTTCATCTGTAACATGTGTTTTTATATTTACCATGGTGATTTGTGTTATAAGAGGAATTCTTAGGGAGGAATCATAAATGGCTATCTGGGAAAAACTCATTAGGGTTTATTTACAATGGGGAGATACGGAGTGAGTTCAAGGCAAAGGCATTGCTAGACAGTGAATGTGTCACCCCAAAATTCATATGCTGAAGCCCTAACCTCCTATTAATGTGATGGTATTTGGAGATGGGGATTTTGGGAGAAAATTTGGTTTAGATGAGGTTATGAAGGTGAGGTCTTTGTGATGGGATTAGTGCCCTTATACAAAGAGAAACAAGAGCTTTCTCTTTCCCTGCATGCACACAAAGGAGTTGTGTGAGCACAGAGCAAGATGGCAGCCACACATAAGTCACGAAGATGATTCTCACCAGAAACCAACAATGCTGCCACCTGGGCTTTGACGTTGTTAGCCTCCAGAACTGCAAAAGCAATAAATTTCTGCTGTGTACACAGCAGTCTATGCTGTTACGGCAGCCTGAATTGACTAGACAGGTGTAGAGAAATATTTTGTATGAAGATGACTTGGCCTATTGAAGAGAAAGAAGACCAGTGTGGCTAGTGTACAGAGTATGACAGGAAATGTGGTTCGAAATGAGCCTGAGGACCCAGGTAGGGACAGTCCACGTGTGGCCATGGGAGCCACTTTAGGAATGTGGCTCTTTATACTGAGAGCATTGTGTGATCATCAAAGAGCTTATGACCTGACACATTTGTATTCTGAAAAGATCACTCTCCCTGCTGTGAAGATTCAGGGTGAGAGATGGAGATGGTGAGGAACTGGAGAGAACTAAGAATAATGCCCAGGCTTTTGCCTTGCACAGTTCAAATCACTGAAGAAAGAATACAGAACAAAGAATAAGATTGGAGAAAAGGGTAGAAGACATGAGATAGTATATAAACCTCCAAACTTACCTTAACTATACCCTATTTGAGTAATCTCTTGTAGGCCAAGCATAGAAGCAGGTTTGGGCTAACATTATAGGTTCATTTTGGACATGTTGATTTTAGATAATCTTAAAACATTCAGGTGATGATTTCAAACAGGCACTTGGCATACTGGTCTGGAGCTTAGAGGAGAAATCATGGACAAAGATATATATTTGGAGGCATTTGCTGCCTAATGAAAATTAGAGAACTAGGGAGAGTAAAGAATAAGAACATAAAAGGGTACAGGACCAAATAAAACTCATGCTCTAAAATATAATTACCGAATATAAAACAAAGGGTTGTGGAGGTCCAAAATGGACAAAGGAAGATCCCTGCTTTCTCCTCTTCTCTTCCCTGTTTAGTGGAGAACTAGTGCTCCTCTGGCTTTTTGATAGAGTTGGTCATTTTGAGCTACTGGTAGAAGATTGGAGAGTAAAAGATGGGGAGGAATCTGGGTACTTCATCCTGTATTAGTTTTCCATTGCTGCTATAACAAATCAGCACAAATTTAGTTGCCTAAAACAGCATAATTTTATTATCTTACATTTTGGAGGTTAAAATCATGAAAAGGTCTCACTGGACTAAGATCAAGGTGTCAGCAAGGCTGTATTCTTTCTAGAAAGTCAGGGGAGATTTTGTTTCTTTGCCTTTTCCTTTTCTAGAGACCACATGCATTCCTTGGATTATGTCTCTTTCTTCATTTTAAAGCCGGAAGTGTAGCATCTTAAGATCTTTCTCACTCTGACCCTTGCTTCTGTCCTCACGTCTTCTTCTCTGACTCTTTTCCTGCCTCTCTTGTTTATTTATAAAGACCCCTGTGATTACATTGGATCCATCCAGATAATTCAGAATGACCTTCCCATCTCAAGATCCTTAATTAAATCACATCTACTCTGTTAGGTAAAATAAGGTTCTGGGGATTATAAAGTGGACATCTGTAGGGAGCTACTTAATCTTGGGGTTGCCTCACTGTCCTTTGGCTTCTCAAGTATTCCATTCCCCGGGTTACTATAGACAACATGTGAAAGGCCTCAAGTGGTTTCTGTTTTCCCAGCTTGCTGGACCTTTGTGGGTGAGAACTGATAGCAGATAGGATTCAAGTAGTAATAGAGATGGAGATACTTGCTCATATTTAAGTGAAATGATAAAATCAAAATGATAAATTTTTAGGGAAGTTTCCTAGGTCAAAAATCCTGCCATATTCCATCATGTTACTTTTTACATGTTATTTTGCAATTATGAATCAGGGATATGTTAATTGTATTTGGGGACACTGGGGTAAAGATTGCCACAAAGACTTCCTTTGATTAGGTAGTTGAGAATGTACAATTAAAGACGTCCATGGTTGGGTGGGATTTTTGTTATTCGGTTGTGATTGATGTTAGACTTAAAGCTAAAGGATTAATTTAGGCATTGGCAAATATTCGAGGAAAGTAGTTTTTAATGGAAGAGATCTGTAAATAATAAATTTTACACAACACTAAAAATACAGTGTTCCAGAGATAAATTTCAAAATTAATGAATTGAGTATTTCCTTTAGGATATGACTAGCAAAAATCATACAACATATTTTTAAGATTCTTTAAAAGAAAACTTTATTACAGCTGTTTTAACTTCATTCTGAAAATCTTTGCTTCTCTTTATATCAAGGTCTTGATTAGAGTACATTATCTGATTTATTCAGAAGTCTACTCACTGGAACAGCTTGGTAAAGCAGATTCTGATTACTTGGGTTCAATCCTAGCTCTATCGTCATTGGCTACATAATTTCGAATTTTACCATCTGAGCCTTAGTTCTCATGAAGGACACAAGATCAATTTACCTCGATTTAGGAAACTGAGGATTAAATGTAAACTATCTATTTCTGAGTAGGTGGGCAAGCACTTCAGAGATATTATTGACATGATTCTGTGATAAAAAATTCCAGATGTAAGGCTAAAGCTTGATTTCTTAACTCTCTCCTCTTGCATTCTCTATCCAGCATGCTTCGAGTGAATTTTCAGGTATCTATTAAACAGTGCAATGGAAAGGTAGAGTAGGGAGTTAGATAAATAGGTCTGGATTTCAAGGAAGAGGTCTAGGTAGAAAATATACATTTGACAATAATCACCATACGAACAGTATAAGACTATGAGACTGGGTAGCTGTGGGGAATGAGTAAAATGGAAATGAAAATGTTTTAAGAACCAACTTTACAGACTGTGGACTCAGATGGGAACATAGGAGGCTCCTGAACTTCCTTCCTCACCGGACTCACTGAATACATCTCCGTAGAGAGGAATCATCCCCGCTGACAAAAATTCAGAAATCCTATATATTGAATAGCTAAGTGAATACCCACAGCAAAAGAGTAGACAGGCTGAATCAGGTATTACCACAGGGCTTCACCAAAGACTATATTCTTATGATTCCATTTACATTTTTATCCCTCTCTTAAAAGATGTCAGTGTCAACTTATATTTTTGAGGGCACTTCAAATGAAACATATCCAAAGTGAATTAACTTGTTTTTTCCCCATACCAGTATTCTTTTCTTTATTGACTATTTCGATGGCTTTACCAGTCACCCAAGCTAGAAACTATTCCATCTTGAATTCCCCCTTTTTTCACCAACACCTTATTCCAGTCTGCCCCTGCCTTCACACAACTGATTAATTAGCTTAGAAACATCACTGTCATCATTGTCCTCTGTTGTCTCTCTCCATTCTTACTGACATTTTTTATGAAAGCCCTAATCAGTTTTCGTATGCACCTTGCATAGGCAAAGGCAAGATTTAAAAAGCAGATGGTGCTATTCAAATATGTTGCTATAATTACTTTCTTCTTCCACAGGCCACCCAAGAACAGAACTACGGGTTATTAAACACTAAGTAATTCAAAGCAATATCATTAAATATTTTTCTTATGGAAATAATAAAGATGATGCATTCTTTTTACTTGCAAATCCTTTCTTTGGTAAATATAAGGAAAAGGAGTGTACAATTTTGAGACCCTATATCTAATTCCTTGTTTATACGAACATACCTCATTAGGAATTTATTTCCATGAGATCATCAGTTCCAGATTTAGAGTCAAGGGAAGTAAACTGAGATAGATATTATGACTGGAACCTAAGTGATTTATAGTTTTACTGAATATTTAGAAATACCACTCTCTCTGAAACTAATTTTTTAATCTAATGCTTTATGAAGATTAAATAAAGGCAGCACTCAGAATGACATGCACTGAAGAACTGTGCAAACATTTTCTTAGTGTTCGCACAGGGTGCACTTAACTTTTTTCAAAACATTCAAGTTTGGAGTCATGGGGAATGGTTGGAAAGGCAAGAAGGTTTTAGAATGTGGCTTCAGATTTCACTTCTCATTTACCTTGAAATGAAATCAAACATTGCAGGAAGCATTCTCACAAATAGACCTTTTAACATTTTGAGTTAAGAGCAGACAACCTGATGAAGACCATGAATGTTTTTAATATAAAGACTGCTTGTCTTTTATTGTCATTGGTGTTGGTGTTGTTATTATTCAAACTGGGATTTTCAGAATAGTCTAAAAGCATATATATATATGTGTATATATATATATATATATGTGTATGTATATATATGCTTTTAGACTATTCTGAAAATCCCAGTTTGAATAATATATATATGTATATATATGCTTTTAGACTATTCTGAAAATAGTCTAAAATAGTCTACACACACACACACACACACACACACACACACACACACACACACACATACACACTCATAGAGGCTAACTTCTGGCTGGTTTCCTTTTGCTGTGGGGTTTTGTTATCTGGATTCAATAGTAAATGGGCCTAGAACTGTACAGTATCGTGGCTGCATTCACTTTTAGAGTAGTTATGTTGCATTTTTCTTGTTATTAAAAACATATTGGAAGCAATGAATGTATATAAAAACCTCAACTAGCCAAAAAAAAAGAAAAAAAAGAAAAAAAAGAAAAAGAAAAAAAGAAAAATAAAGCATATAACCTGAGGCTAGAAGCTGTTTTGAAATACTTATCCCAGAAAAATAATTGGCTAATTCTCAGTACAAATCTAGAATTTAGTTTAAAAATGGAAAGAATTTACCCTCCAGAACTGTAAGAGAATAAATGTGTGTTTTTATAGGTAACCAAATTTGTAGCAATTTTTTATGGAAATCTAATACAGTATATACTATTTTTAAATCAGAGAAAACATTTGATTAAAAATAAAAAGGGTGAAAATTTTCTATACTTTTAAAGTAATTTATATTAAAGTGAAAAAATCATCGAAATCTTTCTACACTTGTATGTACCTGTTGCCAATTTGACCTACAATTTAAGATTCGCTGAAGAAAATGGTCAAAGTGGCCACTTTATTGATTCTAGACAAATTGTTAAACTTGATTTTAAATAGCTTTTAAAAATGATTCCAATATGAACAGATTATGTTACTAAATGACCCAGTTTCATCAACAAATATGTGCATGTTTAAAGTCAAGAAAAAGTGAGCATAAAAAAGTATGAAATAATACCAAGAAATTATTAATTTTGTTGAATGAGATAATGGTATTGTGATAATGTTTAAAAAAAATTCTTATTGGTTAGTGATACCTGCTGAAGTATGTATAGTCAAAATAATAGATTGTCTGGAATTTACATTAATACGTTACTTAAATAGTCTCAGGGGAGTTGGGTAGATGAAACAGAAATGGCATAATATTGATCATTTTTGAAGCTGAGTGTTTTATACCTAGATATTTATCCTTATTCTCTGATAGAATTTTTATAGTAAATTTTTTAAGAAATAAAATAAAGTGTACTGTATCAGTTAGGCACAAAACTTAGTAGCTTAACGCAATAGTTGTTTATTTTACCTAGCATTTAAAAAAAATTTATTGGCCACCTAGGCAATCTCCAGTCAACTGGGAGGGAGAGATATGGGCATGGTATAGGGGACTCAGGCAATGAGGTCTGCTGGGTGAGGCATGGGCAGGTACAGGAGTCTTTGGGCCAGTCCTACCTCACAATTCAAATTTGGCAGGGCAAAGCTGGTGACTTTGCTGGTCTTGGTTGGGCTCACTCATGCATCTACACTCAGCTCTCAGGTTAGTTGGTCTAGGATAGCCTCAGCCTGGAAGCTTTGTCTCCAGTCCATATGACCACTTATCTTGCAGCTGACTAACTCAAGGTGGTTCACATGACAGCTGGCAAGGTTAAAAGAGAAAGTAGTGGCCTGCCATTCTATTGCTCAAAGCAAGTCACAAGCCGGTTCAGATTTAACAGGTGAGGATATTCACTCCACATCCTGATGGAAGGAGCTTCAAAGTCACATTGGGGCAGGGAATTAATAGATATTTTTTGCAATTTGCTGTATATCTATGAAAAAGACTACAATAAAATCTTACTCAGTAGTCAAATTTTATAAGCCATTAAAAACTATTAAAATCAGAAACAAGACGAGAATTTTGCTACTACAACTTCTGTTCAACATTATTTTAAGGGGCCAAATCAATTTACTAATAATACATTTTATTTTAGTGCTTACCGTGTACTAGGCCCTTTTCGAAGAGCTTTACATATATTAACTTATCTATCCCACATCACAACCCTAGGAGGCAGGAATTATTTTCCTCATCTTGTAGATGAAAAAGCTGGAGCATGATGAAGTTATGTAAATTTCCCAAACTTACA
>NW_011888834.1:7910719-7912262 GCF_000151845.1 Pteropus vampyrus
TATTAAATTTGTACTCTATGTAAAATTAAAAAGATTTGTTGTAAATCAAGGAATTCTATCTCTGTAAGATTAATTTAATGCTTAGATTGATTTAAGCTCCTTTCTCAGTGGGGGCAAGGGAGATTACACTATAACTATGTAAAGAAAAGACTGGCTAAATTCATTTATATATTTTTAAAAATATACATTTAAAATTTTTATTGAACTTTATATTTTATGTTTCTTTTTATTTTAAATTAATACATGAAAGCCGTTATCTTAATGATGAAATAAATGATATAAAATTAATCTCCTAAAGTTAATAATGATAAATTATTGACAAAATGTATTTTAAAAAACCACAACTATTTGTAAGTACTGGAGATGGACTAAAAGCAGACAGAAGTTGAACCAGATGATTCGAGCCTTGAAAAAAGGAACAGAACTAGGTGTTTTCATTTATGTGGCATTTTGTTTGATGATACTTCAGTTCATGTAGCACTGGATGGCTCCACCTCGTTTGGAAAGCCATAGTCTTACTGGATTTTGGACTTAGAGGGCTGAGTTCAGGAATGTCAAATAGCTAAAAATTGAGAGGGGGAAATTTTGGGAAGGAGAGAGCCATACATAAACTATTCTCAAATATTTCCTTGAGTCCGCAAAGTTAATTGCCTTCTATAACAAAAATGAGCATTTATTGGAGAAAAAATAGAACCCAGGCACTCTACAACATTTCATTAGAAATCCCCGGTATAAAATAAAATATTACCAGACATACAAACAAACAAGAAAATGAGAACCATAGTCAAGAGAAGCAATAAACAGTCCAAAACTAAGCCAACCCTCTTTGAGCCCCAGGCTCCTGACCTAACTGATATTTACAGCTTAGTATTTACCATTACACGTTTCTCTTTTGCCAATACAAAAAAAACATTGGCACAACTGTGTATATGCATTTTAAAATAAAAGTGGATTATATAAAACACATTTCTTAGAAATTTTCTTTTTTTAATTTTACTTTAAAACATATATTTGCCATCACTCCAGCTCAACAAATGTGGATATAAATCTTTATTTTTAATAGCTTTGTAAGATAGGTAAGTTAGACATATCTTAATTTATTTAAACAGTCTTTTCTTATGGGAATTCAGATTTTTGCCAGTATAAGCAATATTGCAATAAACTCACTATGTTCAAAAAATTTTATGTTTTTTTTTTTTAAAATGCCTACAGCACCTGATATTCTTAGGTGGTCTCCCACCCAAGTACTAACCAGGCCCGACCCTGCTTAGCTTCCGAGATCAGACTAGATTGGCCTGTTCAGGGTGGCATGGTTGTAGACAAGAAATTTTAATTCCTTAAGGAGAGATTTTTCCAAAGGCTATTTAGTTGATATGCATGTTTAAAATTATACCATGTACTTACTGTTTTTTAATTTGATAAGTACATTTTGGCAAAAAAAATAAAATAAAAAATACCATGTTACAATGAACAAATTCCCTGTCTTTATTTATAAAGCAACGACAAATCAAGATTTAACTTCATCCACTGAACGCATCCTAAA
>NW_011888834.1:7912312-7915212 GCF_000151845.1 Pteropus vampyrus
AATTTACTAATAATACATTTTATTTTAGTGCTTACCGTGTACTAGGCCCTTTTCGAAGAGCTTTACATATATTAACTTATCTATCCCACATCACAACCCTAGGAGGCAGGAATTATTTTCCTCATCTTGTAGATGAAAAAGCTGGAGCATGATGAAGTTATGTAAATTTCCCAAACTTACATAGCTAGAAAATAGCGAATTTGGAAACAAGCCCAGGCAGTTGGATTCAGAGTGTGCGTTTTTAAAGGCTATACCAGAAATGGAGTATTTTTAAAGGAAGAAAACACTCTTTTCATTAGCGGTAAATATGATTATGTATATAGAAAATTCAAGAAAATATTAAACACTTAGACTAACAAAGTTTATCAGGTTCAACAGATTCAGGAAAATATAGAAAACTCTACATCTTCTCATACCCAATAAGATAATGTTAGATGAATTACTTAACCAAAACCCCTGAAAACATAAAGTATAAATAAAATGACTGATACATTTGATGGTACTGAAATTTAAAACTTGTAAACAAAAGACCTATGTAAATAAGCAAAATGACAAATGACAGACTAAGAGGAAATATTAGCCACACATGATCCACAAAAATTTAGTCTACAGAATTCATTCAGAAAGAACAGTTTTAAATCTATAAGAAAAAGATAAGTATTGTGACAGAAAATTGGAAGATAAGTATCTCAAAGAAAATATAATAAAAATTATCAATAAAAATAATTTGAAAAGAATGCTTAGAGAAATTTCATTATGCTTAGAAATATACAGAAAACCACAATGCAGAAAACAACACTCACTTTTGTAAATATTTTTGAGGTGTCTTTTTATTCACTCTTTCTGTACATGTACAGTTTCAATAAAACTGGAGTCATTACACTTAATATTGTTTTTGTATGCATTTTTTTATTTAATGTATAACAAATTATTTTACTAAATCTTTTATGTCATGTTGTTTTAATAACTAAATGCAATTATAATTTGTTCAACTATTTCTTATTTTTAAGCATTAAATTTGTTTCCAGTAGTGCATATTTATGGTTTTTCATCAGAATAATTTCCTGAATGTGTATGACTTTAGAAGCACCAGAAACTTTAAAAAGGTTAAAATGTGAAAGGAATTATCTTTTTTTTGCTCAAAGAAGAGTTTTTTTTCTTTTCCTTCTGTTGAATATACCTAGTGGCAAAGTACATATAGGGTTTACTCAGTTCTAGGTGTGTATATACATACATGTGTGTATATACACCTAGTGTTGAGTAAATTTACTCTTAGTTCATTGCACATTATTATCATTGGTCCCGGTGAAGCCAATTTGTTCTTCTCAGTCCATTCTTCATCCAAGATTTCAATTTCATTTTTTTTTTATAGATACCTACTCTTCAGGTTTGATATATATATCTTTAAATATGTACATATTGTTTAAAAATAGTCTTTATTTTGTGTCTATCTGAAAATTTACCTTGTTAATTTATTTCGTATTTATTTATTTAGTCTTTAGTATTTAGAGAGTGTCCTTAATCTGGTATATATTTTATATAAATACTGTTTCCCAAGAAATATTTCAGGTTTATTTCCTGATCATTCAAATCCATGTTTATATATTACCTATGCATGTTTATGCATATGATATGCATATTATACATATCAAGTTTAGTGCTTCTAACTGGTGTCTATAAATCATAACATGTATCTACCACATTTTACCTTAGTTCATTTAGTAATGGGCATGTTGCTTACCTGCAAAACTCCAGTCTCATAAACAATGCTTGTGTATTCTCAGCAACACTCTATTTTCTCACTACCATAATCAGTGGCCACAGCAGTCATGAATCTCTTCGAGAATTTCAATGGGGTATATACATCTGTGAATTGGCAGACTAGGTCATGGAGTACATGCATTCTTAATTTGACTAAATACTGACAGATTGCTTTTCAGAAAGGCTTCACCAGTCTACAGTCTACAGGCAATGCCTGAGAGTTTCTGTTTCCCAGTGGGCGATATCTTGATATCCTGTTGTTTTATGACTTTGTTTTGACAAGTAGCTAATAATATTCCTATTAAATTTGTACTCTATGTAAAATTAAAAAGATTTGTTGTAAATCAAGGAATTCTATCTCTGTAAGATTAATTTAATGCTTAGATTGATTTAAGCTCCTTTCTCAGTGGGGGCAAGGGAGATTACACTATAACTATGTAAAGAAAAGACTGGCTAAATTCATTTATATATTTTTAAAAATATACATTTAAAATTTTTATTGAACTTTATATTTTATGTTTCTTTTTATTTTAAATTAATACATGAAAGCCATTATCTTAATGATGAAATAAATGATATAAAATTAATCTCCTAAAGTTAATAATGATAAATTATTGACAAAATGTATTTTAAAAAACCACAACTATTTGTAAGTACTGGAGATGGACTAAAAGCAGACAGAAGTTGAACCAGATGATTCGAGCCTTGAAAAAAGGAACAGAACTAGGTGTTTTCATTTATGTGGCATTTTGTTTGATGATACTTCAGTTCATGTAGCACTGGATGGCTCCACCTTGTTTGGAAAGCCATAGTCTTACTGGATTTTGGACTTAGAGGGCTGAGTTCAGGAATGTCAAATAGCTAAAAATTGAGAGGGGGAAATTTTGGAAAGGAGAGAGCCATACATAAACTATTCTCAAATATTTCCTTGAGTCCGCAAAGTTAATTGCCTTCTATAACAAAAATGAGCATTTATTGGAGAAAAAAATAGAACCCAGTCACTCTACAACATTTCATTAGAAATCCCCGGTATAAAATAAAATATTACCAGACATACAAACAAACAAGAAAATGAGAACCATAGTCAAGAGAAGCAATAAACAGTCCAAAACTAAGCCAACCCTCTTTGAGCCCCAGGC
>NW_011888834.1:7916037-7924230 GCF_000151845.1 Pteropus vampyrus
TAAATATATTTTTTATTAACCATTCCACCTTCCAATTGATAGCATATGATTAATATTAGAAACCTAAGTTTCTTTAGGTAAATGAGTATACTTCATTATTTTGGCTTCTACATTGCAAACATGATCACTTGATTGAAATTTCAGCTCAAATCATCTCGAAAATCTATTGTATTTATGTTAGAGTAGCGGTTTTAACACTTCTCTCTTTTTCCTTGGGGAAGCGTTATAGGTTAAATTGTGTTTACCCTCCACAAATTCATATGTCGAAGTCCTAACTGTTAGTATCTCAGAATGTAACCTTATTTGTAAATGGGTAGAATCATCAGTAAAGTTAGAATGAGGTCATAGTGTAGTAGGCTGGGCTCTTAATCCAATATGACTGATGTCTATAATTTATAAAGAAGGAAAATTTGGACACGAACATGCGCACAGGGCAAACATCATGTGAAGGTGGACAAAGAGATCAGAATGATGGCAAAGAAAATAAAGGTTGGTCAGTAAACCACCATATGTCAGGCAAGAGGCAGGTACAAATTTTCCCTTACAAGGAACTGACCGAGCGACGCTTTGATTTCAAACTTCCAGCCTCCAGAGCTGTGAGACAATAAATTTCTCTTGTTTAAGCCACGCAGTTTGTGGTACTTTGTTACAGCAGCGCTAACATATTCCATCTTCTATGTGAGGGATATGTTCCAAGACACCCAATGGATGCCTGATACCAGTCAAAAGCAGAGGTTGTCACCTATGCTTCTGACCAACCAACGATAGACTGGAGGTTCTAGTGACCTTTGTGAGTTCGATCAGTTTGCTAGAACGGCTCCCAGAACTCGGAGAAACATTTTACTTAACAGATTGCTAGTTTATTATTAGGGGATTTAACTCAGGAACAGCCAGGTAGAAGAGAGGCAGAGGGCAAGGTACGGGAACAGGGCACAGAGCTTTCATGCCTTCTGCCAGTGTGCTACTCTCCCCGCATTCCACATGTTTATCAATATGGAAGCTTTCTGAACCCTCTCCTTTTGGGTTTTTATGGAGGCTTCATTACAAAGGCATGATTGATTATTCATTGCCATTAGTGATTGATTCAACCTCCAGGGAGGTCAGAAGAGGGACTGAAATTTCCAACCTTGTAATCACATGATTGGTTCTCCTGGCCAGCCTTAATTGAAGTACAAAAGTAGCTTCATTAACATAACGAAAGACACCTTTGTCACTCTTTTCATTTAGGAGATTCCAAGGGTTTAAGAGTTCTGTGCCAGGAACAGTGGATTTAGACCAATATATATATTTTTTATTCTAAATCATAATATCATAGTACCTCATTTTAAAAGTCTCTCATAATTGTTATAATAGAATCACTTTTCCATGGGAATATAGAGAGCGATATCAAGAAAAATAAAAATCATTCTATCAATTAATTCATAATTAGGACGTTAATGTATTATAAGGTTAATAAACAAGGTAAAAGAGAAATAAATAAGTTTTGAAAATTAAAGGAAACAGTATGGCCCAATAATTTGTAGTCAAAAATAGTCGTCATAGAACATAGAAGGTTGACTTTTTATGTTTTAACATCGATAAAAACAAAATGATCAGATGTTTATAAATATACATAGTTCAGTATTTGCCAGTTCTCATAGGCTTTGTTTAATGCAGTCGAATTTATATTGTTCTTCCTTTATGGTACGGACTGCTTTGTATTGCTTGTTAGAAAATCCTTCCTCTGGTATCTCTCCTCCTATGACAGGAGTTGTTTGGGTGAAGATTCATTTTAATGTGCACCACCAGAGTCAGCACTGCCATTCACGTGTTAAGCCCTCTCTCTAAACGTGCTTACTGAATAGAATACTTATTGGATGAAAAGAACTTTGAAGAAGTCCTCAAGAGATCTGAGTGAATTTTCCTTGCATGAATTTTGTGGCCTTGTTTCTTTTACATCATCTCTTTGGTTCTATATCTGAAAAAAGAAGTGTGAACTGAATAGTTCTAAGACACCTACAAGTTCTAAGTTTGATTTGCAAATAGCTCTCTTTTGACACAGATGACATTCTTCTGGAAGCCTCTGTGGACAGACTATTTCTCTCTTACTAACTTTCTCATTGCTTTAAATACGCATATCTTTAAACAAAGAAATGGATTCTGTATATATATTTGTCATTTGTAATTGTCTGCGTTTAGTCTTTCCTGTGGAGAGCTGGTACCAAAATTATAAGTTTTTATTCTCAACCTAGCATTTGTGCAACTTACAAGTATGAGTGTCAGTTGCCTTGAAAAGCTAATTTTTTAGTTCCTTATTTCTTTTAACTAAATTCTCCTGGCAACACAAACTTGTTGCCAGGAGAATTTAGTATTTCAGATGGCAGCTTTGCTGAGAACAGTCCCTCTCTTTTATCATGGACTTCGTTTTAGAATGTTGCTGTCCACAGAAGTTGTTTCTATACTTAAATTGACAGGGAGAAGGATATGATCCACAAGCCATGCTCTCCCCCAGCTAGTACTCTACTGTTTCTAGCTAGCATTGTGATAAACAGTGCAGGAGGATGCTCAGAGCTGAAAACTGCCATCAGGCTTCTCTTTTCACTTATGAAAAAATAAACAGTGCTTTCTAGCCTGGTGAAAACAGAAACTGTTTTGCAGAAACAGTAGTCTGTGACTAATTTTTGTTTCAGTTTTAGTTATAAAGTGGGTGTGTAAATGATTAGAACAATTAGATTACTGTTTAAAAATATGATCACTTTAGATTATACAAAAGATTATATATGCATATTTTTTCCAATGGGACCTGAATGTCACTTTTTTCTAGAAATAAGTGTGTATAATTCTCTTATTTTTTCTACACAGATTGTCGAAAGAGAAACCAAAGAAATTGTCCTTGATTGACCCTGAAAGAAATGGTAGAAGAAGGAAGAAAGGTAGAGAAAAAAAGAAAAAAGTAAGAAAATTTTTTAAAAAGTAAGGTATTTATAACTATTTAAGGATATATGGTAAGAATGATGCAGGGAGGACATAACCCTAGGGAAATAAATGCATTTTGGAACTCTCAGTAATGGATAGACATATATTGATATTCTTCAATCTTGAGAGACTAAATAAGACAATTTCAGGAAACCACCATTTTCTGGAAAGCTTCTACATTATTATGTATAAATATCTTACAGCGTTCTTAGGTATATTTTTAACTAATGATGTTTATAGTCATGCCTCTTTTACAAATGTACTTATAGATCTGTGTAAGCCATTCTGACACTGCTCAAAATAAAGATTTGTTATTATTTTAAGCTCTCAAAGTGGATACCATAATTGTACGATTTACTTTAGAACTACATTCACCTTTCTCTCCCCAAAATATTTTTATGATATTGTGCTGGTATCAATTAGTATTTTAGAGATGAAGAAAGGACATCTTTTAATTTCTATTCCTAGAAAGTCAACTCAGTTACCTACCCTCATGGAGATTTGAGAAAGTTGACTTGTAGGCCTCATACAAGCCTGGTCAAAGATAAAAACCCAGAGTGATTCGCGATTTCTCGGTTACAAAGAATTGGCTATCACTGTATGTGTCAAAAGACAGATCATGGTTGTTCAAGTAAGTAATCCTAACCACTTACCAAGGCAAAGAAAAGAATGATCAGAAGTTTCACTTTGTGTTTTTACAATTACCTTCAACGAGAACATCAAAACACATTTAAAAACAAACAAACATGGAACCCAAGAGAACTTCCAATATACACTTAAGAACACTGTCACAGAGTACTGGTATTATGATTGAGAACTTATTCCCATACAGATTTTTATTTCCAAGTTAAATAAGTATTATCTTTCCCTTTAGTTTATTTTTCTAAAGACACCTAGCTCAGATCTCTACATAGTCTAAGAACACAGAGGTCATTTAGAAGCAATCCCCTACTGGACATAAGCATTCTTTTTTTCCATATCTCTTCCTTTAGCACCAAAAACCTAAGAGAATACTCTGGGGGCAATTTGGTCACTTGTAGCAAGGCTAACATTAGAAATTTTTCCATATTTTAAGTCAAAATGAGCCTGACTATAATTTCTACCCTTGGATCCTTCTTTTGCTTGCTGAAGCCATGGAAAATAATTTTAATCCTTCTTCTAAATAACTGCCCTTCAAACATTTCAGGGACGTGGTTCTTAATTTTCATGCTATACCCACTCATATAGATTAGATTAAGCATTCTTATTTCTTTTCATCCTTTTCCACTTGAGAATTTTCCATATTACTACTGTTTCCCATTAGATAACAGCCCATTCAGCAGATGGGATTCTTAACAATAGATGTAACTGTCACTTATTTTAAGCCCAAACATTTATTAATATAGCTTGAAATAGCATTTGCTTTTTTGAGAGCTTCCTCACAATAGTAATTTATTTTAAACTTAAAATAAAATATCTCCAGTTCTTTATTATAAACCCTACTCTTAGACTACTTTTCCCCACTCTGTATTTATGCAGAAAGTTTTGTGGCCTAATTTAGGCCTATGTATTCATCCAGGCATTCTCCCTAATTTCATCTTTCAGCTATCATTTCAAGCTGTTTGTTCAGTGATGGCGAATCTGCAATTTACTTCCGACCATGTATTATAGTAAAAATTGCAAACTTTCCGGTGGATTAGCAGTAGGAGATCATTATCCTTGTTTTCTTTGGCCTTCAATGTAGATTAGTGCGCTGTTGGTGCCAGCAAGTGTTAGGTGACATAAAAAAATATAATTTAATTGTAGAAAATGTTTAGATAAATACTAAAATACTTGTACAGTGTTGTAATTGAATCCATTGATGTCTATAAACATAATAAGGATTTTTGAGTTTTTCAAGTCTTTTTTTTTTACTTTCATGAGATCTTAGAACAATTATTATTTCTTATTATTTTTACAAATTCGTCTTGCTGTTCTGATGACAAAAACTGAATTGTATACTGTAGAATCGTGGATGGCTCTGCTGGGTTCTGACTCATGCCCTAAATTAAGAGATGGCTCCAAATGTTTTCTCAAGGGTAAGTTCTGCTTCGCATTTGAGCTACAAATTAAGAGACAGATTTTGGAAAAGATGCTAGGGCTTGAAGAACACATTCAAGGACAGAAGTGTGAAAAAGACAAGCTGTTGTTGATAGAAACGAAATGAGATATAGATGCTGGTCTAAAGGCAATACGTCCTTCAAAGGGAAAAAGGACAGAAAAAGATTCTCTGGGATTCAGGAAGACCACAGGAACGGTTGCAGTTTACAGATGTTTAAAAACTTCAAAAATGTTTCATGGTCCTGAGTTTAGTCATGATAATTAAAAATCTTGTCTACAGTCTTACTTTTTAGTTTCCTCTGCTTTTGTCTGAGAATTTAAATGTTATTGTGTGAAAGCAGGTTTTACCCATTGGTTTTGTATTCGAGCATCTCCATGTTTAAATTTTTTCTTCAAAACCCACCAATAGAGACTTTGGGAAGATTGTTTCAGTTCTGCCCAGAAATTCATTTTTCTCTATGTAAAATGGGCTTTTCTGTGAGTAGAAAATAAAATAACATATAGAGCACCTGACAAAGTGTCTTGTTAATCGCCAAGTCTTTGCAAATTTTTGTCTCTCCTTTCTAGGTTCAAGAATTCTCACAACACTCTCTTCTGCTATTTCACCCCCTAACAGATGAATACAAGAGAATTGTTTAAAAGGGCTCATTAAAAAATGTTAGCTGCCTTATTACAATATCAGTGAAGCCTTGATTTAAAGTCATAATTGCATTCTGGTCCATTTTTGTTATATGTTTTTATTTGTTTTGCTGTTATTTGTTTGTTTTATTTTTGTTTCTCCATATATGAAGAAAATTAATCTGCTCCTTTTAAAAGCTAATTTCTTTTTGTCTGACCTTAGAGGTCTACTACTATTGAAATGAATTAGATACTATTTTAAAATATTTGAAAGAAGAAAAGGACCTTCTCTTTGGAGGGAAGGAAACAATAGGATTGATCATAGGGATTAAGAACAAGGACAGTGGCTGTGCATGATGATGGTGGATATGAGCCAATCATTAATGTGACTCTTTTTGGGAAATAGAAGTGACCATGGCTTTCTGTCACCTTTTAGTTGAGAAAAGAAGAGACAAGAGCTGCTTACCAGGGTTTTTATACTGTTGGGCTGAAGTTAGAAATGGCAGAGTCAGAGATTGCCTTCAGAATGAAGTTTCTAAGAAAAGGTTAAGAATAAGCCAAAAGTTACTTCTTTCTGAGTGTTGAGAGAAAAATTAAAAATAAATTAGACACTGACTGGTGACAAGTGACATTTTGTACATACTATTTAATTATAACTATATAAGTTCTAAGACTGATTTTCAATGTACCTCTATGCTTCTCCTGATGTTTTTCATCACCAAAAATGTTTTTGCCCTCACTATATTTTTTGTCCATATTTCAAAAGCAGGGCCGGGCAACAGTATGTATGAGCTGATCTCAACCCATACAGGCTTTTTTATTCCAGGTGCCTGGAAGAAAGTTTCTGTCATTAACTGAAAGTAAATGAAGTTATTTATAGAATCTCAAACTTTTCCTTTGTCATAATAGACAAAGAAGGACTGTGGTTGCACATGATTACTGTATGATCTTGATCACCGTTAAGGTTCTCCATAGGGAAGAGAAATTATGGTGCTTACCTGATTAATAGATTCAAGTCTTCTCTGAGTCTTTTCTCTTTTCTATGATGGTCCCTGTGTCCTCTTACTCAGGTCACTCTTTCCTAATACAAACTTCTCAGAGACCAATCTGATAAAGTAATTCTCAATGATGAGTAAAGCTCTGGGGTAGAGGGTGGGGTTGCATTTATATATCATCATCAAATTCCTATTAAATGTAAGTCATTGTGAAAGACTCTCAGGCTGGGAATATTTTTAAGGTTAATAAATCTCCATTTTACCAGTGATGTGCCTGGAAAAGCAGCTCTACAGAAATGTTAGATTCAGTCCTACAAATTATGTGGCTAGAGACTTCTCCCTTTGGTCCTTAAAATTCCCTTGAGCTACATCTATTATATAACTTGTTAGAGAATTTGCAAGTGCTCTCTTGGAGTGTAAAGTCTATTCTGTTTTCTATTATTTTAGTGTACTGATTTATTTATCAGTTTAACCCAAGTAAGTAATAGTTTTTAAGCTTCTGGTGGAAATTGTAGTTTTTTCTTCAGAAAAATACAAACATGCACATAGAAAATACAGTACTGAACTTCACATTATCATGAACTACCTAGCTATATCCATAAGATTCAAAAAGAAACAACGTGACAGATATTTCAGAGACGTGGAGTGTTTGTATCCAAGACAGGCAGTCCTTACAAGCCTCTCTCAGGAGAAATGGAGGGCTGATGTTCACCCATAAAGCAGTGATGGCATTTCACCATCAACACCTCTTTTGACTCTCCTTGGGAAATAAAAGTGACATCTACTCTGATAGGGCAGTGCCTGTGCCTTTCTGCTGTTAGGCGTGTTAATTTTGTCCTTGTATACAGGAAACATCTTTTGATGAACATGGTTGGAGAGAAAGGCCAAGGATGAGAGAACATGATGAACGCTTTAAAGAATGGAGAGGAAATTAGAGAGCGTATCACTAATTTCAGCCTACTGGGAAATTGCACTGAGATCCAGCTTTGCAACTGTGATTCACTCTCAGAAGTAACATGAATTTAATGCTGGGTTTTAGGTGCCCAGGTGTGCTATATTTGCTGCAAAAATGGCCCCAATTTCCCCATTCCAAAATCACTTGCTGTTGTATCCATATTCTTTGCAATGTAATTTTGCAACCTTTCTAATCCTGAAGTAGAATCTATTTTTACGCTTTTAATCTAGCCTGAATTTATAACTTGTTTTGTACAATTGAATATGGCAGAAGTTACAGTATGCCATTTTTTGAGGCTAAGCCACAAGATATATCCCCACCTCCTCTCTCTCTCTCTCTCTCTCTCTCTCTCTCTCTCTCTCTCTCTCTCCTGTCCCTGCCAAGAAAATATCCTCAGACTAGCCTGTTGGAGGATGAGACCTGGTTAGGCATTCCAGATGCTCAATATGTAAGAACTCCCATCTAACATCAGAAAAACTACCTAGCTAAACTGCCGCTGACAATTGATAAATGAATGAACTTTGTTGACTCTAGTTTAGATTTCTAGAACAATCCAGACAGCCCATATACACAAGAGCAAAAATAAATGTT
>NW_011888834.1:7924280-7928533 GCF_000151845.1 Pteropus vampyrus
GAAACAACGTGACAGATATTTCAGAGACGTGGAGTGTTTGTATCCAAGACAGGCAGTCCTTACAAGCCTCTCTCAGGAGAAATGGAGGGCTGATGTTCACCCATAAAGCAGTGATGGCATTTCACCATCAACACCTCTTTTGACTCTCCTTGGGAAATAAAAGTGACATCTACTCTGATAGGGCAGTGCCTGTGCCTTTCTGCTGTTAGGTGTGTTAATTTTGTCCTTGTATACAGGAAACATCTTTTGATGAACATGGTTGGAGAGAAAGGCCAAGGATGAGAGAACATGATGAACGCTTTAAAGAATGGAGAGGAAATTAGAGAGCGTATCACTAATTTCAGCCTACTGGGAAATTGCACTGAGATCCAGCTTTGCAACTGTGATTCACTCTCAGAAGTAACATGAATTTAATGCTGGGTTTTAGGTGCCCAGGTGTGCTATATTTGCTGCAAAAATGGCCCCAATTTCCCCATTCCAAAATCACTTGCTGTTGTATCCATATTCTTTGCAATGTAATTTTGCAACCTTTCTAATCCTGAAGTAGAATCTATTTTTACGCTTTTTAATCTGGCCTGAATTTATAACTTGTTTTGTACAATTGAATATGGCAGAAGTTACAGTATGCCATTTTTTGAGGCTAAGCCACAAGATATATCCCCACCTCCTCTCTCTCTCTCTCTCTCTCTCTCTCTCTCTCTCTCTCTCTCTCTCCTGTCCCTGCCAAGAAAATATCCTCAGACTAGCCTGTTGGAGGATGAGACCTGGTTAGGCATTCCAGATGCTCAATATGTAAGAACTCCCATCTAACATCAGAAAAACTACCTAGCTAAACTGCCGCTGACAATTGATAAATGAATGAACTTTGTTGACTCTAGTTTAGATTTCTAGAACAATCCAGACAGCCCATATACACAAGAGCAAAAATATATGTTTACTGTGGCATACCTCTGAGGTTTATTTACTGGTTGTTTGTTATGCAGCTTTATTACAGAATCAGATAACTCATATACCCAGGCTAGTTGGATATGGGTCTAAATACTCAAGAGGATCTTAAAAAGGATTCATCTTCCCAATAAATCTTGATTCAGGATGATATGATATAGAAAATAAGGAATATTTCCCTGAGAAATGCAGTCTCAGGCTTGGCAGGCTCCATCAGAGCTTTCGTTCAAAATTATTACCAAGAATCACATTAGATCTTAAGAGTATAGTGAAAAGCCTTCTAAAGGAGGCCATCTTCTGGTGGACCTGAATTTGAACTTACTTCAGACCTATAGCCTAGTTTACTGAAACCAACTGGCACACTTCACACTTTTGGGTATCCTCTATCCCCAACTAGAATTATACTTGACTGGCACTTTTGGAATGATTCTATTGGCAGTAGTTCTGAGTAAAAACAGTTTTATGAGTATAACCTCTCTGGAATCTTTACTCTTAACCCCAAAGTGAACTCCAGTTAGAAAAACCCCAAAAGGAAAGAAAGAGCTGCCAACTATTCCATGGTTTGACAAAATAGTGGCTATTTCCCCGGGCTATGATTTATTTAAACTTTGCTAGCCATTATCTTCTTCCAGGTTTTAGACACTTTTGTGGTGATTCATACGAGGTCAAATGTTGCGTCCAAAACACAGGACGCTTGGGTGGAAGATACGGAAAAACTTAGCGCCAGGCTTTCTGATCTTTAATCTAATGCTCTGTCTCAGAGCTATGTGATTTAGGAGGAATTATTTGACCTCTTTGATCTATTTTCCTCATTGGAGACATTTCTTTGATGATGATTTGATTGCCTCATACAAGGAGTCATGTAAAAAACAATACTCTTAAGAATTTTGAAAATTGTGTTTCACTCTAAACAATAATGTTAATTTCTCTTAAATTAACAAGAATTTTTTTTCTATCTGCAGAAGTAAAGGGCACAGGACAACTGGGTTGACTGTCCAGCTCTCACATTAAGTAGAGGTGTTAAACATATAACACACATACATACACACATGCACATGCACAAACACACACAGAGACAAATCTCTGCTTACTACTATGCACATCTCCATTCATTTTAAAATTACATTTTAAAATTTTTGTTTTATTATTTATTTGATTTTTGTGTGTGTGAATGTGAGAATGTGACAAGAAACATAGAGGGCATAAGTTTCTTTGTATCCCTCAGTATAAGACCACTGGGAGCCTGGGCCCATCAGAGCTGTATCCCACATACACGGCTAACCAAAAATGGAGGCTTCCTTGGTGTCATTGTTGTGAACTTCTTAAACACAAAATAAAGTTTATTTGCAAACTTTAAAATGGCACAAAAAGTTAGCTAGTATGCTAAAATATTGCTTTGTTTCTGGTTATAAAAGGTTAATATGAAAAGAAGAATAATCATAAATTGGGTTTGCTATATGTATTGGTCTGGGTTTTCCAGAGAAACAGAACCAATAGGATATATAGAGATACGTAGGAGGAGATTTATTGTAGGAGTTCGTTCACATGATTAGGGAGGCCAAGAAATCTCAAGATGTGCTTTCTGCAATTCGGTCCAAGGCCAAAGCCTGAGCTCCAGGGGGACTATGTTCCAAGGCAGGATGATAGATGCCTCAGTTCAAGCTGAGAGATCAGACTGGCTCTGCCCCTGTCCTTTTCTTCTATTTCAGCCCTCAATGGACTAGGTGATGTCTGTTGGTGAGAGTGATCTTCTTTACTCAGCCTACTCTTCAAATGTTAATCTCTTCCAGAAACACCTTTATAGACATACTCGGATACAACGTTTTACCATTGTTAATGTATCCCTTAGTTTAGTCAAGTTGATACATAAAATTAACTATCATACTACATTTTGTCTTGGTCCCGGAAAATAAAAAGTAGATCTTGGCTCAGATTTTTCATCTATAATATTTTTGCTATAGTTCTTTTTTGAGCTAAATACTTATGTATTGCTGGAAAATGTCAGGTTTTTTATCTTTATATGTTAATTTTTAATTTTGACTTTAATTGAAGATAAAGAATATTACTTATATTAAAGAATATTTTCCCCCCATCTTGGTACTTTAAAGAATGAAGGGGAGAATAAAGGAAATACAAAAGAGTATACAAAGTGCTCACCTAATCTAGATAAACTCAGTATCATGGCAAATGTCATTTTCATATGGCTTTCTCGTTGAACAGATAAACCACTTAAAAATTTATCGCACGTTACTGACATGTAAATTTGATTTCATTTTAACTATGAATCATTCGTTTCTGGATACTGAGCTCTTTAGCACATAGATTTCACACTGTGTTTTTCTGTTCATGAATTAGTTGATTTGTGCATCATATCATAAGAAATATAGAACTCATGGTCAAATATCAGAATCTGTATTCTCTAAACAAAGCAACATTAGAAAAAATTCCACAACTCTACATAAAGGCTTATTATAAGTTTATAGTCTTCAGACTTAGCTGAGCACTTAGGACAACTTACAATTATGGAGAGTTGGGGAGAATATTTGAAGTCTGGACTATCCTAGAATAGTTGGGAAGAAGTTTAAGTTTCAATGTAGGGTGTGAGGAAGAGAGGGCTGTCAAGAACTCCAGCTTGAGTAAACTGAGGCCAGAGACGAGGTACTTTTAGAGGGAAGATGACGAGTTAATTTGAGACACATTGAATATGAAAGATGTGTTGGACACCTTCATGGAGATGACCAGGTGAGAGTAAAATACATATGTAAGTGTGAAACTAGGAAGCATGCTCTAGGCAGCCCTTCAAGAATGAACTTGCCTGATGCCTCCTGAAAAAGATAATCACAGCTCAACAGCTACACTGAGCAGGGTTTGTCTGTGGGGATAAAATTAGAATCAAAATCCTGTGTAATTATTCCCCTATCTAGTACAACCTACCATTAGAGCCTGTTTCTGCAGTAAGTGTCAGGCCATTCTCTCTTCTACTATGGATTCTGAATGGAGTGTGGAGCTCTGGGAGGAAAACAGAGGTCTGCTCTTGTGTTTTTCAGGTTTGAAAAGGCACAGAGTTAGAAGCATTCTAGATCCAAACAGTAGTTTTCTTACTGTAAAGAAACTTCTGAGTAATAATATTAACTGGTTGCTCATGTAAAGAATGGGTTTAAGTGCTCTGAAAACAATAACAACAATGCTTTGACTTGTAAAAGAAGAAAAATCCTCCAAATTTGGGGCATTATTTCATATAGATCAAGCTAGGTAGTGAGAGAAGTGATAGCACAGATAGTAATAACTGACATTTGTTAAGTGTTATC
>NW_011888834.1:7930378-7938238 GCF_000151845.1 Pteropus vampyrus
TAGATCAAAAGAAGAGAAATGTTACTGAAGAAATCAGACATGTCTGTTCATGTAGGTATGTACATGGATGTGTCTTATAAAAGAACTCTGAAATTGCCAGGAGAAATCAAAGCTTTTTTGGGATTAGTGTCTGGCTCCCAATATGATTCTTTTAAAGAAATGTTCGTTTGGTTGTATAATTTACAAACATGGTGGTTTGTTTCATTTCCTTAAAACAATTTGTTATGGTGCAGCTTTTTTGTCTGCCTTATTTCAATGTCTCTGTTAATAGTTTCCCAAACTTCAAAGACTTTCTTACTTGTTGCCTTGATCATGTTCCAGTTACTGGCCAATGTCGGCAGTTACATAAGGACCATCAGCACCACAGAGTAGTGAGGGGTTCCAAGTGCCAATGTGTAGCTGACCCTCCTCTCCTTACTTTTTCTTTCAGAATCCATTGAACTCAGAATCCTGAATTTCAGAGTTAGCCACCAAGGAACCATATTGTCTGCATTTATGGCTCTTTCTGTCCTCCCAAATGTTGAGTTATTTATAGAATTATGAAGCATTATGTACAGTATATTTTTAACCCCTATTTTTATCATTTACAACTTTCCACATCCCACTCTGAACCCTAAGTACTTCCCTGACTTCGCTGTGAATAAAAGTTCCATCACTCCATTATTCTCACGGCAGCGCCGTATCTGAAGCCTAGAGTCCTGTTCCCATACCCGAGGTGAATGTTGGTCACATAATTCAATACCCTAATGGCATTAATTCCTAGAAATATGCCCGAGAACTTTGTTTTGACTTTTCTTATCTCTGTTCCATGATGATTTGAGGTAAAGAGTGTGTATCTCATATCATCTGGATTGTCTCCCCTTCACTGTTGGTTGCTTAGGCCAAAAAGTCTGTGGCTTCTTTTAGAAACAAAGTCAAATTCAAATTCCTTAACAAAAACCTTACAAAAAGTGGTCCCTGCCTATCTCTTCAACCAGTGTCATTTCATTTGCCCCCTTATGCACTGCACTCCAGCTGCTCTGACCTTTTCTGCTGCTGGAACACACCAAGCTTGTGCTCAATTTTAAGATTCTACACTAAATATGTCTCCTTTTGGAAATGCTTGATTTTCATATTTTCATATGGATTTAACATTCACATGAATTTTACATTCAGATTCCAACTCTTACCTTCGCTACCCACTATTGGTAAAATGATCACCAATCCTGCTCCCCCATTTCTATTCTTCCTTTCTCTCATAAATCAGAGGCAAGCCAGATACTTGATTAAAATTTTTTTTTTAATAAAGTTTTTGTGGTGTGTTCTTTTCTTAGAATTCTGCAAATGACAACTCCAGCATTTTTTCTTCCTGTGTTTGGACTTGTCTTGATGTTAAAAATCTTTTTTAGTTTTATAAATTGAGCTCTTAAGCTTAACTGTCTGGTTCATAAATTCGGACAGTTTTCTTGAATTCTGAATTATTTTTTTTAATAAACATTGTGTGCATTTGTTTACTTGGTTGGTGTGAGCAATCAGTCTACATCATAGATTCAAGAATGATGTCTCTTTCTTTCATCCTGCTCTGGTCCCCACCATCTAGCTCCTCAGTTAGGGAGCAAGATTAGGCAAAGCCTTAGATGTCATCTAACGACCTTACTCAATGCAAGAAATTTCTCTGTCACTTCCTGCTAAGTGGCCATCCAGCTTCTTTGTGAATAACTAGTGACAGAGAAGTCACTATTTCTACCAATCAAACAATTATAACTTCATAAAATGCTAAGAATTCTTAGAGACGTCTTCCTTATATTTACCTTAAACTGTTTCCTGACAACCTCCATAGAGTGCTCATAATTCTGCATTTTAGATGACATAGAATAAAGTCTTGTCTACATGCTGATCATCTGGCTATCTGGTTAAGTATGAAGAGAATACATTTATAATGGGAATAAGATCAAAAGAGGATAAAGGCATGGGTTAGAAGAGATGAGAGATAAACCTAGATAACCAAAAACAAGTTACTATTGCAAGATCACAAATATCATAGTGTAGTGATCAAGAAGCCATATGTGTCTTTCCTCATCTTGTCTACTAATGCCATTTATTTTCCACTGAGAACAATTCAGAAATAAATACTGTCTCTGAAAGAAGAGAGTTTTCCAAGAATTGTTGAAGGGAGAAACATAAAAATGTGTATCTTCTTAAAGGTAATTTTTGATATCCTTAAAACTTGTTCTCTTGTTCAGAAAAGAAATTTTATTTGATTTTTGTTACATAGAGTTTGGAACCTTACAAATCTGAGCCTCGATTGTCTCTGATCAATGTTCTCAAACAAGTTTTCTAACAAATTTCCTATGTTCTCACAACATAGCTCTTAATTGTCTTTCTTTTGGAAAATCAGACATCTGTTCTCTTATTTCCTTACTACAATGTTTACTGAGTGCTAAAATGTCAAGGTTATATTGCCGCTTGTGGTGTTAGGGCCCAGATGTTGGTAGTCTTTCTCCTTTCCCTTCTTTGAAGGTGTCCTGCCCTCATATGGCTCACTGAGGCACAGGTCCCTTCAGTTCACATGCATGACTATTTTTACCTTAGGGAGAGGTATTCTCAGGACACCATTCATACACAAGAGATAAATGATAGGTACACAAGCTTCGTTCCTCTCTTTGCTTAAAAGATTTACATAGATTAAATAATCTCTTCTAGGCTTGCTCTCCTTTTCTCTCTAATCTTTTGATTCCTTGATTTCATTTTCTTGATAGTTCACTTGTACTTTTCACCCTGTAACACAAGACTCAATTTTTCTTTTGGTTTTCTTTAAGTCCTTGGAAGATGAAAGTTCTATCAAGGAGACTTGAAACTCAGGGCAGCCCCTTGCCTTCAATGTGGCACTGCTTACCATAGCCACCTAAATGGTCTCTGAGGGTGGGCGGAGTCCCTGTGATCTTTCTATGGGCAATTTACTATTAGTCTTTTCTTTGTCTTATGAATATAACATTCTAATCAGTCTTCTTTTGTAAACTATGTACTTCTAATCTCAATCATCACATTCTGAAAATCTTCTCTCTTATATTTTATTTCCATTCTTCTTTCTACCTTTCTCAATCATGAAACTGTTAGCTCCTTGGGGCAGTGATTTTGCTTTGTTATCTTTGAATTTCCAATATATAGCATGGGGAGGAAGTGAGTGAGTACAAACTTCTAAAAGCTCTCAATTGCTGTATGTCAGCATCTGTATTTTCTAGCATTAGCATCCTCTTTGAGCATCACCTTAAGGAGCTTTTCAGCTCCCCTTTTCTGGAAAGTACTTCCATTTATATCAAGGTATATGCATGCATATCAATAGTCAACAGACTATATTTCATCTGGTTGGATGTGATACCCTTACCCCAACACACCTCTACTTCATTCATAATTCAAATTATTTGGCTCCAGACATAAGAAATATCCTCCTTTTCCCTCTCTTTCTTCTACAGTACCTGAAGTTTAATGTGCACACTGTTCCAAGGTCAAACACATTGAAACAGACAAGGGAGAAAAAAAGCATAAATAATGTATCTCTTCAAAAATTTAAAGAACTGGACTGATTTCTTAGAAACTCACAACAGATTAGGTCCAAGGTGTCTAAACAAAAATCTTTATACTCTGGGAATTAAAAATCAGTGGTTGAATTTATTATATGCCTAAAGTCTGCAACTTGTGACATGAAACAATTCACAAGACAAGAAATTCAAAAGAATAAAATTGAGTAAGCCAGAAGCATGTTTCACCAGATGTCAACATTTTACCCCATTCTGTCAATACCCAGCTTGAGTGCTCCTTATTATGTGTCTGCTTCTTTTCTGTACTCTTCCCTTCTTTAGACACAAAGACAAAAACTGAACATAGTTGTTAAAGCAACTTTTATTTTGACAGCTTTAGTATTTCATCATTATGCTTTTGTTTCAATGGAAAAATGTCCTCTCATGCTTTTAACTGAAGATGACTTTCTCATTAAGCCAAAGTTTTGCCTCTTTTTAAATAACAAATGAGTATATGACCCACCTGCTTTGAGGTTACTTTACATCTGTTCTTCAAGACAAATCCCATTGCATACAAAAACAAAGTTTTTCTTTTTATGGACATTACATGTTCATGAAATGGAATCTGTCATAAACTTGGTCATCTTTTTAGACAACAGAAGTATTTCAGGAACTTTTTGCCAATTGATTTACAGAACATCCTGCTTATGAAAGGCTCATTATTCTATTTATTTTATTTACAAGAAACTGTTTCTAATGTACAAAAGGTAACTTAGATTTTATAATATACAACCATTTGGACTGTAAATTCAACAAAAAAGGGAATCTCATCCTTAATCAGAACCCAAGTGGAGTTGGAAGTCATACAACCCTTAGGGTGTCAGAATCATAGAGACATTAAGATCATCTAGTGTGTTCCTAGCCTTGGACTCCTTTGGGAATTTGAAAAGGAAGCTACGTGTGCTCTTCTTCCAGCAAATATACATACATTCATAAATTTGATATTGTGTCAGAGTCACTTTGTTCCTCTGAGGCCACAAATCATAACCCAACTATTTTTTTATTTCTGATGACAAACTGAAACTCATAGAAGCCAACTGATTTACTTAAGATTCTAATTATTTAGGCCAATAAATCATGTTATCTATTAACATAACAGTTATTTCCTTACTCTGATAGAGTGTATTTTATTATTTCAAAATACGTTTGGATATTATTTTTGCTTCTTTTATCAATGAATAAATATATAATTATATTAAATTCGATCACTTTTATAGTTAAAGAAACCAGATCCCCAGAGGTTCATTGGTCTTCTAAAAGTCGGTTACCTAGGGAGAAATATTCAGCATATTTTCAAATGAAGTCTCTTATTATCTTGCCCTTAATGCTTCAATGACCTTAGAATTTCAGCAGGTGTCTAATAATAATAATTATTATTGTTACATTTACAGTTACAATTTTATAATAAAGAATTTAAAGAGACAATTAACCCTTAGATTATTTCTTCAAAAGCAGCATTGATTTTACTCTTCTTTGATATTGTCCATTCTATTTTTCGCTATCGAATCACATAAAATATTAAGTAAAAAAAAGTATTTGGAAAAATACTCCGGGAAAAATGAGGTGTAAATGAGAATTTCACAGCCTTTCTCTGTTCCCTTATGTACATCGTCTAATTTCTGGCTTTCTAATGTGAGGTTGTGCAGTGATTTAGGACCACGTTAATCATTTCAATGTTCTCACTCAGTTGTAGAAGAAAATGAAATAGCTGAATTTATGCTAAAAATAAACCTCACAGATTTGCTGGGTTGCTCGACATTTGAATGTAAACAACTGTCCTCCCTCTTGGAAAGCTAATCCTGCCTGGCTTTTGACTTTCCCAAGAGAGTGTTCTAATAGATTTTTTAAGCTGCATGTTGGATAATTGTTTCCACAACTAACACAGATTGGTTTTCTCAAAAGAAAAAAATGAAAATGAAAGTTCTATCCAGTTAAAATAGAGCTATTAATACTATGCTATGCTGGAAAGGAAAAATCTGCTCTTCAGAGGCCTGCATCATTTATCACAAAAACACAAATTTTCATAGCAACTGAAAAAATTGGGTGAAAAATTAAAAATTTTATGAAAAATTAGAAAAGCATATTATTTAGCTTTCTTAAGTTGGCACATATGAGAACATTAACATCCCTAAAGGAGTAGATGTCTTCACGTTGACTCTACCAACATTCCACCACACGGAAGATGGGTCTGCAGGGAAAGCCCAGGTTCATGCCTTTCTTTTGGTTATTTATACCATATAATCAGCAAAAAGAAAGATTAGCACTGTAGATTTAGAATGCTCTCTATTTCCTGATCTGATGGCTCCTCCTTTCATTTAATTTATTGCTTTGTTAACAATACGCTTTGGAATTTCTGATTGTTAGATAATCTAGCTATTTATTATATTTAAACCCAAATCAAGAAAAATACCTTTGTGTATTGATATTCAAACTTCAAGATTTGTATTGTAATAAAATAGCTGATAATGCTGTCATGAGTCAAGGTACTGCTCTTTCAGCAGGCCACTACTTATACTCTTTGGTGCAAATAGACCAAGGATCTAAGGAGAATAGACACATCGACCTCAGTGCCAACTTTAAAATGAGTGAAAGCATTATGTATGCAGTTTCTCAAATGGGATCTCCCATCCACCTGCATTAAAATCTCCTTAGTTTTTTTTTTTTTATACTAGTTCTTGAACTTTATCCAAAACCCAAAGAATCAGAATATATGAAAACCAGTGCCAAGAATATGTAATTTTAACAAACACACCATGGGAATATCATGCTAGGAGCAAAAGTCAGAGGGGCAAATATGAGAGAGTCCATGAATGTGGATAGGCTTTTGTGACCTGCACTGAGATGGCAGATGTTCTGGTGAGTGAAAGATCACAAAATGTTCCCAGCAGCCTCTGTGTGGTGGTTCTGTCACCAGTATGGATTTTGAATGTGCTAGAACATAAAAGAAAAATAATTTACCCCCTTAGACCTTCAGGAGTATTTCGTTTTAAATTTATTAAAATAACAAAGCACATTTCTGATAACTATATCATTCAAAGAGTCTAAATTACCTTTCATATTATTTAATTTAGTCCTTTTCATTCAAACTTCAAAATTATACATGAAATCTTTAAAATAACTACTCTATTAGAACATAAATTTTCACTATATAAAGTTCAAGTGCACATAGAATGTTTATAAGATAGATGAAACATTGGGCCATAAAACAAGTCATGGTACATTTCAAATAACTGAACTCTTAAGAGTATGTTCTAAATGGACAGATGGCATTTTACAACACAAAGCCTACTATATATTTATATTATAAATATAAAAGAAGAATGTAGTTACAAAATCATCAGTGGATGCAAAAACTAGTGGGTGAAAGGTGGAACATGATATTTACACAGCTTCAAATGATCTCCCCCAAATTACCTAGTAATTGCAAAGGGAAACTGTTCAATTTAAAGTGGTAGATCTTGGTAGATACCATATTAATCAAGTCACCCAAGTTAATAAGTCCAATTAATGGGACAAACAATAGCATGCTCCCCTTGTTGTGATGCACTAAGAAGGACACAGAAAGAAGAAAGACTGGCCATATTATGAATTGATGAGAATATAGAAGAAATAGAATGCTTCACTAGGTGTGAAAACAAACTGTTACAATTACTTTGGAAAATTGCATGGCTCTATTGGTGAAAGCTGAACATATGAGTACTTACAACCCAGCAATTTCATTCCTCAGTGCATACTCACCAAAAGACATGTACATAGTAATTTTTTTTCTTCATAATAGCCCCTAAAATGGAAATAACCCAAATGTCCAAGCGGATAAATAAATTTAGGCAAAATTAAACTGTTATACTATGAAGAAGGTAACTCCTGTTACATAAAATAACACAGATGAATCTCACCAGCATAATTTAAGTGATAAAAACACAAAAACTGCATTCTATATGATTCTACTTATATAAAATCTAAAAATCAGCAAAACTAAAGTAGAATACTAAAAATTAAAATAGCATCTACTTTGGGAAGAAGGTCTTTTGGGGTGGGTCATAAAGGAAGCTTCTGCGGTACTGATAATATTCTTATTTTCTGTCTTGATGGTGATTACATGGGTGTGATCACTTTGTGATAATTTATTGAGCTATTCACATAAAATGTACACTTCTCTGTTGTGTGTTACAGCATATAATAAGAAATTAAGTGGAATTAAGTAAAATCCATGTTAAAAATTCTATATAAAAAAAAGAATCCTAAATAAACATAGAGATAAACACTTTTTATGATTGGCATAATATAACATTGTAAATATTTT
>NW_011888834.1:7938514-7945196 GCF_000151845.1 Pteropus vampyrus
AAATAAAATAAAATAAAATAAAATAAAATAAAATAAATAAAATAAAATAGTATGGTTTGGGCACGGGAACAAAAAGACCAGTGGAATGCAGCATAAACTCCAGAGTCTAGTTGGTTTGGAAAGTTCATGCATAATATAGATGCAATCAGTCTCTCATAATAGAGATGAAATCATCATCATCAACAACAAAAGAGTATTTAGTAGATAATTTTATGAGACTTAATCAAGTCAATTATATGGTGAAAAATAAAATTGTAGAACATGTAAACAAAAATAATCTTCAGATGGCTTAAAGTCCTAAATTTGTCCGTTAATATTAAAGAATGCTGAAGAAAATAAAAGGAGAATATATTTATGATGTTAGAGTTGGAAAATATCTCATAGAGGAAAAGTGAACACCCAGTAGGAAAATGAGTAAATTCACTACATAGATTGTTCTGAAGGAGAAGCTTGAAGGCTAGCAAGTGTATAAAATGGTAACACTAGTAATTGAAACAGTGAAATAATTCTTTTTGACTCACCAAACGAGATAAATGTGGAAAGTAAAATTTGGCAAGGACAGAAGGAAAGGGAAATCCTCAGGCATGTCTGATGAGAATGCAAACTGAGTCCAATCCAGCTTCACTTAGTGAAAAGAATGGGGTCTATCCAGTGACAGATTAGTTCAGAAAACAATTTCATACATCTTTTCAGCATATGTCTATGTCCTAGGACATTCATTAAATGCATTTGCAATAGAATGGGAGTGACAATGAAGGATGAAGAGAAGAACGAAAGAGAGAGGCTTTACAAAGACCAGTGATACCAGTGAACCATGTACAGCATAGTACAATGAACTCTACTTTTTGCACCTCAGGTGCAGGTGAGAAATGGGGAAGTTTATGTAAGAAAAAGAAATCCTGTTTACGAGTTGCCTTATTCAACATTTATCTTCTTACAGACAACACATGTTTAGAGAGAAATCAAAGAAATGACACTTTTACTTAATTGTATGATCTTATTTAATTATATTGATTGTATTCTCCAAGGTTAACAAACTATTAATATCTACGTGACCTGGTAGTTTTTCCTACATGGCTGAAGCTGCAAAACTTTTGAAGAGTACTAGAGCTCTTTGGATCTGGCTCTGTACCTCCTTTCAACAGCTGGCATTGTGGCATTGTGGCCAGGTAAGTGGGCAGGAGGGCCTCGGTTTTCTGAGCTGTGGTAAATTAGGCAAATTGATCTATTTTTCAATTTCATAGCCATAAAATAAGCATAGTGACAGTATCCACTTTATAAAATTGGAGGGAAATTAAATCAAATAATTTAGACATAAGACTTGGTGTATAGTAACTTCTCAATAAATATCAGCTACTACTTTTAGATTTTATTAAAAATGTCTTTATTTCTTGGATTTTTCTTAGTATTCTACCTGCGTCTTAGATCATTTCGTTTATTGTTGCCTTTGTGAATCATACGAACCTCCGAGCTTTTCCTCAGATTTGAAACAATCTTCTCTAATACTCTCCAAAGATTTTTTTTCCCATTCTTTTACCTACAGTTCTTGAAATTTATTTTTTTCTAGGCGGACTTTTTGAAAAGCAAATACTAGGATACTTTGCAATATTTGTTCAATTTTCAGAAAAAATTTTTCTGGTCATAGTATATTTTTATTAGTAGTAAAAGAATATGGAAATGGTGTGGTAAATGCAGCTATTACAGGGAAATGCAATAATTCTAGAAGATATGCTTTATTATGGAAACTTCCATAAATATTTTTTAATCTGGAAAATATCCACATAAAACAGCGAACCAGATTTCATCATATTCTACAGTCACTTAACATTCCAAATTAAAGTAAGAAAAAATAAAACTTATACACAAGCTGACTCAAAGAGAACTAATTCTATTAAGTGCTTTCTTTTATTTATGAAAATAAACTTGATAGATGTTTGGGAGTGGGGAAATCATACTATTTTCAGAAAAGTTAAATATTTTTAGAAGAATGTAATTGGGTAAGGTTATAATTTTAAAAAAAAATAATAATCAGAAGGTTAATGAGTAAACACGTGAGGTTAATGAGTTATAATTTTTTAAAAAATAAGAATCAGAAAGTTAATGAGTAAACACGTGAGGAAATAATCACAAGCTGCTTAACCAAACCACAGAAAAACCTGGCTTAGTCAGGACACTCTTTCTGCAGATAAAGTCACAGTGACTCCGAACTCTTTTGGTGCTATTCAAATTCCTATTTGCAGTGTGTCATTCCCACTAGCTTTGTATTTCAATGGGTGTTGTATTTATTCATGGCAGAAAACTACTGGAAATACCTGTTCTGTGCAGGCAGAGCTGGTACTGAATGGGCCATTGTGAGTGTTTACGTATACTCATTTCCCTGAAGATGCTGTCTAGATAAAGTGTCTGCTGGGAAATCAATTACGTGCTACATTTTCAAAATAAACTAGCTTGTTGTTCTGAAAAACCACGAGTAATATCATTTGTGTTAGGGTGTTTAAACAGGTGCTAGGTAGTCCTTTTAAAAACAGGAAAGATAGAGCTGCACGTATATAACTTTTAGACAGTTTTGTTCGGTAGGGTTGTTTACATATTAGATTCTTATTTCTTAGAAACTGTAACAACCTAACTAACCCCAACTTTAGGGTTGATTCATTTTGATAATATGAATCTCTTGCAATATCTTCAAGCCTCCATTTATTCAATGGACTTCTTCTAGTTCAGTCTGTGCTCAGTAAAATATTATTCCACTTGTATTCTAGACACTGCCCATTGTTCTCCACATAACACTAACACATGTCCTCCTAATACTCCTGCTCCATCTGCTTGCTTCCTTCCCTCTAGCTACATGTTGTCACTGGGACTCAGTAATAGAAGGAAGGGCCAAGCACTGGCTGACTCACACAGATGAGAAATGCCGAGGAAGGAATATGCGGGCACTGATTCGTCTCCCCTAGAGAAGTGTCCTTCGTAAAATGGGAAGAATTTGTTGAATGGAAACATGAAGGATCTTAAGTTTTATGTTTTTATAATAGTTCTTTTTTTTTTTCCAAATAACGTTATGAGGAGGAAAATGGAGACAGTTATACCCAGGAAATACTGTTTAAGCCTATTACCTATCCTCCACAATTCTATTCCCAGATAATGGACAATCTCATATTTATGACTATTTCCAGAATATTAAAAAAAAAAATAAGACAACTCACATTTGGGCCAACTCATCTGTGAGAATATACAGTGTTCTCACAGTTCTCAGCTGGTTCATTGCTGGTTAGTGTCTAAACTCTGGAAAGAAACGTCCAAGTTTAGTTTATGTTAGCAAACTCAGTTGCTTCCTGAGTGCTCCCCTTGTCCCCATCAGCCATTTTTCAACAGGAAAAGCAACAATCAGCTCTTTTATTGCTATAGCTGCCAGCAATATCAGTGGCACAAAAAGTTTACTTTAAAGAGTTTATTACGTAGCAATAATAATAAAAAGAACAAAAGAGAATCCCCAAGGACACAGCTATCCAGCCAGTGTCAGTGTTCTTATTCAGAGAACAGAAGCCATGGAGCTGCCATTGCTATAAACATATCTCCTTTTCATTGGCAGATGTTTCTCTTAAATAAACATAATCAGGATTTGGGAAGATTCACCTTGGCAGCAGCTGAAATGGATGAGTATTCACTAATCTCCTTGTGTCCCAGTTGTTCCTCCAGCTGCTCTGTGAAATACATTTATGAGGGTGTGCAGGAGACAGGCAGTTGAGAGCATGATAAGCTGCACGTTGCTTTCGATTCATTCACAGCTCTACACATGGAAGAATATTTGTGTTTTTAGTTCCTTCACATACTATAAAAGTCCATACGGACATCTTCATTTCCTAGTACTCTATAATCCCTCTCCCAGATGCTGGTACGAAGAGAAAGCTAATGAGAATTTTATATTTCAGTCATCTTTGAGTTTATTATATACACATGATGAGTTTGAGACGATATTATTATTCCAGTTATCAAAAACTAACACAGGGATATTTGCAAGAAAGAGAAACTCACTTGTGCTCGTTACATAAAGTACATAAAGGGGGATTTACCGGGAGAAATCAACAGGTTGTCGGTGGGACTGATCGAACCTTCCAGAACTCAGAGACAGGGTGTGAAGATAATCTATGAAGAGCCAAAGTACCTTCTCTCTCTGACTTATCCCTGTTCATTCTTCTTTTTCCTGCTAGCCATCCCTCTGTGTTCTTTCACCATGATAGCCCGAAATGACCTCCCTTATTCTCTGGTCTCTGTATTTTTTTTTATTTCCAAGGACATCACTGATTAATGCTAAGCTTCTGTGCATCTTAGACCACTTTGTGAGCGAGCCAATCTGACTAGCTTAGGTCATCGGCCAGATGTCCACACTATCTGAACAGGCAAATATTTGTTATTAATTTACAGAGATCCACGGTATTCAAGTATGAAGGTCTGAAGCCCAATGCTTTCACTGGCTGGTGGTGAAGAGGCCAACTGAGAGCAGAGTAGACAGCTGAAATGGCCTTCAGAAAGTACTTCAAAGGTATATAACAAAAAGAATCCTTTCTGGTTAAAAACTGTTATAAATATAAGTTGCACATTAGTCTGATTATACCATTTTTTTTTCCAACAATTGCTTCACAATACTGACATAACACTTCCTAATACTTGGAAAAAAATTGTTATGTATAAATCAGTGAGTAGAATGCTGCTTTATTTTGTATTATTTCACTTGATAATTAGCAGTGATAAGCTGGAGGGTGGTATTATCTCTGTAAAAATGGATTAAGAAATTCCCATGATGAATTCTGGGAATCGGGATTCATTAGGATTTAGAATTCTAATCTTGACTATTAGAATTTTTTTGATACAGACTTTTTCTAGTCTTGCTTCTATAAAAGTAAAAAATTCACAGGTTACTTTACAGTTCCTGAGGAAATCTGAGTTAGTCCCCCCAGACAACTGATTTCTGATATAAACTAGACTTTTAGTTATTTTTCTCTCTGCTGCCATTATCAAACTCAATCTCTAACTATAAAATAAGAATTTGTAACTACTCCTTTAGAAAAATGTTTCACTTGATTAAACTCAGTTCTCTCCTTGAAATCATCTAAAGTAATCAACTTAGTTTATGGAACAGTGATTCACTTTGATTCATATGCTTCACACAGAGACAAGAGCAGATGTACAATATATTTGTTATTAATTTACAGAGATCCACGGTATTCAAGTATGAAGGTCTAAATGAAAAAAGGTCATTTGTCAACAGTATACCAATCAGAACATAAAGGCAACCAAAATATACAATGTTTATAAAAATGGGCATTATAGAGATATTAGGCTTCCTCAAGCATTTATTAGTGCATAATTCATACTGATAGTTGACAAATAGCAAGAAAACTTAGATTTTAATTTTATGTATGCAATGCATGTTTTGCATGTCATCGTATCCTAATACAGTGCTTAACATCTAGTAGGTACTTAATATTCGTTCTATAAATGTAGGTGGATGGTTTAAGGGTACGATAGGAATAGCACAAACAGAATAAGACCACCACAAACTCTCTATTGAAATCCACCTGAATTATCACATAAGGTAAAGTAGGTGGACTATGACATCAGCATGAGACTGGAGTTCAAAGGACAAACCCAACGGTTAGCAGAGCCTGTGTCAGGGTAGGAAGTGTTGGGCCAGGAACACTCCTGCCTGGAAACCTTGAAAATGGACTCACGAATGAAATCTTAAATCTACAGAAGGTGCTCATTAGAAGTTCACTTTCACAGGGACTGGAGAAGGCAATGTCAAACACACACACACACACACACACGCACGCACGCACGCAGACATGCCAAAAAAAAAAAAAAGCATGAAACAATGGAGACAGCGCTACTGATGCCCATGTAGTCACTGCCCTGAAAGCAGCGATGCTACCTGCTCATACTCAAAAGGCACGAAGCATCACAAAACAAAGATCCTTGAATCGAATTCTTTCATTCTAAGACAATGAGTGTGAGGAACTAGCTCCAGAGGTCTGCATTTGTGAGCCAAATGAGAAATGACATCAGCAAATAACTTTGTTACAGTGAATGGAAGGCAGATGTGTAGAGAATGATGAGGCACAGATCTTCCGGAACCAAGTCTGAAGTAAAACCACTTTGCTTGAAGAGCTTGGAAAATAAATCCAGTTTAGTAATCCTGAAGATGGGACTCAGTGTCAGGCTAATTGAAAATCAAACAGCAACAGAGAGTTAATAGGATAATGGCAGAAAGCTGGGTCAGGCTATCCAGAGAAAGACATAGAACAGTGATATTAGTCACATCTTTTGGCTGATAATTAATGAACCCAGATATATTTATATTCGTAGGAATTAGTATTAATAGGAGTAATATCTTCGTACTTAATACTTTACAGATGTAGCCAATGTTATTTAGATCACGAATGACTAACAGCTCTTGCTCAGTTGTTGTATGCCAGATTTACTGACAATAGTCATTTGTCATGCATAGTCGTCCTGCTCTGCTGGACTATTACACTCTGGAGAGAGGAAATACAAAAGCTTTTCATAGATTCCTGTCCCCTTGCTATAGATCTAGGTATCTCTCAGTAAATACTATTTAATTAATCAAAATGGAATGAATCACGTGTTCTCCTTGAAGCTAACCCTTCAGTTCTGGTTGAAGAGG
>NW_011888834.1:7945246-7947588 GCF_000151845.1 Pteropus vampyrus
TGTGAGGAACTAGCTCCAGAGGTCTGCATTTGTGAGCCAAATGAGAAATGACATCAGCAAATAACTTTGTTACAGTGAATGGAAGGCAGATGTGTAGAGAATGATGAGGCACAGATCTTCCGGAACCAAGTCTGAAGTAAAACCACTTTGCTTGAAGAGCTTGGAAAATAAATCCAGTTTAGTAATCCTGAAGATGGGACTCAGTGTCAGGCTAATTGAAAATCAAACAGCAACAGAGAGTTAATAGGATAATGGCAGAAAGCTGGGTCAGGCTATCCAGAGAAAGACATAGAACAGTGATATTAGTCACATCTTTTGGCTGATAATTAATGAACCCAGATATATTTATATTCGTAGGAATTAGTATTAATAGGAGTAATATCTTCGTACTTAATACTTTACAGATGTAGCCAATGTTATTTAGATCACGAATGACTAACAGCTCTTGCTCAGTTGTTGTATGCCAGATTTACTGACAATAGTCATTTGTCATGCATAGTCGTCCTGCTCTGCTGGACTATTACACTCTGGAGAGAGGAAATACAAAAGCTTTTCATAGATTCCTGTCCCCTTGCTATAGATCTAGGTATCTCTCAGTAAATACTATTTAATTAATCAAAATGGAATGAATCACGTGTTCTCCTTGAAGCTAACCCTTCAGTTCTGGTTGAAGAGGTAGGCGGGCAGTACTGTGGGCTGTATTAGAAAGAGCATCAGGCAAGGGTGCTGGCTGGGCATCCTTAGTCATTCCCTAACTCTGTGAGCTTCAGTCTACTGATATGAAAAATACTAGATTTAGTCCAGATGATCTCTAAACTTTTGGTTTCTGAGATGCAGAATTCCACAATGTTACTAGAACACGGAACTTCATTGACTTGTAAAATACAAATCTGGTAATTCAAGATCTGAATTATGCTGAATTAGGACAAGATGGATTTGCAGCAAAGATAAGGAAGATTAAGGTTCAGGTCTCCATCCTTCGTGGACGCCTTGAGATCGGGGCCTTGCTGAGAAGTGTAGCATATTCTATGTGGGAGGGGAAGCCAGGCTGCAATCAGGGAGCATAACTAGGAAAAAAATCTGGTATTAACTAAAAATATTTCAGGAAAAAGAAGAATCTCTAAGACTACAGAAATTGGTTGTCTTTTCCTTTGCCATTCTAAATTAATGTTTACTTTCAGACCTGGTTTTGTTTTGGTAACTTTGTATCTTTTTTTTTTTTTTTTCCCCAAGAGAACCACCTCTCCAATCCTATAAATTTCCGGCCCTACAAAACCTGAATGGGGTCCCATGAACAAGGTTTTGTAACTCTTTGGCCCTAACTTGCTTCTTATATCTGAGTCATTGATAGATGGTTCTCTCATCTCTTATTCCTGTAAATGTTCCCTGAGACTATTCCAGTTTCTACTTTACGTTTCACTGAGATCTGAGAATCCAGGGATTATATCACAGTGAGTCATCTGAAGGACCAGAGGCCTTGACTGCCAATTCTAAAAACCTCAGTGCACTATGGAACCTGGAGATAGTTTTGCATGATTGGACATAGGCTCAGAGGAAAGTGAGAATTTTGTGAAAAGCAGACTGGAGAGTATGGATACCAAATCACTTAAAATTTTCTATGTGCTTTACTAAGGCTTTGTTCCTTAGGCTAATTATTTTTAAATCTTCTGTGTCATCTTTGGGGTCTGCAGAGATGTATCAATGGAATGTAAATGTTAAAGGAGGCAGAGCTGGTAGACAGTGAGCACCTATTTATACTTCCCTTTCTACATTTTGCCTATAACTTTGAGCAACAGACACTTCCCATTAAAATTCACCTTTCCTTATTTCCTATATGGTGGTGAAATAAGTTTTGAGGGGAGGATAGAGGGAGAAGGATGTCATACCTTCTCTCCTGAGTTATCTACTTGGCATCTTTCTGCCCCTCCAAACTTCTGTATAAGCTGCTCTCAGTTTTTCTTCTTGTTTTCACTGAAACTCCTGAGTATTGGTCCTTGGCAGGACGTCGGCGGATTGGCGAATGTCTGTCGGGCCTTGCTTCCCTTCCTGACATCTTTTATTTTCACTTGGTAACACAATCACAAGAGACTAAATGGGAATCCACTTTCTGAAAAGACGAGGTAAAGCAAATGCTACAGCCGGGCTCCCACAGTTTGTGTAGAGTCCTAGAGCCCTGTTTGATCTCTTGTGTTTCCAGCCAGGGTGGAAATATCTCCCAACACAGAGGGCATTTAGTACAAACCTCACAAGTATATTTTCTCAGAGGTGGAGCCAAATTGGCCTTAGATTAGTAATTGTTTAAAGCAACAAGAATAGCAATATATTGTGGGGTTGGTTTATAA
>NW_011888834.1:7948916-7956813 GCF_000151845.1 Pteropus vampyrus
TTAGCATGAGAAGACAAGGAAGAAAGAAGTGTGTGGTTTTGTCTTGCTTTCAAGACAACTCATGATGTACCAGCTCGACAACTTTTGTCCCTCCACTTGTAGAGTGGCAGCCTCCATAACTGCCCCAAGATGAATTTCATCTCCAAATGTTTAGAACTGCCATGAAGAAATGAAGAATCCATTTATGACAACATGGACGAATCTGGAGAACATTACACTAAGAGAAATAAACCAGACACAGAATATGGAATTTTAAAAAGTCAGACTCATAGAACCAGAGAGTAGAATGGTGGTTGCCAGAGGCTGGGGGTTTGGAAAATGGGGAAACATTGGTACAACATTATTCAGTTACAAGATGAGTAAGTTCTGGGTGATGTCCAGCATGGTGACTATAGTAAACAATACTGTATTGCATACTTAAAATTTGCTCAGAAAGTTGATCTTGGGTGTTCTCCCCATATATACACACACACACAAAGAGGCAACTATGGGAGGTAATAGATGTTAATTAATTTGATTCTGGTAATCATTTCTCAATGTCTGTGTAGACTAAATCATATGATATATGCCCTCCTCCAGATCACATCGTCCAACTTAAATATATGCAATTTTTATTTGTCAATTATACCTCAATAAAGCCGGAAAAAGAGTAATAAAGAATAAAGAAAGGAACAAGGACTTCAAGCATAATGCTGACCTTTGTGGGGAGGGGGTGATATCGTAGTGACCAGAAGGGAATGGTGTGCAAGAGCAACTTCTGGAATTTTGTTAGTTCTGTTGCTTTATGTGCATGTCTGTTATACAAGTGTGTTCACTTTGTACAAATTCACTGAGCTCTATACTGTCGTGCCGCAGTTTTATACAATAATAGTTGCATTAATATTACTCAGGTTCTATGAAAATTAACCATTTGTTCTGTTTGTAAACCAATATTTTCTTAAGAATAACTTTTGTTAAAATCGGTGGGGGAAAAAGATATCCACTTTACAAGCTTAGTTTACTCCAGTTTTATTATTGTAAAACTAAAGTGTTTGGGGTGATTAGTAACAACTTTCTTAGCTACAAGCTTTGGATATTTGGGGGAAAAAATTTCTCAAATATGTAAAGAATGCCTGTGCCCAGATCATGTTGGTAATTCATTAGAATAGATTTCAACAAATCATATTTAAATGTCTCTGAATTTGGCGTGGCTCATCTAACTAGTTTGCTATAATCTTGGGACTCATAATTTTCCTTTCCAGTGTGAAATTACTAATGTAAATAAAATAACAATATTATGGAACTTCAAAATGACAGAAGCTAGTAGCAAAATATCTGGAAGATGATTTTAGATGTGTCAAATTAATATGCCCAAACTGCTTTAGACAAGGCTGAAATAAATATGAATCAGACTTCGCTTCTAGGAGTGGGGAAGGCAAACATAAAAAACAGACACAGAGGCATGAAGGTAACTAGTGTTCCAGTATGTTGAACTTCCTGAGCACAGAAGATAGAATCATCACTATATTCCAGCATCGTCAAGATGCCACATGAGTTAAATTAACTGAGTAAGCTTGGGCAAGATTCCTAACATTCTCTGAGCCACAGTTTTCTTGTCTGTTGAATTGACATCCCAATACTAACCTTTTGGTTGGTTTGTGATTAGAGAAAGCTGAGAGCCTTCCCATGAACTAAGGATACCAGAAACAGAAGCAACATGGAATGAATAGAACAGTTCTTTGTAAAATATAACTGCTGTTCAAATGTTACCTTTCATCCTCATTTTATTTAAATGGATAAGTAAGAAACCATTTTAAGCACATTTAAGCACTAAATATTCATGAATCATTTCTTATTTCCTAACATGAAATTTCTAAATCACTTCCTAATTTGTGCGATTAATTCAAAATGTTGTTAATATTGTTTATAATCATTAGTTTAAATGTGCAAATTATTTATTCAGTATATTAATATGAGGTAGCCCTATTGTCTTGTGTCTTCTAAGCAGACAGTTCTTTCAAAATTAAAATTTTCTTTAGACCTACAACTGATTTGAGCTTTTATGTCGCTGTCTATAATTCATTTAACTAATATTTCTTGTAGTAACTGTCTACCCGGTTGTTCTAGGTGCCTGGAATATGGTAGGAATCAATTCAAAGACTCCATTCCTCATGCAGTTTACACTGTAACAGAAAGATAGACAATGAGCAATATTTGTGATAAACGAATACCTAATATAGTAGAATAGTAGGTGATAAGCGCTATAAGGAAAAAATAAATAAATGAAGCAATGTAAGGAAGATTTGGAGTAGGAGGGATAGCTCTCATTGAGAAAGTAGCATTTGACACTTGAAGCAAATTAAATTGTTGCCATGTCATTATCTGGGGGAAGAGCATTCCATGCAGAGGGAACAGCCAGTGCAAAGACCAATGACGGGAGGGGGCTTGTGTGTGACTGAAGCTGAGTGAATGACAGAAGATCGTGATGGAGAAGGAGCTAGATGTGGGTCACAGGGAGCTCTTCAGCTTTCCCTTGGCGTGAAACGCAGTGATTAAACATGATGCAACTTGCTGCTTTAAAAAAAATATTTTATATTTTAAGGATCACAGGATCAGCCTATCTGCTGTGTTAAGAAGGCACTTTAGGAAGACCAAGGATAAAATCACAGAGACCTGTTAGGAGGAGATTGTCCAGAAGAGAGATTCTGCTGGCTCCAGCGAGCCTCATAATGCTAGGGGTGGTCAGAAGTGGTTGGATTTTGGATATATTCTGAAGGAAGAATCAACAGGAAATTCTGACTAATTTGTATTGGGGGAGCAGTGGTGAAAGGATATAAGCAAATGCTTCCTTTTTTGTGGAGAATTATTATAAAAGAAAACTTTTTTTTTTTTCCATTTAAAATCTTACATACTTTAGTTTGCTTCAAGTCTGTTCTTTCTATTGAATTGTATGTAATGAAACTATATGTGAAACCTATGAGAGCTTTGGCAACATATTTTTCAAAACGTTAGCATGTAAGTTACCACGGAAGAGAAGTCTCTAACAAGGAATCTTGAGTAACTGTGAGCTGCCTGCTGTATCCCTCTGCTGTGACCTTTGGAGGACAGCTACAATTGTTGCGGATGCCTTCAATTTACTTTGTTTCCATCAACCAGAGTTGAGGTGGCATTTAATAATTTCATTAATTGAGATTCTGCTGGCTTTTGACCTCAGGATTTCTAAATTTGTGAGTTCTTTTCTTCCTTGCAGTCATCACCAGGCTGTCTTAAAGAAGAATTTCATTTTACTGTCAAAGGAAAATTGCTTCCAGTTCTTTCATATGTCAAAATCCTGTCATTTCTGCAGGTGTGTCTCATTGTGACTCAGGCTATGAGGTGAGGCTTTGATTTTATTGTCACTTTCTTTTCTTTCAACTATCTAAGAGCATATCTTCCCTCTACTTCTTTATGTACCCGTGTCACAGAGGGTATTGTTACATAATTGCTTTAATGCAGAATATGAGCAGTTTTATCCACTTAGGTTCTACTTGTCAAAAAGATAATTCTTCAGCGAAACTTTTTGAATCCCTAAAGGTTTTATTTGACATTCTCATAAATGATGGAATATTTAAAATACTTAATTAAAATAAATAAATGTATGTTGATTGACCGATTGATTGACTGACTAGTGAGATGGGTCTCTTTTATTAGAGGCTCTGTGGACTGTTCAAAAAAAAGATTAAGGGGGAATTATATGAGTCTTCCAATTTTCAGTCAATATGAGGTTATCTCTTACTCTTTTGTGGTATCTCTATATTTAATGTTTTTTTACTTTGTTTTCATAAAGATGTTGCATTGTGCCTCCTTTGAGAAATGTAAAATTCATTCTCAAATACTTCAAGGAAAGGTTGTTCATTTTACCTTGTTAGTCATTTAATTCACTTTACATGTGTTAAAATTTTTTAGGTATCAGGTTGGAAAATGAAGCCATTTTCTTTTATCCCATCTCTTATCTCTACATCTGAGTATGGCATGATTCTCCTTCACACAAACGTTATTGTCAGAAGAAATTTGAATCGTCTTCTGTGCCCATTGCATCTCTGCCTATTGTACCACCCAGGAGTCTGAATGTAGCAGCCATACGAAACACACAGGAGACCAAGAGAAATCACACTGCGCCTTTCTGAGGTGTCAGATGCTTCTGAATCCCTCCTCGCTTAGAGGAAGAGATAAACCAAGTGGTAATTTCTTGAATAAGCTCATTTTATTTAGTTGGCACAACTTTCATAGAATCCATGTTTGCATTCACCATGGGGTGGGAGGGCTGTGCCGTAGAGCAATAGCACTGGACTGCAAGTAAGGAGACCCCAACTCTGCCACTTACCTGGGAAAGCAATTCATCATTGGGGAGGGACGCCATTTTTATCACTTAGAAAGTCTCTTAAGATGGTATTATATGTTTTTATTGGATTTGTCAGCCTTACTAGATAAAGATAATATTATAAAGGGAATACATTGTTATGGATCTCCATGGCATTACTCATTCTTTTTTTAAAAAGAACTTTTTTTTTTTTTTTTAGAGTACTTTCAGGTTTACCACAAAGTTCAAGGGCAGATACAGAGATTTCTCAGACATCCCATGCCCTTACGCATTCATAGCCTCCTTCATTATCAGCCTCACTCACCAGAATGGTACTTTTTTTTCTTTTTTACAAAGGATGAACCCACACTGATACATCATAATTATCCAAAGTCCATAGTTTACCTTAAGTGTCACTATTGGTGTGTTGTACATTCTATGGGTTTGGACAAATGTATAATGACATGGGCCCATCATTATATTATCATACAGGGTATTTTCACTGCCCTAAAATCTTCTCTGTTCCTCCTATATATCCTTCCCCTTCTCCACTCCTTCACAACCACTGGTCTTTTTATTGTCTTCACAGTTTTTCCATTTCACGAATGTCATATAGTTGGAATCATTCTGTATGTAGCATTCTCAGATTGGTCTTCCACTTTTTAACAGACATTTAGGGTTCCTCCATATCTTTTCATGGCTTGATAGCTCATTTCTTTTTACTGCTAAATAATAGTCCATTGTCTGCATGTACCAGTTTATCCATTCGCCTACTAAAGGATAGCTTGGTTGCTACCAAGTTTTGGCAATTATGATTTGCCAAACATTTTAAAATGCTTATACTGTAAACATCTGTGTGCAGGTTTTTTTGTGTGTTCATCTATTTTCAACTTCTTTGGGTAAATACAAGAAGTTCTGTTGCTGGGTCATATGGTAAGAATATGCCTAATTTAGTAAGACACTGCCAAACTGTCTTTGAAATGGCTATGCCATTTTGCATTCCCACCAGCAGTGAATGAAAGCTCCTGTTGCATCAGCATTTGGTGGTGTTGGTGCTCTGGATTTTGCCCGTTCTAATAGGTATGTAGTGATATCTCGTTGTTTTTCTAATCTGTAATGTCCTAATGTGGAGCATTTTTTTTTTTCAATCAGTACATTTTCTTTGGTGAGGTGTCTATTAAAATCTTTGGCCCATTTTTAAATCGGTTTTTTTTTTTTTTTATTGTTAACTTTTGAGAATTCTTTGTATATTTTGGATGATAGTCAGTCTTTATTGGAAGTTTCTTTTGCAAATATTTTCTCCCATTCTGCGGCTTGTCTTCTAATTCTCAGGATATTGTCTTTCACAGAGAGCAAGTTTTTAGTTTCAATGAGGGCCAGTTTATTAACTATTTTTTTTTTATGGACTGTGTCTTTAGTGTTGTATGGCATTAATCTTTTGATCTTTCTTCTTGGATTAAAAATACCATTCAGAAGTTTATGTCTTCTTTTCACTGTCAAGACTCACAAGTGTGGCCAGGATGATCTATGAGCATGTGCATCACAATGTCACAGTGACCAAACTCACTGGTTGTGTAAGAATCATATTGTACAAGAATAACAATCTTATATTTAGACAAAATAACTTTAGCTGAAACTTAAATTTCTTGATTCCCCTCATACTTAAAAGTCAAAGAAACATTACATTATATCCAGCAAAATAATTTAATTCATTCAGAAAAAGGAATGTGTTAACAATTGCAAAAATTGCATCCTTGTTAAAAAACAGAAAGTAGAAAAGAAATTGCTGAGTAAAAAGACAATGAAAACAAAGTTAATTATTGCCAGAATATCAAAGAAAACATTCTCTGAAAAAGGGAGGAGAAAGTTTGTATATACAACTGCAATTTTTTTAAATAAGAGGGTAAAACTATGAAGGGATAAAGCTTCAAATGATTGTTTTGAGAGAGTCTCTAATTTTGGTATGGAACGATAACAAGTGTGGTTTTGGTTCTTATCATTTATTTCTAAAAGGCAAATCTTGCTAGTGGTTATTTATGGGGCAGGCCAAGAATAGTCATTTTACTTCTAAGTATCATGACCCTGATTCAATGTTGTATTGGAATTGGAATGCACTGATTCGAAAGAGCCAGTTATGCTCATATACTCCCAACTCACTGTTCAGTTACATCACAGTGGTAGCTTGAAATTAGTCAAGTTTGGGGAGCATTTACACAGTAGGAATTGGCAAACACTCAAATCAGCCCTTCCACCAGAGTCCGTTGTTAAAGATTTACCATTGCTCAGATCCTATAATCTCTTGACACCCATCTCCTACTACTCATCCCATCTTCCCACACAGATCCCGTCTACTGAGTGACACATGCATAGTGAACAAGCTGCTAAACTTTCTCTCAGATTTCAACCATAAGTCTTGTTCCCCTTGCTCCAATAGTTCTCATCTAGTAATTACAGAGAGAAGAATTGGATAGAGAGATGAGCAGTTGGAACTGTTATTGGGTAGAAATTATAGACAGATAACAGTAACAGAATGATAGAGTCTCACTGACAGGCATATTATAAAGGCTCAAAGAATATAAATTGAGCTGATTAAAATAGCTTTTTCTGTCAAATTTGGTCAATGCACATTTCTCAAAGGCATAGCAAACAATCAAGGCTGGCCGTTACTATTAAACAGCACCTGCATGTGAAAGGATCAACTTAACTTCAGGCAAATGTTTTTACTCTACAGAAGAAACATACCCGTTATGTAGAAAAGATAGGTTTTATAATTCTCATTATATAAAATCCAATCACTCTTGATGCCCCATGAAAGGTCACCATTCCAACATAAAATGCTAGAGTGATAAAATATGATCTATGTGTAATAAGTATTGATATTTTGGAAATGCAGTAAAAATAAATGTTTTGTCTTATTAGTGTATCACTTTCAAATAAATAGATGACATTTGAGACAAAAGCGAATGAGATTGAAAATTCTAATTTGAGCATTGCTATCTGTGCTGAAGACAGTGACTATATCAGAGTACATAATTCTTAGAGAGTCTTAGGAATTCTCTTATTATGACATACATTGTCCTATAACAATAATTCTTTACATTTGTATGTGTATTTTTTACAGCTTATAAAATATCTTACACTTTAGTCTTATTCCCATTTTATTTCCACAACATTCTCAGGTAGCAGTATTATTCTATTTAATGTATGGAAAAACTACAGCTTAGAGAGATTGTCAATTGTTCAAAGTCACAATGCTTGTTTAATTGTCTTCTGATATGTCTTTTTTTTTCTTGTATTGTCATTGCATGAAAGGACAAAAATTATTTAGATATGGATGTTTCTGTTTTAATGTTAATTATAACAATCTTTGTAACGATTTACCATGATAATAGTTTGAAATGGAAACTATCATTATTATTTATAACACTTTTTAAATTTTGGACAAGATGATAATATTTACTACCATTGAATGCTTATTGTATGTCAATGATGTGCTATGCAGTTTACCTACAGAACCTCATTCGACACTCTCAGGATGTTATAATCACCCATATTTATATATCTATATACGTATCTATA
>NW_011888834.1:7957998-7983940 GCF_000151845.1 Pteropus vampyrus
AGAAACTCTGGCCTAGGAAATCACATGCAGTGTCAGTGAATGCCAGAGTGCCTGGCACGCAGATGACACCATGTTAGTTCCACTTGGTTAGCTTAAATTAATGGGACTTTACTGTATTAGATGGAAACTCACGAATATTGCAGAGCCTGAATGGTGTCTGCCGTGAATAATTTTTGTCACTGGGTTTCATTCTAGCATAGCTCTTTCCCCCACTCCCTACCATTTGACTTTTATTTTCTGTCAGCTGGGAAATTCAATTACGAAGTGTTTGAAATTATGTCAAAAATGCTAGTAAAGCTAAGCGTGGAACTCTCCCATTAGGAAAATATAGAAAGCCAGCGATGTTAAGGAGCAGAAATCACAAGAAACAAAGAAAATTACTTTGTTATTTCCTCTCATTGTTCAGGGATGCCATTCTGAGGCTAGTTCTCTCTTGCACACTGACAGGTTCCACACCTTTTTTTCCGGAGTGAAAAAACTTTCAACAACTTTGTTCTCCAAAACAGACTCCGTTTAGCAATTAAAACATTTAGTCTAACGTAGCAATCTCAGCTTGAGAGCTGATTAGCAGTTAAAGGTTTCCTCTCCCATAGCTTGGTGCTGCTCCAGCAGGAAGCTTTCAGTAGAAACGGTCTGTCATTGCCCTCTTCTCTCTTGACTCAGCCTTGACAGACATGTTTCCTGCCTTCCATGACTAAGAACTGCAATTTCTAGCTGGCCACCCATGACTACTTTCTTCGGCCCCGGTTAAACAATATTCAACATCTCTGGCATCTTTCTCAGGAGGTCTTTCTGCCCTCTCAGATGACACTCTAACTCAAAGTGTCAGGCAAACTTTGTTACCCTTCTCAAGTACCCAGGACCCCAGGAAACACATATTTTAGAACTATAATCAATGTCAGTGTAGCCGTTTTCCCCTAAACATACTTCCATTTCTGCTATTAAAGGTCACTGGAGGCAGCTTCTGACAATTGAGATTTCTCAGGTATGACTCATTAGTTCACTTTGTCCTTGAAGTGCAGGGGACGCATAGCAAGTTCTTTTGGTGGTCAGCTGAAGTCCCCTGCCTAGTCTGAAGGTGAACAAACAGCTCTCATTTCTTCATCATGGTATGGGGTATGGTGGAGAGTGGGCACAGAGCACAGCTCTCTCCAAAGAAAACTTCATCGAGCTTCAGATTTCCTGGCCACTTCAGTTCCAAACTTTTGTACTTTCAATGAGAGCCTTTGTGTTGCACAAAAGGCTCTGCAAACTCTCTTTGCATGTTTTGCATGGCTGTCTGGTGCCTTACTTGGGAATGAGAAAGTGGTTAAGGGCTATAATCTTAAAACCACTACTAAAACAAATCAGAATTACTGGTTATATTTAGAAAATTTCATTGTCTAGATATGTGACTTCTCATGGCTGAAATAAAACTGTCTTAAAATCAAGAAAACTACCTTTTTAAAAATCATGGTTTATGTAGAGACTCTCCTAAGACTGATCTTATAATTTTGGGCAAATTTATCAATAGATGAAATCATTAACCAATAAAGTTTTAAATTATCCTAAAGAACACAATTATGTTTTAGATGATGTGAAATTGAAAATAATGTTCGAAATTTTAGTATGCATGTCTGGAATGCAAGGCAACCATGATAGAATATTAGAGGCCAGATAAATAATTATTCCTCCTACTCTAATCCTGGGAAGTTTGCCAGATTCAGACTGATTATGCTGCAACCAGGACATCCTGGTGCCTTGGTTGCCCAGCAACCATTCTCTTCCCATTTTTTTCTCCTCCAGAGGTGAAGAATACAATGTCATTTGGGATTGAGGTCGGCAGATAAGAAATTCAATCTCATTACATCAGCCAAAGTTTATTTGGCATGGACACAGCCTGGGCTTTAATGTCAGACAAATCCAAATTCAAATATTGACCTTGGGAAAGATAATTAACTTCTCTGAGTTTGCTTTAAAACTGGATTAATAATATTTCTGTCACATGCCCAAGTCTTCTAAATGGAACTGTCTCACTCATAGTCCACTGTTCAGAAAGGCAGCATTGTAGACATTCTTTGCATGGAGACACTCAGAGGTCAGTTAACTTGTGCTCCAGGAGACCGACCAGAGCTTTGCCAACAATCCAGAGAGGTGTTTGGAGAAATCCTCTGTAGAAGGAAGGTGATAGTAGTTAATCAATAAATTGATTTTTTTTTCACTTAAAAATAGTTACAGAGTGTCTTTCATATGTTCTATAAATTGTGCCAGGAAGTCGAATTCAATAATGAAGGTAAACACAATCGTGGCCCTCATGCAGCTTAGTGTCTAATGAACATAATGACAATACATGAATAAATAGAAAATAAGATGTTTATAGGCTGTGATTATTGCTAGGAGAGCAAAACGCAGACAAGGATGAAGGTGGTTAGATAGAAAATGACAAGAGGAGACAATGCGGGTAGTGAGATTAGAGAAGTTCTCTTGAAGAGGGGACATTTAAGATGAGACCTCAAAGAACATTCCAAAAAAAGGCCCTGATTTTGGAAAGAAACTGGAATGGATCAGAGATCTTAAAGCAAGAGGCAAGATTGGGATATGCTTTAAGGGATTTATATGATGGGCAGAGTGTGGAAAAAAACAAAAGACATGGAGGATTTAGCTAGTTGAGGAGTTCTCAGGATACTGAGTCCCAAGAGTCGCCTCTGCCGGTGGTCCTCGGGCATTTTACTGCCTGGGCCGGAGATCTTCCTGTGGTGATATAGTGCAAACCGGGGCGTAATCCTGTAAAATTCTATTTCTTACCCAAGCAATCCCTGTAAAGCACTGTCATAGTGTGTTAAGAACCAAAGGTGTTAGCTTATAGTGAAAAAAAAATGTGTCTACAAAATTAAATCCTCAGTTCCTTGAGAGCAGTAACTATTCACCACTAAACCCTCAGCGCAGTGCTGGGAACATACAGCAGGTGCTCAGTAAGTACGTGTAAACATTTATAGGACGTGAATAAATGAATGGACTAGGCACTAAAGAACTGCGTAACAGTGAGCTATTCATTAAATCCACTCTCAAGTCTTAATTAATTATTGTTTTAAATATTTTCGTGAAGTCACGACAAAAAGCACTATGAAAATAATATTATTGTTATAAAGTTTACTGTACAGACATCTTCCATAAATACATATCCAGTCCCTTCCTCCTAATGCCTTAATTCTCTTTGTGGAAACATTTATTTTTTTTTCATTGTTATTCAAACTTATTTATAATAAGCAACATATGACAGTTTATCGTTGTTTATAAAAAGGAAGAAGAATGCCTGTAAACCATGCCTCTATCATTAACTCTGTGACCTCTAAATCACAGAAGGGAAGTTTCACGACAAATTAATATGCATATCATTTGTAGGGGACATATAAAGTTTTGCTCTGTTGTGGCAGATTACCGTACACAGAGTCCATCAGCTTTTAGAAAAAGATGAATTTATCGCAGTGAATGCAGGTAGCGAACGTTTTTCAAACCTTGGTCACCTTTTTTTTCTTGTGATCTATAGGAATATGAGTCAGACACATCTCACACCCCTACCATCAGTTAGTTAGGCATTCATAATAATAATTAAATTTATTGATGTGTATAGATCTTTTAAAAAATTCTCTTGACAATAACACATTTTAATACTTATGTTTTAAATTTCAAATTATTTCAATTTAAATTATTTCCAAAACAAAGTTAGCCAAAATAGATATAAGATGATAGTTATTGAATTTAAAAGAAGAAAAACACTTATCATCTCACTCACTAAGTGATAAACATATCACCTCTGTGTGAATGTTTCAGACTTTCCTCAATTTTGTTTGTGTATTTACATATTTCATATTTTTAAATGTGATATGTCATTCTTGATGTTCATCAACCATTTTTACCACAACTTATCACCATATAAATGAAATTATTTCACATTATTTTAGTAACCACACACATTTATAAGTAACATACATATACACACAATACATATACCAGAATTTAATCTTATTAATTCCTAGTTCTTGACAAAGAATTGGTTCTCAATTTTTAATCCTTGTAAACAATGCCATGATAAATACCATCTTTAAATTTGGGGGATATTTCTGAATATTTACTTAAGATATGAAAATGAAACTTTTAATTAAGACTTTATACATTTATAGGCATATGACATATTATTGCTAAGTTGCCCTCCCAAAATATAAAACTTTATGCTCTCACCTATACTGTATGACATATGCATATTCTGAAGCTAAATCAAGGAGAAGGTATCATGTAATGTACAAAAATCAATTGAGATGAAATTATGTACTAATTTTAATAGATGTTCTAATCATAACAATACTAATTTAATTATGTGCTCTTATTGATGAGGAATAATGTCTCAGAATATGCTTAGAAAAATAGCTATCTCTGCTTGGAAAAGGAGATGACAGTGGTAAGAGTTTAAATTTGGACTTATTCTGGAGGACGTTTGATTACAATGTGGCTTGATGCAGAAATGTAAATTGCCGTGAAGGATGCAACCATTCAACCGCAGAGCACAAGCAGGAAATGACACGGCACCATCAGGCTTTTGTTACTTATCGCACAGTCAGTGAGATGAACTGAGTGGCTAGTATCTGCTCAATGCTCTTCCAGATATAGCAAGTAGAAAAAGCGTAAGTATGTTTCTTATTCTCCAGAATTTTATTCATATTTAAGAGAAAAGATATATACAACCAAAAAAAAGTTTAACAGCCATGTAAGAAAATATTTGGAAAATAACAATCGGTTGGGTAAGTCAGTAAGAGTTATGAGTAGTCTGGGAAAAAAAAGAAAATCTTGGGAAGTTTAATTAAGAATTTATGGGAAAAGGTTGAAATTTCAGTTGGATATTGAGGGAAATATTTGGAAATTTCTGTAGGGAAATAAAATGAAAATCACAATTCGTTTGTTCACATAGGCTTGCATGGTAGTTATTGAAGATGAACTGTGAATGGCACATTTAGAAAGAGAATTAGATTCTGTTGTACCGTCTCTGTGCTCATAAAGCCTACAATTCGGGCAGAAATATTCATTGAGATATTAACTTTAGTTTGGTTTTGTTGCTGTAGACAAATCAGGAATGAGAACCCCTGTGGGGAGGCTCCTCTTTTCTTGTTATGTGTTTCCATCTTCAGGAACTTAAGTTAGAGAAATGCTTCTGGTTCCCCTCCGTACTATGGATTTAGAGCTCATCAGGAGAGAGGGGTGTATCTTCACTGTGGGACTGGAGCCCCTTCTAGGCTCTTTCTTCAACCAAACCTCTAGTAAATGGGAGCACCTCTTATGTAATCTAAGCATGGCCCTTCTCAGGGGTTGGAGTTGAAGCTCATGTTCTTTTTTCTCTTCCAAATATTTACCTTCCCAGTCTCTAATGTAGGTCTTGTTTCACATTTCTTCAAAATATCATGGGCAGACTTTTCACTAGGACCCACAAGTTTAATAAAACCAGGAAGCGGCTGATGTTATGGACTGAATGTTTGTGTCTCCCTCAAACACATTTGTTGAAATTCTAACGCCAGATGTGATGGTGTTAGAAGATGGAGGCTCTGAGGGATGCTTAGATCATGAAGGTGGAGCCCTCATGAATAGGATTAGTGATTGCTGCCTCTCTTATAAGAAGGGATGTCAGAGATTGCTGCCTCTCTCTGAGCTCTGCCACGTGTGGGTATAAGGAGAAAGTGGCCATCTGTAAACCAGGAAGTGGATTTTTACCAAAATCCAACTGAACTGGACCCTACTCTTGGACTATCAGCCTCCAGAACTGTGAGAGATGTTTGTTGTTTCAGCCACCGAGTCTACCGTATTTTGTTATAGCGGCCTGCACTGATTAAGATACCTAGTAATTTTGTATTCAGTAAGTCACACTCAACTCCTTTATCACAGTGCATCTTCTACTACTATTTCCCTTGTTCACTTCCTCTTAGACTCACTGGCTTCCTCAATGTTCCTTGAAATTGTCAGCGAGGCCCCGACCTCAGAGCTCTTGCATTTGATGTCTCTTCTTCCTGGGATGCTTGTCTCTTGGAAAAACAAAATGCATATTTTGCCTCCTCGCTTAATTAGGATCAAACTCTGTGGGCCTCAAATGTCACCTTATCCCTGAGCTCTTGCACAGCAACCCTGGGAAAGAGCATCTGTGTTGGCCTTCTCCTTTCTTCTGAACTATCTAGTCCCTTACGGTGCTTTATTTTTTTCCCTATAGTTCTTAAAAGTTATTGGTATACAATGGATTTTTATGTCTAATTGCTAATTATTTTGTCTCCCTATAAACTAAGCTCCAAGAAGACAGAGACCTTTATCCTAGTGGTATCCCCAGCTCTTTAAACTGTGCATGGCACATAGTTGGCACTCAAAATATAAGTGCTCACTTAAAGAAAAAAAATGGCTAATAGCGTCATGAAAACTTGACTCCTGAATAAAACAGTAAATAAGACCACCTGAGAATTATTGGTTTCATTCATAAAAAAAATGTGCTTTGTTTCTTTCTTGTTTTTACCTCTACTTTTTGACTTTGCAATAACTTGAAAATATTCTTTAGTGGGACTGAGAATGATGCTTTTATTTACCTTATTCTTAAGAATCTCATACACATATCACCCATATTTGTAAATGTCATCTTTTAAAAGAAAAAAGAAATAAAATATTCAAAGTTAATACTTTTTACCTGATTTCATAGGTACAACTCATTTTAGGTATGGTTTTGCCAGATCTTGAATACTAGGTTATCTTAAAGGCTTCTAGATAAAAATCGAACTCTTCAGGGACTTTTTAAAAATGAGTTTTCCGAGTCCAACAACAAAGAAGTTCTTGATGATTTCAAGTTTTGTCGGAATGAAGGGAATAGCTTCCTTAAACCTAGTTTTTGAGGGTTAGCCTAAGTCTACAGAGGCCCACAGAGTTTGATCCTAATTGACACAACCTGGACAAAATAGGGAGTTTACTAAAGCCCACTCCTAACTGCCAGGATTTAAGACATTTACAGGGAGTTTATCAAAGATCTTGATAAAGCATTGTCTCTCATAGCCCACAGACCTTTGCAATATCTTAAAGACAGTATATTTATGTTTTTTTTGTTTTTGGTCCCTGGGGAAGTTTGTGTCAGTCAAATTATCTTTTATTTGTTTGCTAAATAAATCTAGTATCATAAGCAATGCATCTTCTTCTTTTAAATGGCCTAGTTTGTTGAAATGTAAGCAGCAACCAAGCTTGGGTATTGAAGGGCATCCTAGATGCCAGGGGCACACTGCCTGGCTATTCACTGAACATTAAAGGTATTGTGCAAGATTTTCTGTCCAAGCTAGTCTTTCATCATAGGCTATCCACTCTACTACAGGGATGATTAATGAGAAAAAAAAATTATACCCCGGCATAACATAAATAAGTAGTCCATACAGTTTAGTTTAGGAAAACCTGCCGTTTATAAACACTATTTTAACTTTTTTTTTTTTTTTACACATTCCTAGTAAGGGGTTAATATTGTATTTTATTTATTTTATTTTTAATTTTTATATTTTATTTTGATTTTGGAAAAGTAAACACAAAAAGCAAAACTATCACAACTAGATCAAAATATCCATGCCAAATAAGATGTAATGACTGTTTTACCTTAGAATAGCAAATTATTCTTAAACTAACTTGATATGCTTACATGTAGTTTTAGAGGTTTTCTGTAAATGAGCATCCCAATTAGTAGGAATCTCCCCCAATCCCAGTCACCGAAATGTGCTGCTCTGATCTCCTTCTGCAGGGAGCATAACTAGTTGATGTCCTCAACCGCTGTCTCTCTGGGTTAGCTACCAAGGTTGCTCCTAGCTCGTGACTATAGAGATGGTGGGATACCCAGGCAGGCCCTTTCTGGTAATATACAAGACTCTTCCAATGGACACTTTTAGTCCCAGGACTGCCCATTGGCTTGGTCAAACATCTTTTAGAACTTTACCATGGTCCAACATTCTTTCTACCTAATACTGCTACTTCTGCTCTCTCCTTTCATAGAAGTCACAACCTGAAGGTTAGCCCCTTTCTCTTGCTCCCTTCACAAATAAATCTCTTGCATGACTAATTTTATCTTGGTGTCAGCTTCTCAGCAGACGTAAATGAATGCACCATTGAAACTTACAGAGCCCTCCCACTGGCATTATCTTTTACCCATTCAACAAGTATTTATTAAACATCTACTTGTGCCAGGCCATGTCCTAGTCACTGGAGATATAGATGTTACACAAACAGTGAACGTATATATTAGATATTGGTTTCACCCTGTTGAGGACAATATATATTAAACAAATAATTATAAGTGTAATGAAAAAATAGTTTAATGGTAGCATTTGGGAGAAATAAATTTTGAGTTGAAGATGGTCACTCTGAAGAAGAAAGTTTTAAGCTGAGACCTGAAGGAAATGTGGGAATTAACTAGGCAAGAAGGAAAAAAAGAAAGAACTTGCTATGCAAACTCTGAGAAAAGACATTACATGCTTTGTTTTGGCAACTAACAGGGGTAGAGTATGGATTGAAAGAACCACAAAATACATATCAGTTTCATATGAAGAATCCCTAAAGGATGCGAATCCTTGGATTCACTTTTTCTCAGGTAATGGGTTAAATGTCTCATTTGAGCCTCCCCTTTTCAGTTCTATCTGCTTCCTTCTACATGTCACATGATCATATAATATTAGACCCTTGTGACTTATAGCATAATGGTGTCTCCCTAATTACACAATTTTATAATATCCAGCAATGCGACTAATGGTGTTACAGTAGGTAAGCCAGAAGCTCTCGTATTTTTTAGCAAATGTTCTCTGACATTGGTTCATGCTGAATTAATATATTTTTTTTGGTGAATTTTATGTGCATGCATGCCTTTAATATTTTAACGACACGAAGAATAGTATTTAAGGTGGTAGGACAAAAATTATTTCAAATTGACTTGCCCCCAAAATGTTTAATTCTATATTTACAGAATTCAAAATGAAGCGATCGGTTTTCTGGTTGGATGGCTCAGATAAAAAGCTTAGCTGAGTAGTTCAGGTCTAACATGAAAACGGTTTCTCTCTCTCTCTCATCTATCTATCTATCTATCAATCTATCTATCTATCTATCATCATCATTATCATCATCTATTTATATCTATCTATCTATCTATCTATCTATCTATCTATCTATCTATCTATCTATCTATCTATCTATCATCTATCATTGTTTATCTATCCAAATCAGAAGCATTTGCATACCACACGTGTAAAAAAAATCTAAAAATATCTAGAGAATTAAGAAAAATAGTTTCTCACTTGAATTAACCAGAGAGCTGTCTTAGGTTGACTCTGATTTCCGATAAGAGAAGATCTTTGAATATATTAAGATCTTTGAATAGATATGTTATTTAAAATAGCAGCTAAATGCATTCCTTTAAAAGTACTATGTATCATATGTTTTGCTAAGCATAATGATAAATCTGTCATCTCGATCTGCCTTTCTCTGTCATTAATCTTAATGAAGCTATTAGATTAACAATGATGTTGCTAAATAAGGTACACTAATTTTACATTAAGACTAAATGTTAAGAAAAATTATATCTTCTTTCAAGAAGGATAAATATAGTATAATAGTGGCTGACAATACCTTTTAGAGAATGTCAAGAGAACTGTTTTTTAAATAGAAAAAAGGCACTGAGGACATATCTACTGAATAATTTAGCATATTATAATATATAAATAACATGTAAAATAATATGGTATATAGAGAATTCTGGGTAATAAAATTGGTTAAGATGAAATTTAGGAGGTCATTTGGTATAGAATTCTTGCATATTTCTACTTTAGTTTAAGTTCGAAAATCACTGAAGAATTCATACACAAGATATGTCAGGAGAGATAAAAAGGGAGCTTCAGTGAAGAAGCAATGGCACTTTAAGCAATCTCTCTTGTTTAGATTCCTTCCGCTCTCTTAATATATAAGAAAAAAACATTTATTTGATAACTGCTGGAATTTGGAAACTAATCTACCTGCAAAATGTCAATAACTTTGATCTAAATAAGGGGTCAGCAAACTATCTAAAGGGCTAGATAACGATTTAGGCTGTTCTTGCCAGAAGGTTTCTGTCACAACTGTTCTACTACTCTACTCTGCTATAGTAGAGAAAAAGCAGCCTTAGAGGAATACGTAAGTGAATGGGTGTTGCTCTGTTGCAATAAATCTTTGATTGTTAAAAAAGGTGGTCACGTTTGGTCCAGGCCATAGTTTGCTGACCACTAGTCTAAAGAGCGAATAGTATACTTTAAAGATTTATGGCTAATTCTTTAAGCACTAGTCTTTCTTTTTTAGTAGAATTCATGTGTTTGAGATATTTTTAGGTTTTATAAATTTTTAATGAATTTTGAAAGGTCAATCAAGGTGGTCTCTACCTTAAGTTGGATGTTCTTGTTATCATATGCAGCCCTCAAAATTAGAAAAATATTTATTTGCCACTTACCACAGGCCAGCCTCTGCTCTAGGTGCTGATAAGACTCCAGCGAATTAAAGAATCAAAGAATTCTGCCTCATGCTATTTATATCCCAGTGGGGAGAAATGAATAATAAAAATAAACATAATAGATAAATAAGTTATATAGTATTTTAGAAGATAGCACACGCTTCGGAAACAGAACAAAAAAAGTGGGCAGGATAAGAGGGACAAAGCTGGTGGAGTGGAGAAAGGACAGCAGTTTGCTTTATTAAACAGAGGGTCCAGTAGAAGTCTTTGGGGAGGTGAATGTAATGGATAGGAAGGTGCAGGAGTTAGCCATTCAGATACCTGGGAAGGACATCCTGGTGCAGGAAGGGCTAGAGCAAAGGCCTGTGCCTACACATTCTGCAGACAGACAGGTGGTGAGTGTGGCTAAAGCAGAGTGGGCAGTGAGAAAGGAGGAGGGCAGGTGGAGAACAGGAGTAAGGAATTAGTCAGTGGGGCAAAAAAGGCGGTAAGACCTTGGGAACCATTATAAGGAACCCGTGTTTGCTTTGAAGGAAATGAGGGACCCCTGAAAGTTTAAGCAGAAGAGTGACTAGCTGGTTTATGTCATCAGAGGAACTACTTCACTTTTATGACTTTATTCCCTAGAAAGACCTGGAAGTAAAATATAACAAAGGCTAATGGTTGAGAGTGGCAGGCATTGGCCTTTGGGTTCCGAGTTTTCTAACATACTTGTAATCAATTATTTGGATTGATGAAATCCATACTAGCTTTTCCCCAGAGATATAACTAACTGTCCATTTCTTAGAAACCTCTACGAAAGAACTCGCCACTTTTACATGGGAGTATTCTTTTGCTACAAGAAAATAAAATGCTTTCTCCTTATCTTTACACAGCAGACCCAAATGTGAGAAACAGAATGCCTGGTGATTTAGCACATACCAGTCTGAGTAATCCCAGGCACACATTGTAAAAACATACACAAAGATGTCTTTGTGAAACATATTCAGTACCCGATTCCAGCCTTCACAGCCTTTATTTACGCAGATTGCTTTGCTTAATTTGTGCTTACTGGTGCTATTAAGTAGTCAGAATTCATATTCTTGTAAAAATTCTCCCCTGAAGGCCAATTCATTTGTAAGGAAGGCCACATTTGGAGCAGTGAGAGAGTCCAGCTGGTTATACTGGTTAGACATTTTCATCTTCTCGAGCATACTTCGGCTTTCTAAGTATTGCATAGTCATTTGAGAGAATGTTTTCTGAATCAAGCTTAATGAAACGTGAAGTTTGATGTGCAAACATCCACTCACTCCTCTCCATCTGAGAAGATGTGATAAGGAAAATGCTACTACTCAGTAGAGAATTGATCAGATGCATTGCTTAGTTATTAACATTCCTCTCATCAAATGAAGCTGCTCATATGAAAAGAGAATTGGAAAACTAACTTACTGGAAGAACTCAGTCAGGGAAATATTACTCTAAAAGTGAAACACTCTAAAATACAAAACGAACTGACTTCAAGCACATCCAATTCACACGGCTGCTGTTAGTTTTCATACCACCCGTGCATATTTTAGATCTGCTTGTGGCCGTGTCATTTGATGCTTGTATCTGAGAACTTGCACTGCATGTAATTCCCCTAATACCCAGGGGCTTCAGGTTTTATAGAAAATCTACAATTATGTTATTTTGTTTAGTCCCTCAGTAAATGTACACTGTGACAGAATTAACTTGATTCTATATATAGAATTTTTAAAAACACATTTTGTTAAGGCTATGTTTTTGTTGAGGTTTTAGCAAAGTCATGTTAGGTAAGAAAGCTATAAGAACTATGTAACCTCATGACTAATTTAGTGTCAGCTGTTTTCCCCAGATTATCTTCTTTTCCATATTTATTTATATTCTCACTATTTATTTCTGGTAATTCTTTGTCCATTACTATAAATGATAAAGCACTTTAAACTAAGATTTTGTTTAAATCTTTGACTAAAATTTAAGTTAAGAATATCTTAAATAAGTTTTACTAAGACTATCAAACCAAGCTGCACTTTGCCGTGTGATTTCAGAATGCTATCCTCCTAAATTGAACTCAAAGCTCAGAGAATTATTAAGATCCTTTTAAAGCAGTTTTTCTTTTGAGTAATATGGGCCACCAACCACACACGCTCCTATGTGCTGGGCATCAGATTACTCAGACGGATTGTCCATAGCATCAGGCCTCCTACCTTTTTTTCTCTTGCATCCAAATAATTCTTATCCTCACTTCATGTGTATCGGTTGGACCCCCAGCAGAAAACAGATAACATTCACAAGCTGGATAACTGAGATGCAAGCATTTAACAAGGACTATTTAAGAAGATGTAAGCAGGGCTTAGGAAAAGCAACAGAGGTGATGATCACTCCAGGCCTGGTAGCAGTAGGAGCCATTGCTATTCTTCCTCTAGAAGGGGCAAAGAGAGGAAGCTAAAACTGGGATGCAGAGAGTGAGAGAGTGTATGGAGAAGGAGGTCCTTGATGGTAGTTGTGTCCTTTGGTTGAGGGATGAGACTCACACATGGCAAATCCTGCAAGAAAGAGCCAAGGAAATAAATATCGGGGCCTCCTGCTCCTCCATCTCTTTGATCTCTTCCCAGCATCCCTTGCTTGTTGAGTTCAATCAAAAATCAGAGAGCAAGATTGACTTCTGATGCTTCGTGGGTCAGGATCGCAGGACACAGAGCAAAGTGGAGAAGTTAGAGAGTGGATTTCAAGAGCAAAGAGTGCATTTATTTCAAGCACAGCTTTCAAATCAAGTTCACTGTCCACTTGGATAATGGACTGAAGCATTCTAATAAGCTACATGGTCCACTGAGGGTGACTAAACTTCTTATGAAAATTTTTGTAGTAGCTGCATCTACTTATGTTCATGGGCCTCTTGAGAAGCTTATGTAAGAATCATTGCATGTGTAATCAATTTCTGTAGTCAGCCCTTCCAATATATCTATGATTAATTAGCATGCTGTCATGAATAATTTTTTTGAAAAAAATTTAAGTGACAAATTGGCATCTATCTTTAATTTAGTGGAACTACTTAGACATTGACAGAGGTTCAAAACATGAGCTTGAAGGGAATCAATACAAATAAAGCTTTAGATAAGAACTGCTGGCACTATTCAAATTTCATCGTATTCAACATAAGAATAGATTTCAGAATGTCATTAAATTTTAAAATCACTTTGAGGTATTTTATTAATTCTCTTTGGAACAAACCTCAATTTATGCTCTCTAAAAATGAAGCTGTTCAAGGAAACTTCCAACATCAGGCAGTTCTGTGGTTCACCAGAGAGGAGCAGACTCCTTACACCAAATATTTATTGAGTGTCATTCTGAGCCAGATCAAGTTCTAGGCACAGAGGTACCCATTCTTCTAAGGAATCAAAGTCTGTCCCAAGAGCTATAGACGCCTGATTCGTAGGCGTGTGTTTGGTTTAAATGTACTGTTTTGCTTTATTTTCATTTGTTTTTAAGTAGTGTTTTCAAATGTGTTATATGCTCTCAATGTCAATGTAATCTGTTACCCAACCAGCAACTCCTGAAATTTGAGTACTGACCTCTGGTCCATGCTTAGACATACCTCTGGCCTTGTGTACAAATAAGAAGAGAAGGAAAGCATCCTTGGCCGAACAGCTTTCTCACTGTTTTCTGCTCTAAATTTTAATACTGATATAGAGTAATCTGATCTGGGTTCCATTTATAAAATCTGTCTCAGCCATAAGTTTTTCATCCTTTCATTTTTAACTTATTTGTGTCTTTATATTAAAGTTAGGGTACCTTTATATTAAAGTTAGGGTAAAGGTAGGGTACCTGTAGATAACATTTAGTTATCTACAGGTACCCCAATTTTTCTTTTTCATGTCATCTGAAAAGCTTCATTTTAATTCATTTTAAGGTCATTTATGTTGAATATGATTACTGATGTGTTTGGGTTTAAATTTTTTATCTTGACTTTCCTTATATCTGTTATATATCTGTTATATGTTGTCTGTTATATCTGTTCTATATTTCCTTTTCCTTCCTTTCTGTATTCCCTCAGATTAACAGACTTTTTTTATTATTACTGTTTCATTTTGTCTCCTTTGTTGACTTCTTAACTGTAACTTTTTTTTTTGTTAAAGTGTGCTTTAAGGGCTATATCGGGAGTAAGCAAATTACAGTTCACAGGCCTAACCTAGCTCACTCTCTGTTTTTATAACTAAAGTTTTAGTGGATACAGAGACACTCGAAATATTTATTTATTTATTTTTCTGTAATGGTGGTGTCGAATGAATGCTTGACTCGGGGACCGAACAGTCAGAAAGCCTAAAATATTTACCATGTGGTCCCTTTCTTTTCTGCCAAAACCTGGTCTGTATTATATACATCCTTAACTTATCACAGTCTACCTTTAAGTAATAACACACTGCTTCACTTATAGAAAATGTCTTACAACAAAATAGTTCTGTTTCTCCATCAGACTTTGAGCTAATATTGTTATACGTTCTATTTCTATATATGTTATAAAGTTTCCATTGCAGTGTTATTATTTTTGCCTTAGACACTCAATTACATTTTAAAGAGATTTTGGTAGAAGTAAAAATATTTTATTTTTACTTACATATTTAGCATTTTCACTGCTCTTCATTCCTTGTGTAGATCAAGATTCCATGTGATATCATTTCCTTCCACCCGAAGGCCTTTTAAAAAATATTTATTATAATAAAAGTCTGCTGCCAACAAATTGGTTCAACTTTTATACATCCAGAACGTTACCTTTTTGGCATTTATTTTCTTTGCTAGGTAGAGAATTCTAGTTAGACTGTTTGGGTTTTTCCCCTTTTAGGACTTAACTTTTCCTACTCTACTGTTTCTGACTTGTATTGTTCCCGGTAGAAAGTCTTCTGCCATTCTTTATTCTTCTGTATTTAATGCATCTTTTTTACACTGACTGCTTTTAATTTTTTTCTTTTTATCTCTCTTTTAAGTCATTTAATTATGATGCACCTTGAGATAGTTCTTTTCATGTTTCTTGTACTTAGGATTTTAAACTTCCTAGATCCATGTTTTTATAGTTCTTATCAAATTCAGAAAGTGTTCCGTCCTTATTTCTGTTCCCCAACCATATCCTTTCTCTCCTTTGGAAACACTAATTACGTATGTTTGAGACTTCTTGAGGTTATCCCGTAGCTCAGTGGTGCTCTGTTCTCTTAATTCAGTCCTTTTCTCTCTTTTTCATTTTGGGAATTTCCTATTACTACATCCCAAGGTCACTGATCTTTTCTTTGCAGCACCTAATCTTTTTCAGTCCAACAAGTATATTTTCATCTCACATATGGCCCTTTCCTCTCTAGAAGTTTGATTTGCATGTTTTAAAAAAATATTTCTGGTCCATCTTGAACATGTTTTCTCTACCTTCTTGAATGTATGAAATAGAATTACAAGTCTATATTTACTAATTCTATCATCTGATCATTTCTAAGCTTATTTTTATAGATTAATTTTTGTCCTAGTTATACATCTAATTTTCCTGTTACGTGCGTGTCTCTGATTTTTAATTGGATGCCATAAATTGTTAATTATTCCATATTTTGGTATTTATATTAATATGCTGGAGATACATTCTGTAGTGCAGTTAAGGTACTTGGAAGCAGTTTTATGCTTCCAATTTTATTAGGTGGGCTCAGAGTAGTCTATAGCTTAAGGCTAATTTTACCTTACTATTGAGGCAATACTCTTCCTAGAGATATACTTTGTGAATTAAAAAGTCTCTTCACTTTGTTGGGAACACAAACTATTCTCAGTTCTTTGTGAGCTCTAAGGGTTAAAAGTGTTTCTTTCCCGACATCCAATATAGTTCTCACGTGCATGACCTGTACGAGGAGTTTCTGCACGTCCTTGGAATTCTCTCTCTTTGCGCGAGTCCTCTTCTCAAGTATTCTGAATACGTGGAGACTTCTTGACATTCCCAGATTCTCGACACGTCTCCTCACCTCGGGGAGAACACAAGGCTCTCTCAGTTCTTTTCCCAGGTTCTTTCTGTAGTCAGTAACCTGGAGCAATCACAAAATTACTGCATTTGTCTCCCTTCTTTCAGAGATCACTCCCTTGTGCTGCCTAATATTAATCAAAGAATGCCAGCAATTTGTATATTTTGCTCTGTCTTAGTTATTTCTTGTGGGAGAGTAAATTTGGACTATCGTACTTCAACTTGGACAATACCGTGTATGGTATTTAGAGTGTGTCTTTAACACTTCAAAGCAATTTATATCTATTATATTTTTTTCTTTATCTTATTTCTATAAAGTGTTAAAAGGGAGCATAATTATGTTCACATTAAATCTTTGAGTAAATCTATGCTTAATCTATGATCATCCCACTACTTGGGTGCAAATGCTTGTTTAGGACTGGGTGCCCTATAGGCAGCCATAAGTTTTCTCTAAACAACCATGTCAAAAAATGACATTTTTACTTTGACAGATAAATAGTTTAGGATTCTTAAAAATCACTTATATGTGAAGTGATTATTTGCATAACCTTTTCTCTAATGCTTTTGTTAAATAATTTCTTTTAAATGCTGTTCCTTTTTTTCATAAAAGATCGAATTGTTTTCATCTAGAGCTAAAATTTCCAAATGAGTTGGAAGATATATAAATATATAATTGACAGCATATTATTAGTGTCATCTTATCAAATACACTTTTCAGTCTGAACTTTCTACAGCTGATTTTTGGTGCATAAATTTACTTCTAACATTGATCTATGAATATAAGATACAATTTCCAAGGTCAATTTTAAGAAAGAATTGAAAAGCAAGTTTACAAAAATATCTGTCCTTGGTAATGTTTCAGAAAAAGCAATGTGATTCTTTTTAACATAATTTTTAACAATATTTATTATAAATATAATGCATCTTAATTGTTAAAAAGAACAAAAAGGAGAAAAAGCTAAAATTACTTATAATTTTATAATCAGAAAAAGCATTACTAACATTGTGGTGTATCTCCTTTCAGTCTTTATTTTTCTCTAGTCTTATGGGTCTTTATATGCTTATTTTTTTTTTTTTGTAAAATAATGTAATTAAATTGCATATATTTTCTAAACTTGCTTTTTTTTTTCGCTTTAATGTCAACTCCTAGCCTTCTAATAGCTTCAGTTCTCCATTTTTTATGATTTATGTTAGGCTTCTCTTGTTTAAAAGCCAGCTGTTTATGACTTGCTAATATAAAATAATTGTTATTTATAAAGGAAAAACACTTACGCTCAATATCCAAAATTTTTGTCTGTACTCCAAATAAAATATTCAAGATGAACATTTACCTTTGTTAGTCAACTACTTGTTGAGCCAGTCTTTCATTTTGGGGTGGATAATTTTTCCAGAGCTTTGTTTCAGGAACTTCCCCTTTTGAATTCTTCCTAAAGGACTGGTAGAAATATGTTGGGCATGCCAAGACCCTATCATAACCAGTCTGTTATTGTCAGAGGGGCCAAGTGATAGATGTTATAACATCAAAGAGGGAATCAAGGTGTCAGCAACAGCCTATGAGAATCCATAAGTGCTCAAAACTTTTAAGAATAAAGAAAATCCCCATTACTCAATATTGGGTAAAAGAAGACAATAATAATGACATGATTTTCAGCATGTGAGAAATCAGATATTCTAATAAGTAGAGATATGTATTTTTTGCTGCTGTGTTTTGCAATCAGCCTGAAAAAAAAAAAATCACCTGAGGCACTTGTTAAAAATCCAGATTCCATTTTCTACCTCAGAACTACTGAATCAAAATCTCCAGGGAAGGTTCTACTTTTCACAAATTCCCTTTCCCAGGCAATTCTAAAGATGTAGAAACTTTGAGGAAAAACGCTTTGTATGAATATGCTTTTTCCTCAAAGTATTAAACTTCAACAAATAAGACGGTCCTAAAACTATATTGAATACATTTGTCTCTGTTGATTTGGAAAAGGCATTTCACAAGTTTACTGGATCCCATGAGCAACATTAAGAACACACGTTACAAAAATTGTTGAGTGTTTGATATTATGTGATTTTTTCCCACAATAAAAACAAACCCACATTATAATGGAGTTATGTAGGTTATGAGAAACAGTGTCCAAATAACAGATGAGTTCTAATAGAAATTTCAAGTACAGTTGATGTTCAGGGTATTTCAGGATGTTCTATAACATTCATACTCGACTTATGTTAATTAGCAAAGCATAGTTATCAAACTCTAAGTTATCCAGTATAAATTTATTTGCAGCAGTGATGTAAATCATGTATTTTATTTCACCATTTCAATGAGTCATGCCATTTCTTATAAAATAACTCATTACTTTTCTGCTAACTTGGGCCACAACTTCTTCGGGGAAAAGGCAATTTCTCTATCAGTTAAGTAGACCCCTTAACAGAGTATCATAATAAGATTTACCAAAAGCATGTGGATGGTGGGAGCTAAAATAAGATTTAGCCATCAATGTAAAAGAAAGGTATAGAAATACCTGCTGTAGTGGGTCATCTGAGTGAGATGCTCTCACAACAGTGGACATGTAAAATAAAAACTACGGGGGAAAGTTCTCTCTTATGAGAAAGTTCTCTTCTTCTAAGTTCCCAAGTGGTGACCTGGGAATAGCATGCACCAGCAGCCATAAATCTTAACTAGCTCGTTGCTATTTTTCCTGGTTATTAACAATTCAAGCAAGTCCAGCAATTACTGTTTGGAATTCACTACTTTTCCTGTTTGGGGTGTTTTAGGGTCCCCCCCACCCCCGCCATTTGATAACCTTACCCATTCCTACATTTTAGTTCTTACATAAGATTGTTTTTCATTCGAATCCTTTAATAGTTATATAAGTTGATATGTAAAATAATGCTTAACAAGTGATTAGCAATATAAGTATCTATTAAAATTTGCTCCTGTTTATTTTTAATGTGTATTTGACTTTGTAATACTAAAAGAGAAGAGCATAGCCTGTGAAGCTGATTTTTCTTCCAGTAAGGAAGCAGTGGTATGGATAATAACATGGGTGGGGTAGCAGGGCAGAGCAAGTTCTGTGTAATACAAAATGAGTTGCCAAATTTGAAAACACACATTTTGAGTATGTGTATCTTTGGCTTTCCTTCCTTTAATCAGTGAACTGGCTAAAAGCAAGCTGCACACCTTTTCCTTGAGATAAGGTGAATGTTTTGAAACACTGCAAAAGAACAAGGAAGACAAATTCAGTATTTGTCATTTCTTTCAGTCTGGCACATAGATGATATGATTACTGAGTTCATAAATTATAAAGCATCAGTCCTATTCTTGATTTTGGGAGCCTTAAATAGTTGAAGCTTTATCTCCATGACCTCTAACTCATCCCTATCCTTAAGTAGTTGTTTTCATTATCTGTCTACTTTCTTTTATTAATTCTTTAAGCATAGTAGCATCAATAGCCTCAGTAGTTATTTTATATATGTATTGCATCGGTAGGTGGTACATTGATGCATAGAGCATTCTCTCCTCTTTGTGATATTATGATTTATAATAAATATATATTTGATCTTCATCCCCGTTTCTGGCAAAGAGCTCCCCCGAACCTTGGAATTTTCTAAGTGACGATAGCAAGGTGTCTTTTGTTACGTTATTGAGGTGACTATGGGAAACTCCTTAATTAACTGCAGGGCGGACAATGATTTAATGAGTTGTGCTATGTAATGATGCCTCCACAAAAGCCCAAAAGGATGGGGTTTGGAGAGCTTTTGGGTTAGTGAACATGTGAAGATTTGGGAGAGTGGTGCTGCCAGACAAGTCATGGCCTTTTCCTCATACCTTGTCCTATGCATCTCTTCTATATGACAGTTCCAGAGTTATAGATTTTTATCATATTTAACTAATCTAATAAGCAAAATGTTTGTCTGAGTTCCCTGAGTTCTGTGAGCTGCTCTAGCAAATTAATCTATCTCAAAAAGGAGGATGTAGAAACCTCTGATTTATAGCCAGTGGGTCAGAAGTACAGGTAACCTGGGTTTGCAATTGGTAATCTGAGTTGGAGAAGGGGTCTTTGGAACCTATAATGTATAGCCAGTAGGTTAGAAGCACAGGCTTGTGATTGGTGTCTGAAGTGTGTGTGTTGGGAGAGTGAGTAAACCCTTAACCTGTGGAGTCTGATGCTATCTCCAGGTAGATAGTATCTGAGTTGAGTTGAATTTTAGGAGACCCAGCTTGTATCCAGAGCATAGCTTGTTGGAGATGTGGGAACCTCCCCACATACACAAATACACCATACATGTACACGTTAGAATTTGGGTACATAGTATTGAATTGTGCTTGGGTACATAGTATTGAGTATGTGTATCTTTGGCTTTCCTTCCTTTAATCAGTGAACTGGCTAAAAGCAAGCTTAAGTTTTCAAGAAATTCTTATTTTGTCGAGTAAAAGACAAACCTTAATGTAGTATTATGATGGCATCTTATCAAGAAAGGACTGGACAGGTATCTAACCCATTATTTCTACAAAACTATTCTGTAATAATATCTATTATAAATCACTACAATAAGTAACTCACCAAACTCAAATGAAACCTTCCACATTATTGAACCCTATCAGTCCCTGGTGTGCCTTAATCGTTGCTTATGTCAGGGATGGGAGTGCAGGTAGGGAGAAGGAATTGTGATAGGCTAATAAGGGATGAATTGTGGAACGACTACTAACTATTAATTCACTTTAGTAGAGGTGTGTCAAACACTGTCTCATTTATTAAGGAAAAATAACCCTGAGAGATAGATTTTATCGTTCTTATTTTACTGATAAAGGTACTGAGGCAAGTGATGTCAAAGGACCTATTATGTATAGCCAGTAGTTTAGATAACTATTATGTGAGAGAGCAGGGATTGTAACACAAATCTGTCTGCAAACCACTTACTTATTTACTAGCTCCCACTTAAGAAATACTGTTTCCTAATTAAGTCATAATATCAATATCTAATCCTGTCTCCCTCAGTCTACGCTATGAAAGTGTCATTACCTTTGTACTCTCACTATGTTCATTCAGTAATTTCCTTCACTATGAAAATGACTTATTCTACCATATCATTGATTACAAAACTACAAATGGAAGTTAGGTTTGAAATCTCCAAAGAGATTTGAAATAAAAGAAGTTTATATTGCCTATCATTTTTTAAATAAGAAATTAATAATACTATATTTACCTTCATGTGCAAAACCTATATTATTAGCTAATGGACATTCGTATTCAGTGGCATGGTAGAATTCTATAATATTTTGAACTTTGTAACTTATCTCAAAATTTGTAATTTATTTATATTGAGAAGTTTTATGCAGTAAAAAAGCATCCAGGTTAAAAAAAAGAAGACTGGCTAAATGTAACTCTGATTTTTTAAAAATGAATTCTCCTTATCTAAAAGGCACTAGGGTAAACACTGATTTAAGTCTTTTGAAAAGCCAGCCTAGCAGTGCATTACAGTGTTAAAACACCATTTTTGGAGATGTTGCTGGTGAAATTTTCCTCCAAAATTAAAGAAGTAATCTCTACCCTGCCTCAACTCACAGCTCCTTGAACTGCTGGAGAAGACAATCCCAACCACATCTGCACTGGCTCACCATCAATCTGGACCCTTTGAACCCCATCTCGCAGTACTCCCAGGTCCCTGAAGAGCAGAAGGGCCCAGGCTGGAGAGGGGATGAGGGTGACAGCATTCTCACTCACCAGTGTGTGGGGCAGAGGAACAATAAAGTCACGAACTTACCATTTTCAGGTGGTTACTGCATGACATTGGTTATGCACATGCTTTATAAATTCTCTCCCATTTGTCCTCACAATAACTCTGAGGAGTGGAAAATACAACCTCCTATATTAAATCCTACAGCTTAAAAGTGATAGAACTGATATTCAAATCTAGTTGGGTCTGCCCCTTAGACTTTTCTCTAGTCAATACTGTCCCTCTTTTGCCAGTACCAAAGTTCTTGATTATAGATACAGGACAAGTGTTATGTTCTTATGCCAGATTTTGAAAATAGTCTGTTTATTTTTTTGGCTAAGACTCATCAAGAACAAGTTCTTCATGCAAAAATGAAGGCAAATTGCTGCTGATGATTTTGGATCTAATTAGAATGTTTTCTTGAATTTGGAAAGAAATGGACATTGCCATGCCTATAGCAGAGAAGTGTAGAAACTGTGGGTATTATAATTGTGTTATTCTTTCTTGTTAAGTCCTTTTAAAATTATTATGAATATTACTCCAGTTATGAATATTACCCCAGTTATGAATATTAACCACAGTAAAAATGAGTTGCTTTTGCCGTTTGTTTGCAGTTGCCTTCCTTCTCTACTGTTTTCCAGAATAACATACCATATGTGTGTGGAGACAAATCAGGGGACTCCGATTTCAGCTCACTCTTCTCCCTAGCTGTAGGGAGTTTTCCTTCTCAGCTGAGCAAGATTCTTGGCAACTGAGCCCCAGTCTCTTAGTGGTGCTGTTTAGTTTGGAAACATACCTATTAGGTAAGTGCCCAGACCCAAATACCCAGGACAGAAGACATTACGGGAATCCTGCCCGATCACACACACCCAGAGGACTGATGAGATGCATGAGTTTTGACGTGAGTCAAAGTCACAAAGAGTGGCGCCATCCCCAGTGGGAGAGAGTGCAGTGTCATTCTGTGGTAGCTTCAGCAACAAACGTCTACAGACAGACAACTACTTTCTCTTCTAATCCTGCCTCTTTTCTTTATCCTTTTCCTTTTTTTTTTTTTTCTCTCTCCCCCTCTCATCTTTTAGTATCTTCTTTTGTTTTCCTTTCTCTCTTCTCACCAAACATTCCCTTTCTCTTATTCTAGTTCTCTCTTCCCACCACACATCTTAACTTTACATTTTTTTCTACTACTTCTACTCTCTATCTTATCTTTCTTTTTTCACTTTCAACTTCCCTTTTTCCTGTTCTTCATTTTTCATTCCATCTTGTCATTCAAAAGCCTTGCATGCACAGATATTCTAAACAAACTGTATTTATAGAGGATAATACCTTCTCTAATTTCACTTCTTCAATGGTAGTTACTAAAAATTAAAGGTATCGAGGGTATGTTGTGTTCTAGTAGGAATTAAACCTGAAGAATTCGGGCCATGCTTTTTTCTGACTGACGAGGCTATCCACCAAGAGAGAAGTCCCAGAGACTTATCCAGTCAGAGGAAGAGGTGAAACATTTGTTAACTTTAAATTGCACAGTTATCGATACCTTGGTTTAACAATGTAGACATATTTCCAAAGACAATGTGTCGGATAAATACTATGATAGTTTCATTTTGCACTAGCATTAAGAAGAGATTTGGTGTGTAAGATCACAAATGAGATTCAGAGTCTGCAAGCTCAAAGCTATTAATTGAATGATTTTCTTTATCTACTTCTATGTATTGTTTTTGTCCATTATTTCAAAATTAACAAAAAGAAGTCAATTATCTTTAAGTTCTATGTATAAAATATGCAATAAATGAATTATACGAAATCAGCACAAAAAAGAACTTGCTCGTCAAATTCTTTTGCGAGTTTCATAACTGCTATAAGAGTCAGTAATCTGTTTTTAGAATGGTAATGATTCTAACTTCTCCAATTTTCTATTTGATTATACAAAGACTGATTCCAGATACTTAACTACAGAATTCACTCTTTATTAACTTTTTTCTCTCCACCTGACTATTTTAAGTTTCTTCTATTTCTTCTAAATGAAATTATTAATTTTATCTAAAAAAGCATCTTTATTCCAAAGTCAATAAGTCAATCCTGAGATTACATTACTTTAGTGAGGCAAACACATATCAAAGACTAGATCCTTGTGTACCTTTTCCAGAGCAACAATGTGAGAAGCCTAAATAAAACATATTGAAGGAAGATTTTTAGTAAGAAATCGTGTGTAGCCTGTTCATTCTCATTAAATTGTTGACCTAGTGTCTGATTTTAACTCTAAATTCACTGACATTTCTGTCTGCTTACTGTCAGAGACAAATAACAGCAATCCTTGCTTAGCAAGGAAAAAAATCATATCCAGTCCTTTCCAGAAACATCTGGACTTCCAAAAGTAGGGTGAATGGACTACAGGAAAAAATATATTAGCTTTTGGTCAAAGAAACAATAAATTCAAAACAGATGTAAATTAGGGCTGCCATAAGCATTGGTTGAGAAGAGGAAAAGGAAAAGCAAAAATTGTTTTGTGTTTCAAGAAAGTTTAAGAGATTTCTTTCAAGTCTAAAAATCACAATAATAATAAAAAAAACCATGAAGTTTAACCAAAAATAAAAGCACTATGACTCTTGAAAAAGGATTGACTTTTTTTTTCAATAAAATAATCAGCACAGCCGAGTGATCTACTATACCAACAATCTCATAATATTTATATTGATGTTGCAATATACAGCAGTGTGTATATTGAATCACAATCATGATAAAATTAGGCAACACAGCATACGGTCGAGCATAAGAGTTATTTTATAGCGTAAGTTTCAATTGAAAACAATATAGATCCATATCATGAAACTAATACTAGATTTAAGATGAAACAGTTATTCTTACTGTTTTGTTTCAATAATTTACATAATTGATTGCATTTAAGTTAATTTTATTATACACAAGAATTCCAAATTCTTGTAATTTCATATTTAAATTAAGAAAATACTGCATAATTTTATATGAAATTGTGGTCTATTCCATTAGGAGTCTTCTCTAAAAGTTCAATGAAACCATGATATTATGAATGTATAAAAATACATTAGGGGATAACTGCTTAATAAACATGATTTTTCATCTGAAAAATATGTCTATAGAACCATATAAGCATGTATGCAAAATGTATTATAAACTTTTTATTTACTTCGTAAACATCTAAACCATTTGTAACGAATAATAAACTACTATGGTAGATCATTATCAAATGATCTATATCAGAATTTCAAAATAAATGGAACAAAATAAAAAAAAAGGACTTGAAACCATAAGTTATATTAAGGTATTTGTCAAGAAGCCAGATTCCATGGGTCTTGAATATCTGACCCTTTGGCATCTTCCCACATAATCAGCCCTTTAACCCAGACTTGGAGTAAAAGGAATAACAGTATTTTTTTTTTCCTTCTTTGTTTAACTTGGCTTAACTTTCTGTAGAAACTCCTCTTTCCCACAGCCTAATTCCAAACAAATCGTAATGTTAACAATACTCTTACCGTGGTGAATTCAGTCATTTTGCCAGTTAAACTGATGAAAGGCCAACATTAGATACTATTTCCTTTTTAGGTGAGAAAGTAATTAAGATTTTCAACCCAAGATTGAGTTATATTCTTACTAATAAATTTCCTACCCCTTCCCCGCTGGCACCTCCCCGCCCCCCCTCCCCACACAGAATACACTTGAGCAAAAATTCCCAGTCATGAGAGATCTTAACAAAAACCATGAGGGAGATAATATCAAATGATCTAGAAAAT
>NW_011888834.1:7983990-7989182 GCF_000151845.1 Pteropus vampyrus
TTCATTCTCATTAAATTGTTGACCTAGTGTCTGATTTTAACTCTAAATTCACTGACATTTCTGTCTGCTTACTGTCAGAGACAAATAACAGCAATCCTTGCTTAGCAAGGAAAAAAATCATATCCAGTCCTTTCCAGAAACATCTGGACTTCCAAAAGTAGGGTGAATGGACTACAGGAAAAAATATATTAGCTTTTGGTCAAAGAAACAATAAATTCAAAACAGATGTAAATTAGGGCTGCCATAAGCATTGGTTGAGAAGAGGAAAAGGAAAAGCAAAAATTGTTTTGTGTTTCAAGAAAGTTTAAGAGATTTCTTTCAAGTCTAAAAATCACAATAATAATAAAAAAAACCATGAAGTTTAACCAAAAATAAAAGCACTATGACTCTTGAAAAAGGATTGACTTTTTTTTTCAATAAAATAATCAGCACAGCCGAGTGATCTACTATACCAACAATCTCATAATATTTATATTGATGTTGCAATATACAGCAGTGTGTATATTGAATCACAATCATGATAAAATTAGGCAACACAGCATACGGTCGAGCATAAGAGTTATTTTATAGCGTAAGTTTCAATTGAAAACAATATAGATCCATATCATGAAACTAATACTAGATTTAAGATGAAACAGTTATTCTTACTGTTTTGTTTCAATAATTTACATAATTGATTGCATTTAAGTTAATTTTATTATACACAAGAATTCCAAATTCTTGTAATTTCATATTTAAATTAAGAAAATACTGCATAATTTTATATGAAATTGTGGTCTATTCCATTAGGAGTCTTCTCTAAAAGTTCAATGAAACCATGATATTATGAATGTATAAAAATACATTAGGGGATAACTGCTTAATAAACATGATTTTTCATCTGAAAAATATGTCTATAGAACCATATAAGCATGTATGCAAAATGTATTATAAACTTTTTATTTACTTCGTAAACATCTAAACCATTTGTAACGAATAATAAACTACTATGGTAGATCATTATCAAATGATCTATATCAGAATTTCAAAATAAATGGAACAAAATAAAAAAAAAGGACTTGAAACCATAAGTTATATTAAGGTATTTGTCAAGAAGCCAGATTCCATGGGTCTTGAATATCTGACCCTTTGGCATCTTCCCACATAATCAGCCCTTTAACCCAGACTTGGAGTAAAAGGAATAACAGTATTTTTTTTTTCCTTCTTTGTTTAACTTGGCTTAACTTTCTGTAGAAACTCCTCTTTCCCACAGCCTAATTCCAAACAAATCGTAATGTTAACAATACTCTTACCGTGGTGAATTCAGTCATTTTGCCAGTTAAACTGATGAAAGGCCAACATTAGATACTATTTCCTTTTTAGGTGAGAAAGTAATTAAGATTTTCAACCCAAGATTGAGTTATATTCTTACTAATAAATTTCCTACCCCTTCCCCGCTGGCACCTCCCCGCCCCCCCTCCCCACACAGAATACACTTGAGCAAAAATTCCCAGTCATGAGAGATCTTAACAAAAACCATGAGGGAGATAATATCAAATGATCTAGAAAATCTATACCTTTCCTTCATAAGTAACCAATAAATAACAGAATGCTAGAAAATGAACCACAGACAAAGTTGTGAAATTGTCATTTTTCCAGGGTAAATTTGAAAGGGTCAAATGTCTCATTGTCTTTTTGTAGGCCTCAGAGAAATTAAGAAATAATTACATTTCTTAAATTAGGAGAGACCAAAGAAAAAAATTAGGTAAAAAATTAAAGAATAGTTAAGGGTTGAAGAAGCAAGACAGTCTAATTCCACATAAGGGAATTGAACATGACATTATTGGGTTGGGGGATGCATTATTTCAGCTTTGCTCCAGGTTTGCTTAGCTCATTTGACAGAATAACAGTAACTGAAAAAAATGTCAAGAGTCTTTCTTAACGGGGCTTGGAATGTCCAGGGATTGCAGATCCGCTAGACACAACAACAGGTGACCAGCAGGCTATTCTCTGTGTCAGCATTTTTCAGGTTAGAGGTCCATGGGACACTAAAGTCCCATAAATTATTTAAGCAATGTCTACGGCGATGAAGGTGAGAGGTTGTAGGTAACAGGTTAGTGATTACATATGATTTAGAAATGTTATTACCTTATTTGTGCTTTGAAATTTTACGGTGCTAAAAAAAATGCTTCAACTTTGTTTAATCCAACACTTCCCAATTTAACTTCACAAAGAACTTTTCTCTCTGATACTCCTCGCAAGCCGCCTCCCCCGCCGCCGCCACACACACCCCAAATCTATTACAACCCACAAGACATAAGTGTCCTGCAAAAATGCATTTTAGTAAACGATAAACATCATTGCCAGTTGTCTGAACTAGGGATTTGGTGTATTGGTGAAGAAGGAGAAAAATACTAAGGACTTTAGCTCTCAAGAAAACATTCAGTGGTCTAACAGTATTGATAAAGGTTAAAGAAAAGTTTAGGAACCAGGCTGCACAGCAGGAGGTGAGCAAAGAGCGAGCTAGCGAAGTTTCATCTGTTTATGCAGACGATCCCCAGCGCTGGCATCACCGCCTCAGCTCCATCTCAGACAATCAGGCATTAGATTCTGATAGGATCACTGGTCCCTGGTGCCAGAAAAGTTGGGGACGCTGCTCTATGTTGACCAGCAGAAAAATGGAATCTTTCCTACCTTTCTCTGTATCCAAAGCAGATATCTAACATTCTTATTCAAGGTTGAGTAGTCATAGGGACCGTATTTAAAAACCTTTTTTAAAATTTATTCATCTAGTTAATTGACTTTAAGATTTTTTTTAAGGCATTAGGTATTTTCTATAACCGTAATTCCTTTTCTTTCACATAGAAAATTAATTTTCCCAATTTAGATATGCTCATAGAGCAAAGCCTGACCCCATTTCAGTCATGAATATTCTTAAATGCAATTGCTGTACATGACAATTGTGTTTAATACAGTACATGAAAATGAAAACCAGGCCCTAGAAAGATTTATTTAATAAGCTTTGCCTTCTCCTATACATTATAGGAGAGAATAAATGTCTGAGAAGGGCAGAATTGAAAAAATATTGAAGATATTATGATACAGAAAATTGTGAAACATGTGAAATTTTTGGAATGACTCTTCTGACTTGGAATTGAAGTATTTAATTGCACAATCCTGTAAGTTCCAAAAAGAGTTATAAAATAGCATAATTGAAAGCCATCGTTTGTGATCATTTCATTTCCTATGTTATTCCTGTATTCTGAAGATCCACGGTGTGGCTGGGAAATGGGCAATCCTCATACTAGTAATAAAAATATCCACTGTTGTTGTTGAAGGAGGTCAGGAGAATGATATTTAAATAATGTCTTTCTACCCTCACTATTATGACTATAGCAGTAATTTTATGATGCTGTTAAAATTTTATTCATGCCAAAGTCAGGAGAGTTCTCATTCCCACTACTGGAAGATACTAGGAAACTTCACAGCATAAAAGAAGAAAACAAGATACATATAATGTGCACTCATTTAATAAATAGGAAACCTGAGTGTTAGTCTCTGATTTGTTTCTTTGTTAGTTGTACGATTCTGGTATCAAGATAGTCCTTCTGACTTTCAGATATTTTATTTATAGACTAGAGATAATAATATCTCCCATATTGTGATGTGTGATTTTGTGGCAATTTCTTCATGATAAACACATTTTGAAAAATGCAAGTTTCTATATTTTTTTAAAGATAGTATTAAATCATAGCTTTCGACAGAACAGAGAAAGGCCTCATCATCAGTGGGAAGCTGAAGATCTGGCCAGGGGCGGTTTCTTGTTCTCACCTGGCTGTCAGCCGCCAAGATTCTTTGTGTGGGAGTCAAAATTGTCTTAAGTAGGAGTCAAAATTCTCGAGAGAGCTTCTGACTGGACAAGCCAAACAGCCCTCCATACTTCCTCCCACCTGCAGTCTTGATTGTTTCCACAGAATCTGTCCCTCTGGTTTCCATGAAACTATATCACTGTTATTCAGAGAAGGAGAACAGCTCTGGCTGAATCTTCTCTGCTTCTTTTGCTAGAAGTTCATAGCCTTCTCTTTCTTGTCTGTCTGCAAATTTTCTGCTCAGAGTTATATTCAATACTTAGAGACTACCTCTCTCCAGTCCACACCTTTCATCAGTCCTGGCTTTCCTTCTTCTTCTTATCTCTACTACCTGCTGGATATTTTCCCATGGATGAATTACTGTCATCTCAAATTCAATATATTTAAACGAATATTTATATTCTTCTTTCTTCTAACAAAATTTAACGCCGTATTATCCCAAGCACATACATACTGCCAGGAGGGAGGAAGGGGAAAAGGAAAGTAAAGGAAAGGAAAGGAAAGGAAAGGAAGATGGTGTAAATAAAGGAGCACTCAACAAATACTTAGGAGACCTAGGTTTCCATATTTTCCACTAATTTAGCTCTAGTAAACCGTTAAACATCCCCTGACTTACGGTGTCTTCACCTATGAGCATTAGGCTGTGTGGCATAAGATCTTATTAAAGTCCTAACACTTTATGACTTTTCTTCAGAAGTCTCTGTTTTCCAGATTGGGATATCAAACTAAATGATCAGAAGTTCCTAGAGTCAAATAGAATTCTCAACAAGCCCTAAGTGGTGCTCAAGATTGCAGCAGGGGAATGAAACAGTATGTGATTCTCCAGGTTCTCCTTCCTAAGAAGTCAGGGTCTGAAATGCCAAGCCAGAATTGGGTTGAAGTATCTAGGAGTCTGGGTCAGTTAAAGGACAGAGCATCTCTTGCCCATGGCTACCATATGAGGCACAGAGGGGTAATCCAAGCCATAATTTTAGTAATCATCTAAATCAAAAGCCAGTCAGACCATCCAAACAAATGAACAATCTAAAGGGGTTAGGCAGAAAGGAGAAACGTATATATGAGGCAGAGAGAGATTCTAGGAAATTCTTTGTCACAGGACTTTGTCACAGGACCTTCATGACCTCAGGCTAAAATCTTTGATTTAGGGGTGTGTGCATGTGTGTGTGTGTGTGTGTGTGTGAAAGAGAGACAGTCAGAAAGAGACAGAGAGACAGAGAGACAGAGAGAGACAGAGTGAGTGTGTTTGGGTGGAGTATAAAAGAGAAAAACTAAAAAGCAATAAGAATGAGATTTTAGAATATGAAACTGAAAGTATATAAATTATTCTTTCAATACCTTCAAGAC
>NW_011888834.1:7989232-8002485 GCF_000151845.1 Pteropus vampyrus
GGAGTATAAAAGAGAAAAACTAAAAAGCAATAAGAATGAGATTTTAGAATATGAAACTGAAAGTATATAAATTATTCTTTCAATACCTTCAAGACATTTAATAATGAAGAGAAAAACAAAAGTAGGTCATAGATTGAAAATAAATATTTATTTAGAAGCTATTACATGTATGATGTTTTTCTAGAGAGTCAGTAACATATAACACAAACACCTAAAACTATGGTATGATTTTAATGTAAAACTACAATTATCATAATTCTAGACTGAAATTATACTGCCTAACATCTTTGATAAAAGCATCCATAATAAAGAAGAGAGTATGTAGATCAGCCAGATTGAAGAAGATGGAGATTCACCAAACCTCCCTGTAAAACTTCTATAGTTCTATCTAAAATGGGATGACCTCCTTAATGTCTCATATTTGTGATCCAAGGGTAAAGTGCCCTTCACAGCGGTGGAGTTGTTACTGTATATGACTACTACAGTGAAACTGAACACATTTAAGCGACTCAGGCCAAAAAACGTAGCCTAGGCTACAATTTATGACTAAAACTTTTCACAGAGCTCTGTAGTTTGCAAATGCATGCTAACAGAAATGAGACTGATACATGTTAGAGGTCAATGATAACAAATTTTTCTTTTGGTGTTCGTTCCATTTGTCACCAGAGCAAAGAAAGCTTCCAAATATCCTTGTAAGTCCCACAGCTCTGAAGCTGAAAATCTTCCACAATATTTGGGGATGTGAAAATTGATTCTACTACTTGTTCTTCATTTGTGTATTTATTATTCGCTCATACAATATAGCTATTACATAATATTTTTGCACTAAGTACTAAGAGATAGGAATAAAATGATGAAGAAAGAAATGATAGTCACAAAATTGACCATCTAGTAGGGGACAAAAATAACCAAATATAACCAAATTACAATGTCATGCAATAAGTATTATTATTATGGGAAGTACAGAGCGCTATTGAAATTGAAAGCTGCACCCAGATAAGGAGTTAGAAATGAATTGTGAAGAGAATAAAATTTCAACTAAGACAATAGACAGGATTTAGCTGGGAAAAGATGGAAAAGAAGACTCTTCCAGGAAGACGTATCAGTAAAAGTAGACTAAGTTATGCTGAGATAGCAAAAAAGATCTCCGAGTCTCAGTGGTTTATAACTACAAAGGCTCATTTTTCTTTCATTCTGTGTGTTCATCAGGGTTTGGCTGTAGTTCTGCTCCATGTCTTCTTTTCTCCAGGATGCAAGATGAATCATCCTCTATCTCGGACATTGCTTGTCTTGTGGCAGAAGGCAGATATTATGCTGAAGCACATGCTAGCTCTTAGAGCTAGCATCCATAAGTGACACATGCCACTTCTACTTACATTTTACTGGGCAAAGCAAATCGTGTGGCTAAGTTCACAGGGCAAAAAGGTATCTCCCAGTCAGCAAGGAAGGGCACTACATTGATAACTGGACTTAATAGCAGAAGAATAAAACTATCCATAAATGGTATAAACTGAGGGATAGACCCAACATTGAACTTTGTGTAGCTTAAGATTTGAATTGATTTCAATACAGCTTGAGTTTAGATGATGAGGCAGAAAGTGATAAGGCATGAAGTGGGTCAGTGAGCATGAGCCAGATTAGGCAGGCTCTGCTGGCCACATTAAGCAGTGAGAACTTATCATAAATGCTTTGGGTCACCTTTGATAGCTGACTGCAGTATGGGAACTGACTTGGAAAGAGCCCAGATTGCAGTAAGCGGGGTCAGTTAGAAAGTGTGGACCTTAATTCAGGAGAAAAATAATGGCATCTGAATAAAGTCAGTAGGAACGGAAAAAGCCACTAAGATTTAAGAAGTGTTTGGAAAATTAAATCGACAGTGTTTGGAGAACGCTTGGATATGAGGGATTAACAGGGAAGAAGTAAGCCTCAAACTCAAGTTTTGTTTCATTCTATAAAGGGCAATATTAATTTCTATACAGAAAGAAAACACAGAGAAGGATAAGATTTGGGAACAAGATGCTAAATCACATTTGGGACGTTTTGAGTCTGGTTCTCTTAGAAGGCTTTCCAGCAGAGGTACCAGTAGGCAGGTAAACATTTAGTTCTAAATTTATGAAGAAAGGAGATCCGAGCTAGAAATATAAATCTGGGAGTCATCGGAATATAGAATATAAACTAAGATAAGGAATGACATATCATCCAGGGTGACGGTATGAAAGGAAAACGTAGAAAGGACAAAATGATAATGCAGTATGACGCCACATTTTCTACAGCCTAAATGAAAAGCATTTATGACTCTGTTCACAGAGGAAGCGTATTCATTCTTGAAGAATAGTCATGGATTGTACTTCCTCAAGATATCCTAAGGCACTCGACATAAAGTGGTCAGAAATACAAGCTGTGAGTCAGGCAGTTTGGGTTCCAGTTCCCAGCTTTGCTCATAGCAATCATGCATCTTTGGAAAACCCCTTAATCAGCTATGTCTTAAATTTCTCGTTTGCAAAACAAGAGTGCTAACACCTCTGCTCCATCCTGAACAAGGTTGTCAGGCTTTGCAAAACTAAATTATGTAGGTGAAAGATCTTTGGAAAATGAAAAATATCTTTTAAATACAAGTTGGCATTATAATGTTCAGTCTACGAGGGGAAATTCCTAAATCTATTTTGAGGTCTCATAAAATATGGAGAAAATGGAAAGTCCTTTGCCAAAACTCGTAAAAGCAAAATTGACAACATTTCTGACATGACTCATTTTTCCTTTGAAAACTAACTATCAGATAAGGGTCAGGTCCTTTTAAATAGAAACTTAAGGAAAATAAAACTTGTAAAAAATCTTTTCAGAGTGAGATTGTTGTTTTTCACGTTGCTCATTTTGGAGGTGTCTATTACTTATACATGAGTTAATGTGTTGCCTTAACCCTAACCCTAATTTTAGTATTTTTTCTTTCAGGCAGAAACATTTGAAGGGTGGCAAAATGGGTAAAATTTCCAATTATGTCACCAAATCATCAGTGGTCTCTCTTGTGGAGCTCTCAGTATTAACCAAAAGTTTTGAACATCCTTATACATATTAGAAAATTAATTCCAGAGGACTTCTGTAGAGATGAGAGATGAGAGACCAGGAGTTAGAGTGTTTACACTATCATTGGCCCGTTTATTTTTTTTTTTTTGCTTTGGTTTTTCAACCGTTATTTTTGTTTTCTTTTTCACCATTTTTTTTTATTTAGATTAGAGCTAACCTTCATTGTCATTGTTTATGCGTTTTGTTGTTGTAAACTCCAATTTTAAGATACTCTAGTACCCATTATCTAAGCAGTTTATAAGAAATTTTGGACTCTTGGTTCTATGTCAAGTGTTATTTTAAATACTCTGTCAAGAGTAGGACTTAGACTTTCAGCTTACTATAATCTCTTCATTTAATTTGCACAACCAAAAATGTGCCCCAAACATGAAAACACCATGAAAGTCACCATATGTCATGAAAGTACTATGATTTAGAGAGAGAGAAGGAGAAAAAAATAACTTTCACTCTACATTTGATTAAATTTCTTTAAATTTTGTAGAATGAAGTGTTAGATACAAGTTCAAGGATATATAAACAATCAAATTTGTTCTGTCTTTACAATTAATTTCTAAGCTACATTAAGTGTAGGTGTGATAAATACTTGACATATGAGCCATCAGTCACCACCCCTACACCAAACATCACTAATCTATCACTATACACACTTTCTCAATGAGTCCTCAAAATCTTTCTCAACGCAATGCCCCAGGAAGTCACCTCTAATACTTAGAGTTGACAAAGAGATGAAAACTATTTGCTGTCCTGAGGCCAGTAATCTAGATAGGCGATAAATATCAATAACCAAATGTATTTCATCCTACTCTTTCTACAGTAGATATATCTTGTATATAATCATTATACTTGTAAAAAAGAATCTTACTAGTAACTTAATTTATGCTATAAACCTCTAGGCAACTGTCTGTTTTCTTCACGGATATTAACACTACTTATGGAATTATAGATTATTGCTGTCCTACCAGTATTCCCTCTCTCACACCTTCACCACCATCCAAACAATGAAGTGTTTGCTAATCACTAAAAGCTTATCTGGCAATTATCACTATGCTCATCTCAAATAACCTTAATTTAGGAAGAGCATGTTGATTTTAAATCTTAAGCAAACTTTGTTTTATCACTTCCATGACTACAGCCTGTTTTTTCACATCTTAGCTAATCTTTTCAATATTGTTTGTAAAACAAAAACAAAATGGACATTCATTATGCACTGATGTGGAAAGTTATCATTATTCTTCTAGAGTACATCCTTTTGCCTCTTATTGAAAGGCATTTTTCTCTTTTTTATGTTTTTTTAGACTTCCAAATGAAACTCTACTAATTGCATTGTAAAGTCACACCATGTAGCTTTTGAGATCATGCAGATGTATGTTGACAAAGTAGCTATTTCAAATCTTGTACATGGCCTTGGAAAAGTGCATTAATGACTAGGAAAGGAGTTTTGTGAAAGAAAGAGTTGACGATAAGCAGCTGTTTCTATTTTAAACATTCCATCTGTGGGACCACGTTTTATCTCTGTCCCTTTTTCAAGTCAAATCTTCAACAAGTTCATCTTAGTTATTGTTCATGTAATAGTAAGTGTCTGGTAGGGTACAGTTTGATATTTATAACAAGCTAGTTGGTGAGCATAATGCTGCACCACCTGGCAGGGCACCTGTGGCAACTTTATTGTAGTGCACAGTTCTTACCCACAGCATGAAACTGACTTTCACCTTCTATGAAAAAAATGCTCTAATATCTCATTGTCTATAACATGTTAATGCAAGATCTTAAATGCAATTCCTGTAAAAACGCATTTGAAAATATTAGCTTTAGAAGTGTGTTTCATACCAACACATAATATGTCTTTTTGTAGAGAGTCCACGTTTAAAACTTACTTTGAATCAACTTAATACATCATTGCTATGAAAATCTTTAATGGCTACTTACAAAAATATCTTTATTTAAATTAATTAAATAATAACTAACTAAATTGCTATCTGTTGATATTTTAATCATACATATGGTGTAATTGTGATAGAGTCATTAAAATATATTCAGACTATTTACATGAATCCCTACTTGAACATCTTAAATAAATGGACTGATATATTAATTAAGTCACTCAATATTAAGTGATTTCTATTAGCAATATTTCTTGGAAATATACGTGTTTGTTCTCACATATATCCAACACTTTAATGACCTAACATATACCTCTTCTCCCACTATATCTATAGACACAAAGACAGTAAGACATTGTCTCTGCTTTCAAAGAATTTAGTTTGGTGGAGCTTTAAGTCAAATCTTCAGTCTATCAAAAAACTTGTTTTGAGCAAGATTCATTCATCTATTTAATTTGCTGACAAAATAAAGTGAACAAATCAGCTTGTTGAAAAGCAATTGAATAGAAAAAACCTTATATATTTTAGCATAGAAAATAATTTGCCACCCCAGAAAGGCTTACAATTCATTGGCTAGATCACAGCACTTTCAATTTCTCTAGAATAATCACATATCTCAAATGAGAATTCAAATGATTTATGCATATTATATGTCATTGATGAGCACCAAAGAGATTAAGAGGTCTAATTTCCATGATTCAAACATTAGTCAAAGAAAATGTTTGTTCCTTCTCTCAGAACTGGAAAACAATGATTTGAGGTTTTCTATATGAGTTATCTGATATCCATACTGCTAAGATTTTCTTAGATAACAATTGAACTGGTGCAACATAGTACATAGCAATCATTTAAACCAAGAACTATTTAAAATTCAGGTGAAAAATTTTAATACACTCACAGATAATAAGAGTAGACCATAGTCAACAATTTGATTTTTCTCAAATGATATTCTTATCAATAAATCATAGAAAACTAACAAATTAATTTAGAACTGTCTAGAATCTGACAATGGTAAATCAATGATCAGTAACTTGGTATTGATATATCACAAAATACCCTAGGAGGACCTACAAAGATTTTATGTATGACAATGCATTAAACTGCACAGTTGAACGGTCCATTTGACTGGTACTCCTGGAGTTGATCAGTGTGCAACCTGCGCAATACTTGGCAGCCCTGAGGGCCTATAAATGTCTTGATGTTAATGTTTTGATCAATAGTTTTGATGATAGAAAATGAGATCGTATGTCCATGATATGATTCTCACTTTTATGTCAATTATTGGCCCTAAAATAAAATGTCCCTAAGTTTGCTAAGAGAAGATATACTCTGTCCTAAGTCGGTCCCATTCCAAGTGGAGGTGTGAAATGAGATAGAAATTCTAAATGGTGATTTGTCATGATCGGTTGTGAAATGTGTTCAAAATTTTACTAATTTTATCAAAACAGTCAAGTATATGAAAGATTTGCTTGAAAAATAAATTAGAGTAGAGTCAGGGTTATCCCTACAATAGTGTTACCCTCATTTGCATCTCAAAATGTTTTCTTAAGCAGGAGATGAGGAATGACATTACAGAATGGGCCCTTAAGACTCCGTCGAACCTGTGCTCTATCTTGTTTATACCACAGTCTTTAATAGAGTGGACCCATGGGTGTGGGGGGTATGGTGCATGTCATTTTCTATGTTGGGTAGACAAGGGAAGAGCAGCTTTACTCTGAACAATAAATTGGATTCTCAAATATAGAATAGTCAAGGGAAGTTCAGACTTTTGTTTAAGAATGGGAAAGAGAAGAAAACTTTGAGATCCAGAGTCAAGGGCAGCAGATTCGTATTGGCAGCTGTTTATGGCCTGACTCAATGGACCTTTTGGCTACCTTTCCATGATTGCTGCAAGGTGAGACCTGATGCTAACTGGGCCACTCATATCAGTTCAGCCCTCAAGGGAATGAATTCGGTGTCAAAGTTCTAACTCTTGAGTGACTATACAAGCTTTATTCTTCTATCTATTCAATAAACATTTATTAATTTCTAATGAATAAGACATAGTCCTTATCTTCAAAGAGCATCGAGTCAAGTAGTGAGGACAGATGTAAACAAAATACTGCAATATAGTATCCTAAGTATTAAATGCATATATGAGCAAAAGAGACAAAAAACATGCTCAACACTTGTTCAGGGTTTGAGTGTAGAATCAGAAGACCTCACACAGGTGAGGCAGGTGGGATCCAAAAGAATGTCAATACCCTTCTTGTCCTCTCTAATCGCTGGAGTACAAGAAGAAATCTGCATAGAAGGTCTGCAAGGGACTGAGGCTGGGGCTTCCTCAAGACAGAGCCAACTTCACCTACACCCTGGAGGTGGCGATGCCTTCTGGGAAGAAGTACAGATGTATAAGAGAGCATAGTGCCACAGGGGTCCAAAGTGGATGTGGAGATAACAGAATGCGATCTCCGACTTCTCCCTGGACCACGGTGCTTTTGAACACAGATCAGCATGAGAGGAAATCACTCTTATACATTATCAAGGCCATTAGTTCTTTCTTCTTGTGGTCTGTACACCAGCTACATACATCTCCTTTTAGCTCTTCCAACATGCTGTGTTTCCTGTCCTGTCCTGGCTCCCGCATATACTGTTCCTTCTGTTAAAACACTCTTCCTTCCCCAACACTCCATTTATTTCCCAAGCACACTTCACACCTCAGCTTCAACTTCAGTCCCTCTGGGAGGTTCCCTGACCACATCACCACTTCCCACCTGCCAAGATCAGATTCCCCTTTATAAGTTCTCATATTTCTCTGTACTTTCCTTTCCTAGCACTTAGGCTGTTTTAAATAATATATTTGGCTACTGTGTCTCATTTTGCTAACTATGGAGCAGTGGGCAAAATATTAAACTGTTTTCCTCACCACTGTATTTTGTTAATGCGTATTTAGTCTCAACTTCATTTAATAAAGGAAAAGATAGCATATGGTTAAATCAAATTGAAAAAGTTTTGTTTGACATACTCTGTTATTGCTCCTACTTTAGTGACACCCTCTATTTTTTAATCTCAACTTGTATGTTTTAGTTCTTTTAGAATTGAAAGAACATGTTCCCTGTATTCTATAATCTCAAATACCCAAAGAAAAATGATCTTTGCTTTTTTAACAGTAAGACTTAAGGGAAAAATCCTTAGAGTCTACTTTTTCATCTTTGCTGTTCTTTTGATATATCGAACTTGGCAGCTACATATTTTTTTTCTGAGAAAGAAAAGACCTGTGAGCCACAGGCTCCTCTAATGTGGGACAGAGGAAATTTCTGCTACAAACAGAGGAAGTCAGATGTTTCCTTTTCTATAACTTCTAAGAAAATTATTACTGCTAATGTCTATTCCCACCTAGGAATAAAAGTAATTTAGTACAAACCCAAGAAAATTCCTCATCACAGAAATTGATTTAGAGAAATAGATGGTAAACAACATTCTTATTAACTTGATGGGGGATATTTTCTCTTTGTACATAATAGAGATAAGTATACTTTAGTTATTGGCAAGTCTATACATTTGATGCTAATGCAAGGACATGATTCATATTTATCAAATATTTGAATCTTATAACGATAACTAGATAATGAGTCTTTGTAGAGGGTTCAGAAGGCATTAAGGTCAAATACTTGCACAGGACTTTATAATTGCAGGTGCTCGAGTCTTCCCATATAATTTGTAGTCCAAGTTAAACAATTTTGAGAGTGCAAGAGGATACAAAAGTTAATGAAATTATATAATTTTTGAAATGTGTAATTGTTTTCTAAGAAGACAGTTTTGGTTTATTGTGGATATATATTTCTTTTCAAGATATCTATTTTCAAAAACATTTTTATCTTAAATTAAAGGTAACATCTGTAAAAATTACAGGAAAATGATATTTCCATCCCGTTTATAGTGACTCTCTTGAATATAGCATAAGTGGAAGTTTCAGCTCTGACATGTAAAGAACTTGGAAGCTGTCACTTCCATCTTTAAATCAACTACGTTTTTAGACTTACCAGAGAACTGAGGTGGCATGGCAAACCAAACTCCTGAAATATGAAGAGATAGGAGAATCCAGAGTATCATAGCTAAGATTTGCTTACCAACAGACATAAAATGGTAGGAACATTTAAATGGTAATTTGGATGAATTTCTGGATGCTGACAATGGACTGGAGTTAGAATGAGAAACTCCTTTAGATCACAGTTTTAGAAGAGTCCAGACACTTTTTGTGTCCTGTCAGGCTCTTATGGTGACGGTCCAGGAAATATGTCTTTTTAGCTGTGGTAGGGTGAGAATCATTATGAAGTATTGCCAGTCCTTTCTCCATTACAAAAGTTGCTAATTAAAGAGATACACAGAGGCATGTAAATATGTAAGCGTGCATATGTTATATATATAATGGACATATAATGGAGTTTTATATATTATGTAGAAAGTTATGTGTATTTACATATACTGAATTATGTAATGAACATGTAATACATTATGTTTTATATATAGTGTATGTAGAGATCCATCTAACTGTCATTCCATTATAGAATTTTTTCTGGTTGCTTTTAAGATCTCTTTATCTTTGGTTAGACATTTATCAAATACATTTATGAATGGATTTAAAAAGGATTTATTTATTTTTCTTGTAAATTGTTGGGCAAACAAGAGGATGGATGAGTGAATTGAGTTCTGTAAAACCTAAGCCGTTGTCCCTTTTAATATTGTCTTTCCACTGAATCTCTATTCTTTTGGTAGTACCCTTCATACCTTATAACTTATTTATATTTCATCAGCTCTTTGTCTAAATTCTGATTATTTCTTTAGGCCTATTGTCCAGTTTATTAATATTCTCTTCACATTTATCTAATCTGCCATTTAACTCTTCCACGAGATTTTATTTTTAATTATTATATTTTTTTCATTTGTGGAAGTTCCCTTTGGTTCTAGTTTAAAGTTGGTCAAATTTTATATTCTGGTTTCTCTCTTATACTCTGAATACATTTTATTTAAAAAATGTATTAAACATATTTATTCCATATCTATTTTGAATAATTTTTGTAGTCCTTGCAGGTCTCTTAATTTATTAAATGTTTCTTTCTATTACTTATGGTGGCATTTTCTCTCATGTATTTGGTTACTTCCTTATAAACTCACTTTTCCTGGGACTTTATCTGTAGAAATTATTTGAGGACCTTCTCTAAAGTGGATTCCCTAGTAAGGATTTGTGTTTGTTTCTGTGAGGCTCCTGCAGCATTCCCAACACATGACCTCTTTAAAATAAAGATTCTGCCTGCGGATTTTCAAGCCACCGTATTTGTGTAAATTTCCAATGCAAAACTGGGGAACTGGAGGCTTGGGATCAAGAATACTCAGGAGAGACTTGTTTTTTCCCACACTCCATTCTGAGACTATACCTAAAGAGAGAAAGCACCTGTGTGAAAATAGCCCCCTCTGAGTTCTACTACATATGTTGTTTCCTATTTGTATTTGATTTTGTCTTCTCTTTCCTTTCCATATGTTGACCACTATCCTGAAGCCCTGGTCACCAGTTACAGGCAGATGGCCTCAGAGCAACTGCCAGCTACTGTGCTTGCTTACCAGCGAGGCTCTTCTTTCTCATTGTTTCTAGTCTCAGCTTCTTGCCCTCTCTGGACACCAGCCTGGCTAAGCCCTAAAATTGTGTTTAAATTTTTACCCAGCATTGTTAGGTGTTCTCTACTGGGAAGGGTTTTTTGCATATCTGTCCTGGTGTTGGAAAGGGAAGTCCCCTTTATTACTTGCATTAGTTTTATAATCAGACCAAAGCAGAATACTCTAAAAAGTAAGAAGGAATTTGGTAAGACATTATTTCCCTTCGGTAATATTGTCAACTGTTTAAATAAACTATTTTATAAATATAAGAACAGCAGCCATAATTGTCATTTTCATAAAATGAGATTCCAGCAAGTCTGTCCCTGCATAATTTGCCTTTTCTTTGTGTCAAAACAGAGTTCTCTTTACTCTAAATCTTGAATTAGTTTCTCTTTTTAAACCAAGGCGTAAGATATGCCATTTGGCCCCATCTGGCAAGACCGTCATGGGAGAGCATCTCATTCTCCTTGGCTGCCTTTTGCAAAAAACAGTGCTTCACTTTTCCCAGAAGGAGAAGCATACATGAAACATTCTTCTGAGCGAGGCTCAAAGAAAACATCTTACTTGGCTTTGGAGGTAAAGTGAAAAACAGAAGCAAAATTGATACCCATGCATTAGATTCGTTAGCACATCAGTACAACACATCGCCACTTGGGGCCTGTCCTGTGTAAGAATAATGAACATCACCACGTCTTACTCCCACAGGCTGCTAAGTGAGAAGCATATGATCTTTCTTATACCAGCTCTAACGTATGAAAGTATAACAATAAGCAAAAATTTTTTAGCTGTTATAATATTTAAAAAGAGAGTGGGCACTTTACTGAGTTAACTTACACTTTTTATTTCTTTCACCGTTATTTGAAAAGTTGCAAACACGCCTTTCCGCACAGATGGCTCTCTTTTCTATAAGTTGTTAGGTTGTGTTGCTTGGGAAAGCTTCTGTTAAAATTAAAGGGCTCATAGATGTTTACATATTTAGATTCACATATAAAAATTTTTCTCAGCGTGATTAAATAAATACTTTTCTCTAAAAGTGATAATCTATGAGAGTTTTTTTTTAAAACTGTATTTCAACTCAGTTTGGCAGGATGCCCTGAACTAGTAGACTGTCATCTTGTTGAGGAAGATGCTTAGAAGCTTTGCCTACAGGAGCCCTGTGGTTGTTCATTAGCCAATGCCTAAAGATAGAACGTGTTAAGGTATGCAAAAGGCATTCAATCGGTGATTTGTTTTTTTTTAATGTCTTACCAGGAAAGGAAACATGAACAAGTCAACCTTTATGTCATTTTGAAGAATTGGGAGAAAATTACCCTAATATGTTTCCTTAATATTTTCTTCTTTAAATAGCTTTATTGAATAATTCTTAAAACAATGCTTTGCCTACCTGCTTCAGTAAACTTCCTCCTTCCCTCCCTTTCACTCATACCTCCTTCCTTCTTTCCTTTATTCTCATTAAATATATTGAAGTCTATAGGATACCATTTTGGTCTCCTTTTGTAATAAACAATTTACAGAATATTAGTGCTGTGCAGTGATATTAGGGATAAAAGAGTCAATAAAACTATTAATTTAGGACACAAAATAAAAATATGTATTAATAAGTTTAGAATATTTTTTAAATATGAGAATCCATAAAGTCTCTCAGTATCGCCAAAGTATAAGGACATTATGTTTACTCGGGAAAGGATGACATGGCATCTTTTGCAATCTAGATAAGCCGAGGATTTTCTAAATCACCAACCTCTGGTTCCTTTTTGCTTAATAGTTAGTTCTTCCTTCAATCTCTGTTTCCTCTCACATTTTACAACAAGCAGCAAGAAGAACCCAGGCTATGCCTTCAGCACTTTGCTTAGAATTCTTCTCCTTAAATATCCAAATTTATTATTTTTGCTTACAGCAGACTACAATTCAGCTTAGATCTGCCACTATATCATAAGGACATCCTTTCCTCTATTTCCAATAACTGTGGTTCCTCATTTCCATCTGTGTCCTCACCGGAAGCTCTTTTAACTTTCCTATTTCTACCAGCATTCCCTCTGTGACATATTAAGAATTCTCTCAGGTGACATATATCTTCTCTACCATGGCTTCCAATTCTCTACTATGCTTCTATGTCTTTAGCAGAGTCAACATCCATATTCTTTCTCACAGTGCATTCAAAGCAACCTAGGCTTTTTAAAAATCACGCTCCACAGAATTCTTCCAGCCTTTGCCATTTCTCCATCCCAAAGCTACTTTCACATCATTAAGTATTCATTACACCAGCACCCCACTTCCCAGTAACAAAATCTGTATTACTTGCCCATTGCTGCTGTAACAAATAACCATATACCTAGTTATTTAAAACAACATGAATGTACGATCCCGCATTTCTGGAGGTCAGAAATTTGAAACAAGCCTCACTGGAGTAAAATCAAAGTGTTGGCAGGGCTGTGTTCCTTTGTAGAGGCTCTAAGGGAGAATCGGTTTTCCAGCCTCATCGAGCTTCTAGAGGCTGCACACATCCCTTGGTAATTACCCACTTCCATCTTCAAAGCCAGCAATTACTGGTCAAGTCTTTCTCATACTGCATCACTCTCTCTCTCTCTCTGACTCTGACCCTGACCCCCTTGCATTTATCTTTCATTTATAAGAACCCTGTGATTACAATGGGCCCACATA
>NW_011888834.1:8005195-8006716 GCF_000151845.1 Pteropus vampyrus
TGATGGGTTTGGGGAGAAACACAATTTGTCTCAAAATTCCCAGGTTTGAAGAAGGATCACATAATAATTATGATTAATTGTGAATTCGCAAGGAAAAAAAACATAATGAGATCTTTTTAAAAGTCAGAAAGATGACTCAAAAACAATATCAGGACTTATTTTTTGTGCTGGGATACACACACTTACACTTCCCCTTCCGCCTTCAAATAGAACTAAATGTACTGAACCAAGCAGAATCAAGACCTTACTGGAAAGAAGTAAATGCTCTACAACTACAGAATTGCATTTGCAAAGGAGTAGATGGGCTTTAAATCTGAAAACCAGGACAATGAAACCATCCGTGCAGATATGTTTCCCAACAGAAATGTTGTAATTTTTAACTACGGAAAACTACAGTTTTTCCGGATTAGTGCACAGTGAAGATTTTTTTCTTTTTTTTTTAAGTAAGCCAAATTATCCGTAAGTTCCCTCCCTCTTTTTTCCTTTCTCTTCCTTTGTCCCTGTCCCCTCTGCTCTGTCTCGAAAGTAACCGCTGGGCAGGCGATTGGGTAGTTGGAGGGCCCTGGACTTAGTTCCTCAGCCCTAGTCTGGGCTTAGTGGGTGGGACTCAGCACACGGCTAGTTGTCCAGAAACACGTTTCTCTGCAGTTTTCCTACACTTTTGCTGCATCAGACCCGAAGCAGAAAGCAAACAGCAGCTGTGGAGCTGCCCCAAGCGACCTACACCTGCAGGGGAAGGAGCGCCGCCAGCAGCTTGGAGACCCGGCCCTGAGTGACCTCACCGTGGTGCGTTTTAGCCGCTACTTTCTTTTTCAGTCTTTCGGTGCAGGGAAGGGGAGGGGTTCTGAAAAGAAGTCGAGTGCAGTAGGAAAGAAACTGACTAGATCCTTTGGGGTCATCAGAAAGAAAGATACGGAGACACAGGGAGAGATTGCGACCAGAAAGCACCGAGCGTTTGAAGCGGCGCGGGAATCGGGTTCGCGTGGCACGTCGCGCCCCGCCCAGCCTGTCGAGCAGGTCTACAGGAGTGAGCGTAAGCGACCGCGTGTACGGTGGGTGCACTCGTGCAGGAACTGACAGGTGCCACCGCGGGGTCCCCTTTCCCGCTCACCGCCGCCCGCCCTTGACGCCCACTCTCTGCGTTCGCAGTGCGGATTTGCGAGGCGCGCCCTGGAGCTGCTGGAAATCCAGAAACGCAGGCCCGTGCTCCGCGAGGTCCCCGCGTAAGTGGTCGCTGCGTACCCACGCGGGTAAGGGCACCCCAGAGGGACGGTCCTTTTCTCCGCGCCCCTGTCCTGGGCTGGTCCTCCATCCTACCCTGGGAAGCCTTTCCTGCAGTCCCTGCTGCCCAGCCCCGGGGGCCGTGGCCCTGTTCCCACGCAGGGGAGGAGCAAGGGAGCAAAGGAGACGGCGCCCGGGGGCCGGGCGTAGGGCCCGGGGGACCTTCGACGCCGGAGGGAGGAGGACTGACGGGGGGTGCGCGCGGAACCACTGCGCCCGCGGCTGCGCTCGCGGATCGCT
>NW_011888834.1:8006766-8009742 GCF_000151845.1 Pteropus vampyrus
CCTGATTTGACAAATAATACAATCAGTGATTTGTTTGCTAAAAAATAAAATTCTGCCCCTGACACATAAGAAAAAAATACATAATAATGTATAATGGTCCCCTCACTTCCTCCCTCCTTCTGCATTGCTCTCTCCTCCTATCTCTCAATTCCTTTTGGTTTATGAACTTGTGGTTTTGTTTTATGAACTGGACCAAGAAGCCAGCAGTGATTGATCTATTAGCCCCATCACTGTATTTGAACTGATATGGCAATAATATCCTAGAAGAAAGACAGATGCTAGTTCTAAAAATCCCTAAAAATCTCTAGGTTTAAAGAGATTCATACAACCAGTTTCCAGATCTAGCATATTTAAATAGTTAATTGTAGATCAGTGTTTCTCAAACTTTAATATGCAGAAGAATCAATGGAGGATTTTGTTAAACGAATATTCTGAATCAGTAGGTTTGGGGTAAGGCCTGAGGTTCCATATTTCTGACAAGATCACAGGTCATGCTGATGCTGCTGATACAGGGACCACACTCTAAGTAGCAAGGAGTTAGATTATACCCTGGTTGACACTGTCATTTGCAAGTGTGTAAAGAATACACATTTGAATGATTTAGTATTGTTGTCAATTGTGAGTACAGGAATAACAAAACATCTTGAGAGGAAAAACTTGAGCTGTTTTGCCTGAGCCTACTAGTTACCTAGGATTGCTTAAGTCCTTGTTAAGATTTTTATTAAACTAGCATGACAACTTTTCTATTCTGAATAAAGTTGAGGCAAGCAGATTTTAACTTACACATCACCTGTAAGGCAGAAAAAAGGAACTGGAAGAAGATGAAATATTTCGGTCTTTATTTATCCACCCAATAATCATTCTACTGAATCCCTGTTAAGAACCATGTTCATTGCCAGACACCTAGGCTGCAAAGATTGCTTCCCTATGTGCAAAAGATTACCTCCCCACTTCAAAAGTAGTCTCAATACTTTTTCAGGGTATATCAAATATCCAGATTGTTTTTCACAATCACCTTTTGATGATTCTGGTCATGCTTAACCCTAGATTGGTTGCTTTTCCCACATAGCTCTTTGCCTGATACTCGCAAAGAATGGGAGAAGGATACAAGACCCTCTCTAGCTGAAAGTCTACCCTTGATAAGACTGAGTAACCCTTGGCAGAAATTATCGAGGTTAAATGAAATATTTATCAAGGATTATAGCGTGGTGTAGAATTTGAGGATGGTAAAAGCAGAAATTAATAGCTTTAGCAAGTTACATTCCAGGATGAAAGGAATATTGGCAAAAGTAATGCTGGAAGAGGAAAACAAAACAAACAAAAAAACAGGTTTTAAGTCTATGACCATGCCACTCAGAATGTGCTGGATCTTGTCTGATCTCAGATGCTAAGCAGGGCCAGACCTGGTTAGTACTTGGATGAGAGACCACCTAGGAAGACCAGGTGCTGTAGGCATGAAAACAAAACAAAACAAAACAGGTTTTATACAAGCCTGTAGTGTATGACAACTAGAGGACAGGCAAATGAGGCCATTTGGACTCAACTGATCTTTCCACTTTACCTCTATCATCTATCTATCCATCAATCATCTATCATCTATCTATCTATTTAATGTACTTTGAATCTCTATGAAATGGTACCACTTCCTGTTTCTTAAATATCCATGTCACAGCTTCACACCTCCATGCCTTTGATCACAAGTTTTCCTTGGACTGAAAACAAAACGAAACAAAAACAAACTTCTTTTATTTCTTCTTTTCCCAAATATGACCAACCTTTGAAGCCCTAACTCTAACTCTCCTTTCATCATGAAGTATTTCATCTGATCAAAAAAATATTTCTTCTGTGCATTCATATCATAAATTTATTTTAAAAAATAGTATGAGATTCGCTTTTAATTATGTTAGTGGGTATTTCTTTATATTTTTTTCTTCTAAATCTTAAATTCTAGTTACTCTGAGGAGAGAATCCCTACTGACCTAAAAGAATACCATGGTTGAGAGTAGAAGAAAAGTTTCAGAGGTGGCAGAACCAAAAATTGCAATCTTATAGGTATAAACTTTTGCCTGATATTAAAACAAAGCTTATTTAAATACCTTTTTATCCTAAATGTCTTCTTTTTTCCCCCAGCTATTCTGACTGATATTTGCCATGAGAAGAGCATAGCAGACAAGAGTAGGAGAAAACTTTGCAAATGTCTAAAATGGGATCAGAGTATATTTGATGGGTTTGGGGAGAAACACAATTTGTCTCAAAATTCCCAGGTTTGAAGAAGGATCACATAATAATTATGATTAATTGTGAATTCGCAAGGAAAAAAAACATAATGAGATCTTTTTAAAAGTCAGAAAGATGACTCAAAAACAATATCAGGACTTATTTTTTGTGCTGGGATACACACACTTACACTTCCCCTTCCGCCTTCAAATAGAACTAAATGTACTGAACCAAGCAGAATCAAGACCTTACTGGAAAGAAGTAAATGCTCTACAACTACAGAATTGCATTTGCAAAGGAGTAGATGGGCTTTAAATCTGAAAACCAGGACAATGAAACCATCCGTGCAGATATGTTTCCCAACAGAAATGTTGTAATTTTTAACTACGGAAAACTACAGTTTTTCCGGATTAGTGCACAGTGAAGATTTTTTTCTTTTTTTTTTAAGTAAGCCAAATTATCCGTAAGTTCCCTCCCTCTTTTTTCCTTTCTCTTCCTTTGTCCCTGTCCCCTCTGCTCTGTCTCGAAAGTAACCGCTGGGCAGGCGATTGGGTAGTTGGAGGGCCCTGGACTTAGTTCCTCAGCCCTAGTCTGGGCTTAGTGGGTGGGACTCAGCACACGGCTAGTTGTCCAGAAACACGTTTCTCTGCAGTTTTCCTACACTTTTGCTGCATCAGACCCGAAGCAGAAAGCAAACAGCAGCTGTGGAGCTGCCCCAAGCGACCTACACCTGCAGGGGAAGGAGCGCCGCCAGCAGCT
>NW_011888834.1:8011032-8013832 GCF_000151845.1 Pteropus vampyrus
CTATGCGTCTGTACTCGGTGGGCTGAGCATCTTCACTGTGACATTAATGTGAGGGGCTGCGTGGTATTGTGGTCATGCTATGGATTTCGTGCGTCTTTTTTTTCTCTCTCTTGTTTTCAATGTTTGTCCCTTCATTTTGCACCTGCTAAATCGTTTACAGATTCTTAAGTAAACCAGCTCACTTAATGGAGACTGGACCAACATATTGAAAACCCCGCTGAAATAGAACAAGACATGTATATACATATATTTTTAAATTAGAGCTTCATTTATAACATACCAGTAGTGATTTTTCAGGATTAGTCCTCTGATGGTGATTTCATTAAATGTCTACCTACCTACTAGAGCTAGGCTTGGTAGGAACATCGTTAATTAACCCTCTGGTTCCGTATAGATGAATGTTGAAGCACTTAATGATATATACAAATTTTATGAATTGGTTTATAATGTAGAAATAATCTGTTGCTTTTCCTAAAATGGCTATATAGCTTTTTTTTTTTTTCTCCTGCTGTGGTCATTTAAGGTAGTATATTACGAAGAGTGGTGAAAATAATTAACAACATAACAGCCATATAGATGTCTAAAATTGCAAAGCAAATCCTAATTTCTCAAAAAGCCATATAAACTTTTAAGCTCTTTCAGTGAAGGTTGTCTGTGTAGTCTGTGCTGCGTTTGGTTACTAAACCGCTCCGTGGGTCTATAGATCTGCTTCAGGGGGTCATGAAGTCCCTGCAGTTGTATTAATTTGAGTTGCTGCATTTCTAGAAAGACAGAGTGGAGTCTTCAGATATCCAAAGGGATCTGTAACCCAATAGGAAAGTAAGAACGATGAAGTTAAAATATATAAGCTACACTTTTTCTCTTCAAAACAATAGAGTCTCTCCATAAAGCCTGCAGACATAAAATGGCAGGAAAAAATCTAGAATAGTTAAATAGTGTTACAATAATTAAACATTTTGTATAAAATGGACCCCCTTGTATGTTTTCAAATCTACCAGTTAGGAAACTTAGGCAGATAAAGTTTATTTGGTAGAGATTTGTAATGAATAGATAGATGAATATCTTCTGTTTCTTCCTGTATTGTAAGAGCTCTTTTTAGTATATGTCAGAATAAATAAATAAATAAAATTATTATTTTTTCTTTCATTGGATATAAATAGCCCATTTCTAGATGTCCTGGTAGAAAATAACATATCTAAGACAGTTTTCTGTTATTTGGAGAATGTAGAAGAAAATATAAGGGTATTTTATTTCTGTCTGGACACCAAAAGAATAAGAAATGTGGGAAACTTCACAATGCTTAGTACTTATATCTCTTATAACAATGGTTTATTAAACGATCTTGCTTGAAGGCATTATTTTGAAAACTGTTTTAATTAATATTATATTGTACTAAAGAAGTAAGTGATAACCAAAATTAAATTATTTCTATTAAGAATACATCAATAAAATATTTTTGTGATTACATGTCAAGAGTTTTGTGATAGATATTTTTCAAACAAAAACTCTTGAGTTCACATTATTTATTTGATAAATAAAAATATTGATAACCTTGAATCTTGTCAGAAACCATACAAGGGAAATTAAATTCTGTATTTACATGTGTAGGTTGCATTTGACAAAAATTAATATGAGTGTGTAGGGGAGACAGAACCGATATTTTTAAAAGTTAGTTTAAAACAACATATGTACCCTCAAAGTTTCTAATTAACCTTTACCCAGAAATAGATAAAAATCAAATTAGCCTTGAGAATAAAATGTCTCCAAGAGAAATGGAAAGATAAATCAATATTTGATTAAACCAAACTAAAAAATATTTATTGATGGGAAAAAAATTTTGGAGGAAATGTTATTCAGAATATTTTCTGTGTCAGATTTGGTAGGAAGTTGCTTAGCTTTTATTTGCTAGAATATATAACTTTTATGGCACTGATTTTTTATATCACTTAAATTATAAATATTTAACCAAACAACTTTAATATCACTATTTATTACTTTTCTGTATATTTGAAACAGGTATTTCTCTTTCAAAAATATCAATAATTTCAATGGTGTTTAGTCTCTAGGCCACGCAGGTTTATAAAGTATCTATTAGGTGCCTGTGCAATAGTTTTGTTTTGGGTATCTCCATCTTGATCTGATACAAGAAGTGAGAAAGGCTTTTTGGCAATTTTTAGGTCTTTAGATGAACAAATTTAGTTGCTCATTGACTAGTTATTTGGGGTTAGAGTAAATTTTTGGCTATCCTGAATCACATTTGCTTCTTTTCTCTCAAACAGTTTGGAAGTATCTGACCTATTTCATATATTTTTCTCTCCACTGAGTTCAGGTCAAAAACCTTTATCTTCCAATAGCCTTGAGGCTTATAGAATATGAATAGAATTACTTGCAAGGATTCAGCAGCTTTAAGCCAGCTCCCACCTCAGCCTACAGTAGGAGAGAACGACTGCCTTATAAAACTTGAGGGGCTCTGGGGTATGATTCCCCCTTGCCACAAAATGTGATTCTCACTAACTTTGCTTACCTGGACTGCCTTCTGGCCATTAACAATCTTTTATTAAAATGAACTTTCCCTTTCTGAAAATCAAAGGCAACTCATTAATTAACTCACATATCACCTCCTCCTTCTCACCATAGTAGGAATTAGCAAGAAGCCAACAGAAGACAATGAATACCCTGAGGAAAGCAAGTTGGGTAGACCAAGGAAAATTTCTTAATCCTAAAATATTTTCCAGATTTTACCTATCTACATATCCCCAATTGCTATGCTGCATTACATTAAAAATAACTGTTTAGATGT
>NW_011888834.1:8013882-8017685 GCF_000151845.1 Pteropus vampyrus
GATCTGTAACCCAATAGGAAAGTAAGAACGATGAAGTTAAAATATATAAGCTACACTTTTTCTCTTCAAAACAATAGAGTCTCTCCATAAAGCCTGCAGACATAAAATGGCAGGAAAAAATCTAGAATAGTTAAATAGTGTTACAATAATTAAACATTTTGTATAAAATGGACCCCCTTGTATGTTTTCAAATCTACCAGTTAGGAAACTTAGGCAGATAAAGTTTATTTGGTAGAGATTTGTAATGAATAGATAGATGAATATCTTCTGTTTCTTCCTGTATTGCAAGAGCTCTTTTTAGTATATGTCAGAATAAATAAATAAATAAAATTATTATTTTTTCTTTCATTGGATATAAATAGCCCATTTCTAGATGTCCTGGTAGAAAATAACATATCTAAGACAGTTTTCTGTTATTTGGAGAATGTAGAAGAAAATATAAGGGTATTTTATTTCTGTCTGGACACCAAAAGAATAAGAAATGTGGGAAACTTCACAATGCTTAGTACTTATATCTCTTATAACAATGGTTTATTAAACGATCTTGCTTGAAGGCATTATTTTGAAAACTGTTTTAATTAATATTATATTGTACTAAAGAAGTAAGTGATAACCAAAATTAAATTATTTCTATTAAGAATACATCAATAAAATATTTTTGTGATTACATGTCAAGAGTTTTGTGATAGATATTTTTCAAACAAAAACTCTTGAGTTCACATTATTTATTTGATAAATAAAAATATTGATAACCTTGAATCTTGTCAGAAACCATACAAGGGAAATTAAATTCTGTATTTACATGTGTAGGTTGCATTTGACAAAAATTAATATGAGTGTGTAGGGGAGACAGAACCGATATTTTTAAAAGTTAGTTTAAAACAACATATGTACCCTCAAAGTTTCTAATTAACCTTTACCCAGAAATAGATAAAAATCAAATTAGCCTTGAGAATAAAATGTCTCCAAGAGAAATGGAAAGATAAATCAATATTTGATTAAACCAAACTAAAAAATATTTATTGATGGGAAAAAAATTTTGGAGGAAATGTTATTCAGAATATTTTCTGTGTCAGATTTGGTAGGAAGTTGCTTAGCTTTTATTTGCTAGAATATATAACTTTTATGGCACTGATTTTTTATATCACTTAAATTATAAATATTTAACCAAACAACTTTAATATCACTATTTATTACTTTTCTGTATATTTGAAACAGGTATTTCTCTTTCAAAAATATCAATAATTTCAATGGTGTTTAGTCTCTAGGCCACGCAGGTTTATAAAGTATCTATTAGGTGCCTGTGCAATAGTTTTGTTTTGGGTATCTCCATCTTGATCTGATACAAGAAGTGAGAAAGGCTTTTTGGCAATTTTTAGGTCTTTAGATGAACAAATTTAGTTGCTCATTGACTAGTTATTTGGGGTTAGAGTAAATTTTTGGCTATCCTGAATCACATTTGCTTCTTTTCTCTCAAACAGTTTGGAAGTATCTGACCTATTTCATATATTTTTCTCTCCACTGAGTTCAGGTCAAAAACCTTTATCTTCCAATAGCCTTGAGGCTTATAGAATATGAATAGAATTACTTGCAAGGATTCAGCAGCTTTAAGCCAGCTCCCACCTCAGCCTACAGTAGGAGAGAACGACTGCCTTATAAAACTTGAGGGGCTCTGGGGTATGATTCCCCCTTGCCACAAAATGTGATTCTCACTAACTTTGCTTACCTGGACTGCCTTCTGGCCATTAACAATCTTTTATTAAAATGAACTTTCCCTTTCTGAAAATCAAAGGCAACTCATTAATTAACTCACATATCACCTCCTCCTTCTCACCATAGTAGGAATTAGCAAGAAGCCAACAGAAGACAATGAATACCCTGAGGAAAGCAAGTTGGGTAGACCAAGGAAAATTTCTTAATCCTAAAATATTTTCCAGATTTTACCTATCTACATATCCCCAATTGCTATGCTGCATTACATTAAAAATAACTGTTTAGATGTTCATATCTCTTCTCAAACTGAAATCTCCCTCAGGATATTCATCATTGGGCTCACAGTGCCTGGCACATAATCGTAAGCCTATTATGTCTTTGTAATGATTGAATTAAGGTGTTTTTTTTTTTTTTTTAATACCTTGATGGTACAGGTGGTTCTACTGAAGAATACGATTTAAAGAATATTTGTTTTGCAATGACCCTCCATGGAATATTGTGGTCTCCTCTCATATGGCTTGCAGCCTGCTCAGAACTGCTTGTAAACTGTTATTTCTTTCACCATAGTCCAATTACCCTTTGTATTTCCAAGTTTATATCCTTTACTAGTGTTATTCTCTCCTTATTACCAGTGCTTATTGACCCCACTCAAAATTCCACTTTCTGTGGGAATCTAAAACAACAGAGGATTTTTCTTTCTATACATTAATCAGCTGTCATTGCTCAGGTCTTCATTCAGCATCTGCACGTTTGGCTTTCACAGGACCTTAATCTGCCCGACTTCCCTTTGAGAATCCACTGGTGTCCGCCCACTTGAGCCTTCACATCTCTCAGGATTGCCCCTGCTGAAAATGCTGAGAATCTCAAATTTCTGACTTCAGCATCCTGTCTTTCCAATAAGTTCATTCTCCACTAATTGACATCCTCTTCTTCCATTATTTTTCCTTGGCTACACCCAATTTTCTCATATTTTCGTCTTTACTTATCACACTCATCTTGGACAACAATGTCAGCTCTGCTCCAGCCCTCAAATCTTTTGCCACTCTAACCTGATTCTCTGATTTCAGTTTAAGGAATGGCTAACAGTGCTAGGAATTTATTTTATCTTTCTTGGCTAATTTCATGTCAAAATCTCCATAGCACATGTTCCAGATTTTCCCAGGCTTTCCAGTCCACTCAAATTATCCTTACTCTTTTCATCAAATAAGCTGATGACCCTATTTCTTAGTTCACAGAGTGCATGAACACTTACTGCAATTAAATTTAATCTTTACCTTTAGTTGGCCTATTGTTCCAGAAGGTCAAGATATTTTTGGAATCTGATTCCATAATACGGATTAGCAATTCTTCCCAGTGTAGAGCCATATGAAGATTTGATCAGTATATAATTAATATCTTCATCCAAGTAATTGTGTAAAAGGCTGAACTGGAAGGACGTTTGGCATATTCCTAGCCACCTTCCTCTTGCTTTTACATAAGTCCAGGAATTAGTCCTCCTCATAAGGCTGTTCCACCAGTTACATAATCGAGTAACTCTCTTTCCTCAGAGTTTGCATTTGTTTGTGTGGCCCAGGAGTATACTACGACAGAGTTGGTCAAATTCCTTGCTAAAATGTGTTTCCGCTTTCTTCAGAATAGATACCTAGTAACCCTATTAAAACCAAGAGGAAATAATACTCAGTTCATTTATAATGATATGTCCCTTGCAACCTCTCACTAGCTTATAGGGAAAGACCCTTCACATTTTGAGTGCTCACATACCATAGTTTTAAGGATCTCTTGGGAACTGTGCCTGGAATTAATGTCAAGCTCTTTAGGCTAGACTTGCTGGAATCCACCTTCTCTATTTTGAAAATTAAGACAATGGCTAGATTCTTTGTTCGCTATCAACCTTCTACTCATCATAATACCTTGCAGAGATGATTTTAGTTCTTTCCTTATCTTATCCACATATGCTTTTAGTACTTTGCAATGTAATTTATCCAAATTAGTGGGCTTAAACTTGTTTAGAACATTTAATATTTAATATCATACTATATCTTTGACCTTTAAATTTGTTATTTTGATTGTTGTCTTTTGCCAATATGAAT
>NW_011888834.1:8018300-8020767 GCF_000151845.1 Pteropus vampyrus
TGTGTGCGCGTGTGTATGTTACCAAGGTATGGAGGTAGAAAGGGCAACAGCTTTGAAGTATTCCTCCGTGGAAGATACTATCACCCCTCCTTCTTGTTCTAGATTTCCTTTCCCCTTGCTCAGTCTTCGAGAGGCTCAGACCTACTCATTCTTTACACTCCAAGCGAGGCTCTCCGTCTCAGAAACTTCCCTTGATCTTCCAAGTCTGCACTGAGTGCCTTGCTATGTTTTCCTTCGACTCTCTGTACTTCCCTACTACGCTCTACGAAATTGCTGTGTTGTCTGTTTTCCCCATTAGACTGATATGCCGTGGGAGGCGGTACCAATTCTATTTAGTTCTCATTCTATTCACAGACACCTAATAGAAGTGCTGCACGGATCATAAGCACTCAGTAAAAATGTGTGAGATGACATGGGCCTGCTTGGAGTGATGAGGTTATGTTGGGGACTATTTATAAAAAGATTGAAGGTAAAGAGGGGTTAGATTACAACAGGACCAGAATGTCAGGCTGACTCTTTCCTTTATTAGGTAATGTGGAACCATTTTGTTTTTTTCAGTTTGGGGAGAGGATATGGCATATGCAGTACTTTTAATTAGACCTTTGTAAATCAACTCAGACTATTCAAAGTTTGATATGCATTTCCTAGATTTAACTAGGAAATTATTTTCTCCTCACCTTGCATCAGGTGTTTCTATTCATGAGGTTAGCAACCCTGTAACCTAAATACTGTGTGGTTTCGCTGGAAAGATTTTATTATTTTACTAGTCTGATTTTATGTGTATGCGCTAAAATTGTTAGCTGGTTCTTGTTCTCAATTTTCAATCATTTTGGAGCTTCATAAATGCTCTATCATAAGTGTTTCAAAGATATGTAGTTAATATAGTAAGTTCGTAAAACATAGCAAAAGGAATTTCAGTGTACCATTAGAATAATAGAAACTTTTAAGTTATATATTTGTGAGCATGAAGTTTAATCAATATAGTAACATGGGAAAGTATTTAGAAGGCTACAAGGATAACATAGAAGAGATTTGTACAAACACAATAACACTATCGATACTTGATATGTCAAGATTTAAAACAAGATATTCTTACACTGGATTAGCACTATGCATTTGTAAATGTGATTAGCAAAAGGCAGTCCTCTCAGTGAAAACCCTATGGGTAAAATTCCATTTTTGTAAATGTTTTAAAATATTTGCAGTCAACAATTGTAAGTAACATTCCTCTTTGTCCACCTCTACCCCAAATAACATTTAATATGCCACAACATTTATATCTGGTTCTTTTCTGTGGTGACTACTCAGAATAATATTCTTAAGCTCTTGTTGCGTCGTTTAATGCTAAAAAAATTCAGCGGTGGTATGTAGGAGAGCTGTGATATTTCTCGGTAGAGTTTGTACCTTGGTTGGATAGGAAATTATTCCAGCTCAAGTTGCTGCCTTTCCCCTCTCCTCTTTTTCCCCTTCCTTTTGAAGCTATGGGAGTTTATGAGAATTTGCCTGCTGGCTTGGAGGTAATGCAGAAGGTCAGAAATGAGATGCATCACGAACCTACCCCCCACAAAAGTTTATGCCATTTGTCTTGCCCCATGGCCAAAATTTGTTTAGATTGCAGCAATCTTTTTGGATTGTATCTCTTGGAGGCCAAGGCATAACTTTTACCTAAAAGAACACCGCGGCCTTGCTTGCCCAAATTTAAGTTACCTTCTGACTTCAACTAAGAGCATGGTGTCTTGGACACAGACTTTTAAAGTTAAGAGAAAAAGGAAACTGTGAGAACGCCAACATGTGAGGCATAGATAAGAAAGGCAGATACAAATAGACAATTGGCAACAGTATGGTGCTCAAACAGGACGAGGAAGGTCAAAAGAAATGAGGAAAGGTCCTGAAAAGAACTATTCCTTTATACTTTTGTTACCTGTTAGTTTTCTTCATTGCTAATGAAGAAATGTCCTCACATGGGTGGTTAGAACATTCTCCCTCACCAGCATGTTGTAGCCTTCATTACTCTCTTAAATTAAACCAGAGCGATTTTGGTTTAGTTATTTTTACTTTAATCTTAGAACTGTTTTCAGTGCTTGGTGGAAGTTGGTAGCTGCAGGTAGTCACAGTCCATTTTACATACAATGTAATGGTTCTTGGATATGATTCTTTACATTAGCTGCCCTTGATACATAATCATAGGTCAGAGTTCAATATCAAGAATATTTGCTGCGACCCCTTGGAAATTTCTACATAAATAATTATATCTACATATAACAAACAGAGGTAGTTTTACTTCTCTCCAATCTTGTTGCCTTTTTTTTTGTTTAAAACTTATTGCAATGGCTAGGATCTAACTTCAGTACAATGTTGATTAGATGTGGTGAGAGGAGGCATCTTCCTGATCATAGTGATAAAGTGTTCAGGCTTTCACAAAGTATGACATTAACTGTTGTTTTCTATAGATGCTGTCAGATTTTTT
>NW_011888834.1:8022367-8063169 GCF_000151845.1 Pteropus vampyrus
TATATCTCCATACTAGACATTGAAGAAAATTAAAGAAAGGAGTAGTTTTATTATCTTCAGAAGCTCGGCAAATATTGATTGAATTATAAATGAATTTATTAATAACTCATTATAAAACTTTTTTCAGGAGGCAAAGACATTCTCTAGGCTCCAAAGCAGCCTCATTTTACTTGTATTTTATCATTTCCCTCTGTGTTTTGTCCTATATATTGGTTATAGTTAATAGCCTAATATTAGTTACTATCTATTGAATGCCTAATAATACATGATGCTGTGCTCAATGCTTCTGATAAAGCAGTAGCTATATCAACTATAGGAGGTATCTGTGGTTCTCCATTTAACAAATTTCACAGTGAAATGGTGGAAAAGGTGGAGAGGGAATAACATGAGTGTCTTTGGCTTCTTTGTGAGATCTTACTGAACTTCATAAATTTCAATGTATTGTGAGATTTCTTGCTTCCAAAAAGGTAAAAGATAAATAATAAAATAGGAAAGAAAATAAATAGTAAAAATAATTTAAAAATAAATAAAATAGCTCATAAAATAATAAAATGGAAAATAGAAATATATAGGAAAACTATTTGAAAAATTACTCTTCGCGAGTCATGTATTATTTACATAGGGTTATCTGTGTCTGTACATACAAAAGATCCAGCGAAAATAAAAGGAAAAGATTGAGTGAATGTGATAATAAGAATTTAAACTATCTGTATCCCTTCCATGATTATACCAGATGACGTCAAGTCAGCAGTTCTGTCTTTTAATTTCAGCATAAAATAACTTACTGGCAGTCCAAAGTTCAATAAATTGTGACCTACATTGGCTAGTTAGATTAAGGCTGGAAGCATGCTTAACCTTCAGTTAAATAGCAGAGACAGCATAATGAGTAAGGTTATTTAGAAAACATGTCTAGAAAATTAAAAACAGAACTAAAGATAACTTCTCGAGAAAGTACAGAAGGTGTTGAGAAAATCATAAAAAAGAGCCTAGGGAAATATTTTAGAAATTATAGACAGCCAAAATAATTGTATAGTGATATGTAGATGAAACATAAGCCTTTGATGGGGACTAAGATGAAGTATTTACAATAAGTCTCAAATGATTAAGTGTGGAACTTGAATGAGTGTTAGATTTTTCTCAAAGCAGTTGATGCAGTAGTTGGGGGATCCACAAAAAGAGGAGGCTTCTCTGCATTTCAATTGAGAGGGTGATGTGACGGTACTGGAATGAGCTCTGGGCTCGTGATCAAACTGCCTGAGTTTCTGTATGTTCTATACCTCAAGAGCTTTCGGATTTGGGCCAGGTTCCTAGAATCTGGACTTCTGTTCAATCGTCTGCAAGTGGGAAAGATTGCAATACATAATGTCTAACGTTGCTTCTAGTTCTAAACTTCTATTCTGAAAATGCTTGCATCTTTATGTAGACTTTTATGTAAGAGGTACTGAAGTGAAGAAGAAAAAGTATTCGGGGTTTACTGTAAATAGGAAAGTTTCTTTTCACTTTCCCTATTTTGAATCAATTAGAAATGAGAAGGCAATAAAAGAATATGGTTATGAGTTTGGATTTAATGGGAAAGAACTCAGCCTTCAGCACGTACTTTGTGAGTATCCAGATATATACCTGAAAAGTACATGTTCAGAAGCCAGAATTCATTTTTGGTAATGATTTCTTCTAGTCATTATGAAAAAATTCAGTTAAACTCTATTTCCTAGAGCCAGAGAGGCTCAAAGAAATAGTTTGCAAAAGGGAGTCTCCTTAGAGTTCACTGGGACTCTGAAAGGGTCTCTCATGACTGCATTTCTGGAACGTCGAGGCTTCATTCCCTCAACTGACATGTCCAGTGGTCTGACTTTCCATTTTCTTCTGTCTTCTATTTTAGCAGGTCAATTTAATCTTTATTTTCCCAGATTTTATTTGTGGGCAGAGGAATTTTAGTAATAATTGTTATGATGTATAAAAAGCCCCTCATTTCTTAAAGCCACCCTGCATTATTGGCTCTGTAATCAGATAGTCCTTGCTTCATTTCCTGCTTCTGCCCCTCACTAGCAATGACCAAGGGCAAGTTACTTGCTCTATGTTTCAGATTCTTGTTGTGTAAAAAAATACTAAAGCGTGCTCTCACGCTCGCTCTCTCTCTCTCTCTCTCTCAGTCTCTCTCTCTCTCTCTCTCTCTCTCTCTCTCTCTCTCTCTCTCTCTCTCTCACTGCTTTCCCCATAGGATTGCTGTGCAGATTAAATGAGATAATGTATATGATGTCCTACGTGGCCTCTTAAAGCACAGCTCAGCCAACCGATTCTATAAAAAACAATATAGTAAATATTTTAGGCTTTTCTGGCCATGTGGTCGCTGTCATAATTACTTAACTCTGTTGTTGTAGTTCAAAAGCAGCAGCCATGGGCCATAGGAAAGTAAATGAGCTTGTAAAAGCCAAAGTCCTGTTTTTCCTTTACTGTCGTATTACACTTCTGAGACCAAATGTGTATGTTTTCCTCACCAAGCAATTCTCTAACACCAGCATCCTACAATTTAATTTAATTCTGACACTGTCTACTGGGATTTAGTGTCAGATCCCATAGATTAAGGGCTCTGTCCCACGAGAGTGTTCTCACTTCACATGCCAATCACAAGCCTAAAACATTTGATACTTCCGATCAACCAGCTATTAATTGAAGATTCCAGGACATCCTCCTTGGGTTTTCCTAATATGTTAGGACAGCTCACAGAATTGAGAAAAACTACTTATTAGATTACTGGTTTAGTACAAAAAGGCACAAATTGGGAATGGCCAGATGGGAAAGATGCATAAAGCAAGGTATGGGGAAAAGAGCTTGGGACTTTCATGCCCTCTCTCTGGGCACACTACATTCCCAGTACCTCCATGTGTTCATCAACCCAGAAGCTTTCCAAAACTGCTTTGGTTGGGTGTTTTTTAATAGAGGTTTTATTACATAGACACCATTGATTAAATGACTGGCCATTAGTGATTCATTCAGCATCCAGCCTGTCTCTCTTCCCCAGAGATCTGGGTGGAATGGAAAGATACAACCCTCTAATTACCTGGATGATTTCTCTGGCAACCAGGCCCCATCCTGAGGGTATCCAGGAGCCCCCAGCCTCCTGTTACCTCATTAGCACATGGAAGGACACTTATCACTTTGGCGATTCAAGGGTTTTAAGAGCTGTGTGCCAAGAAACAAAGAAGGAAGGTGGGCAGAGACCAAAAATATATTTCTTACAATGTCAGTGTGGCTCTGTTCCAATGAAACTTTAGTTATGGACGCTGAAATTTGAATCCCATATAGTGTTCATATATCTCGAAATATTCTTCTTTTGATTTTCATCCAACCATTTCATAATGTCAAAACTATTCTTAGCTTGCGAGCTGGGCAAAAACAGGCAGCAGGCTGGATTTGGACCATAAGCCATCGTTTGCCATTCCCTACTTTCAAGGGTCCTGAGTGTCTAGTGTTCTCAGTGGTGGTTTCACTTTGTCTGACTCTCCCAGTCCTGGGCCAGTATAAGTATTGCCTCCACTGCCTGTGCCTCCAACACTGCTATGATTATTCTTATTCTCCTTGGTTGTCTCTCTGTTGTTTTCTGTGTGGCCAGACCTACACTTCTTGATTAATTTGTTTTTGATTATGTTAAGTAAGGTTCTATTCCCAGCAGTGCTTACAAGTCTTAAGTTTTCATGGCTTTTTTATTCTGTTCTGTTTCTCAAGGACCTTGGGAAAAGTTTTGAAGACTGGAATAAAAGAATCATGAGAGTTGCTATTGTATCTTCTTCCAGAATCTTCTTTCCAAATATGACAGCTCACATAATTTGACTTTCTTCTAACATAGAGTGAATTATTGCTTGGAAGATTACCCCTTCTTTCCCATCAAGGACGAGGCCACCTTGATATTTGCTTATTGTTCAGATGTTAATTCAAATACTCCACAGGTGTGACAGTCAATCCCAGGATCCACTTCAGTCTTGTCAGACTCTCCTATTTTAATCAGACTCTGGTTGACTTATCTTAATTTCCCAAACATACTAAAATTAACATGCCAGTTAGTGTCTCACCTTTCTCTGCCCATCACCTAAATCTTTCTATGCAATAAGTAAACATTGAGAAGGTAAATAGGTAAAAAAATTAACACAGAATCAATATTGAGAATAGTTAGCTTATAAAAGCAGTGATTGGAGACAGGATTCTTTGTATAACAAATATTAATCATTCGCCAATCTAGCATTCTGGGAAAAGAAAATCAGATACTGCAGAATTTTTATTTCAGCTTGATTGTTATGAGTTTATTTTCTTTAAAAAATTTCCACGTTTGGAACAATGCGGATTTATAAACAACAGTATGTACTCTAATGTCAAAAAGCTTGTTTGATTTATATAGTTTTGGTATAATTAATAGAAAAAGAAATTTAAAATCTCGCAAAGTCCTCCAATTTTTATTCTGATATTTTATTAAAGAAATTTGGCATGCAACTTATTAGCTAATGGATTTACATGTGATAAAACCAAAATAGAATCTTACTGCCCTGGGCTGTGCTGTAAACTCTACTATTTTGTAAGTTTTTAAAAGAAACCCTAATTATTGACAAAGATATTACTTTCTTGGTATGCATTAATGTTCTTCAAGTGGAGAATGTTTTCTATTTTTGTAGGTCACCAAGCACCTACTATATATCAGAGTTCTCCTGGCTTTGAAAAGTGATAAGAAAAAAGTGTCCCAAGTATAATACATTTCTGAACCTCTCTGAGATGGAATACATTTGTCAATCATTTGTTTAATGACTTCTGTCAGCGATTCTCTTGCAGCATGCCTTTGCCTGTATTTTCTCTAATTCTTCACATATCCCTGTCTTATCACCATTTTACCATTTTGCAGGTAAGGTAACAGAAGCTCAGTCAAGTGCAGAAACTTGTCCAGTGTCACACTAAGCAGTACAGTGTTTTTGATCGGAGGTTGGGAATCCGCTATTGCAGAGGGCCAACTAGTTATATGCAGATAATCAACTGCACAGGGGCCGGTTCCCCTGACCCTGGTATTGTTCAGGGGTCAACTGGGATTGTAATAGTCAACATTTGTTCATCACATACTGGATGCTTTACACTTATTGATATTTACTCTCACATCACATGTATGAGACACTTGATGTTAGTATCCCTATTTTCCAGATAGAGAAAATTGAGCTAAAATTAGGTTAAGAACTTGACCGAAGTCATGGAGCTGGTAAATGGTAGAGGCAAGAAGCCAACACAGACCGTCTGGTCCCAGAGCCTGAGCCCTGTACCACCCTACTCACCCCGCTGCCTCCAGGCATAACTGTGCGTGGTGGTGCTAGGTGGTGAGCTCATCTCAGCGCGTATGTGTATGTATGTAAATGAACGATGCTTAAAAAAATCATTATTGCGGAAGAGGGAAAGTAAGTGTATATCTGTGTATGCATGTATATGAAGTCAAAGATGTGCCTCCAGGACCTCCTGACTGGCCAGAGTTAAAAAGAAGAGAAAATGGAAATTTATGATGTCACTAGTCACCAGTTTCATTTATGCCACTTAAGTGAAATTTATTGACCAGCCCAATTACTTAATCATTGTGGATTTGTTTTCATTTTAAAAGTTTCATCACGTTATATTTCCTAAGCCATGACTAAATCTGTAGAGTCTTAGAGAATGTAACCGACTAGGTGATTGTCCCAGGAAGTTAAGTAGGCTTTTCACCTTACTTGCAGATTTGAATCAAACATTTTTGAGAGTGCAGGCATTTCTGATGTAAATAAGAATATGTTCCTGAAAATCCTTGTATGCTGCAAAACTATGCACTAAAAATAAAAGAACTTATGGGAAGAAAATGTGTTAGGGTGAAACCAATCAACACTTATGAGCATTAACAAAAACAGTAACAATCCTTAAACACATATAAGCTCATTAAAAGACAGATTGAGTATGAAGACAGTATGACAGTACTTATAGGCCTAATTTAAGGAAAAAAAGGTAAAAGTAGTTTGATGGGAAGGGACTGTCAGAAGGTGTTGAGCCTGCTGAGTTGTGGAGACAAGGAGAAATAAAGGAAAACTGTAATAAGTACTTCTAAAACAGGACATGCGGTCAAATTGAGCTAAGAGGAAGAACATGGTGTGGACGGGGATCTAACAGGGCTGCTACTTTACAGTACATTAACCCCCTGTTTATAATTGTGTATGAGCCAGTTCACATCTCAGAAAGACACAGTATTTATCTGAAAAGGGATAAAAACACAATGGCTTCTTATAAGGTAAAAAAGAATTACCTTTCTCCCTTAACTCCTTTTCTAATAATGATTTTTTCAGTAAATATATTTTTAAATAATTAAGTCTCCGTGAGGAAGTACTTTAGCAATATAACTATGATGGGAATTATAGAAATAGCTACAGGAAATTGTTTATTATATTTCAGGAACAAAATATTGAAATACTGATCTGATTTTCTCATGACCTGAATGACCTATCAAAAGTGGTAATTGTATTTAATTTAAATACATACTAACTGCATATATTCATATTTCTGTGATTATCACATTATAGTTTTAAAAATATAGATATGTAGGATTTATGGTCCCAAAGGTTTTGTCTTTTAATTAGTTTTAAAACATTCTGTAAACATTTTGATATAAAAACTGAGAATCACAAAATTCTACTTCTTTAAAGACTCCTTGTTATGGAGTATGCTAAACATTGCTGCTACTTCAAAGGTGTCATGGAATTGCCCCCTAAAATTTAGTCTAATCTATTCAGTACAGTGGATCAGACTCACTGTATTGTTAATAAAGAATCGATGTAGTTTATTAAACCTAATTTGTGTTGGGTACTTTAGCTTTAGTGAGGCGGTTGCTATCAGGAGAAGGGGAATTCCTGTTATTTTTGGTCCTTAGAAGTGAGGTTGCCATCACCTCTAGAGCTGATCTCTTTGTTTTGGGAAGGTTGCCAGTATAGGCCCTGTAGTCACAAAAATTTAACATAAACACCCTCCACTCTTCTTGAAGATGGATCCATATACCTTATACATGCAAATGCAGTAAATGTTGGGAAGGTGAATGGTCTACTCTGTAATATAAATTGAGAGTCAGCTTTCCCATGTCTGGGCTCTTGAAGAAGGAGGGATTGCTTTCCAAAAGAAGTTTTGCATAGGAGAGTTGGATTAGTTAGTTATGATTAAATAGCCAAAGTCATAGGAAATGTATTATGGACCATTTTGATTGTTCTCCATAGGCTCTGGACTCTTTGGCCGTGGTGTTGAGAAACAAAGCCAGTGGAGTGTGCCCTCTCTTTTCCTCAGTCCTCATGTCTAGTCAGTTGTCAAGGCCTGTGGGTTCTCTCGCTGAAATATTACTGGACTTGATCTATTTTTTCATTCTCAGAGTCACTCTTAATCCAACCCAGATTAGCCACCTGATCCATTTCTCATTCTACATTCCAAATAAACTTTTAAAAATTATTCAGTCTAATCTGTTCATTTTCTTACTCTTTAGTCATTCAATTGACTGACGTTAGAATAGAGTTTTAATTTGTTTACCAAGATTTACTGAACCTCCACGTCTTGACCTCTGCCTGTGTCATACCTCACCACTACCACCTTGCTCTCCCTGACCCCATGCCCTTGCCACGCTGGGGTCATTTCAGTTCCCACAACATGACTAGCTCTGTCTTGGCTTCCAAGCCTGCTGTTCTCTCTGCAGCTCTTTTTATTTGTCTCGGGGTCACAGTTTAGCTCAAATGTCTCTTCCTCCTGGGACTGTATTTGGATCCTATGTGCCTCCTGTTCTTGTAGCACATGTCACACTTGGCCTGGTGTGTCAGAATGTTTCCTTGACAGATTGTAAACTTCCGGAAGGTAGGCGATGTTCTTTGCTCACTCTGTCTCTGCATCTAGAAGAATGCCTGACAGACACACAGAGCCATCCATAAATGAAAAGTGAACAAAAGAATGAATGAATGAAGTAGAAGGCAGTTGAGTGTATCAGAGCATCTGTGGGAGTGGAGATTATGATAAAGAAAATGCAAACGGCATGTTAAGAGTCAAAAGATTCTTGAAGTTTAACTTTTAGGAGCTCATTGCTGAATTTAGCAAGGAGGGTTTCAGTAACAGAATGGAAGCAAAAGCCAGAGAGTTGAAGTCTTAGGAATAAATGTTGTTTAAGGAAGTGAACACAGCACATAAGGCCTGATCTTACCAGAAGTGTGACTATATGGGGAAACAGAGATAGTGGTAAAGCTAGGGAAGAGTGATGGCCTGAGAGATCTGACATTTATTTGCCTGCCTTTTTCTTAACTTACTGCTGGACAGACTTGGACATCCTCACCAGTTTTTCTGCTACTTTGTCCTGCTTTCCTGATATATCACAATGGGAATGTCTGTAAATATTTCCTACTGTTAAGTGAAAAGAAACATATTTTAAAAGTCTGATTTATGTGATTTATTTAATTTTTTTCCAATTTTGGAGGAATGGAAACTTTCTAGATTTTCAGTCTACCTGAAAATTAAGCTGTTTTCTTGACATTTATTTATAAAAATGACTGTTACAATCTGTGCTGGAGTATGCACACTATCCTTACTAAGGCAGTTTATTTTGAAGTTCTCTCAGCGACTCTTAAAAATCTGGGCTTTGGAATTTCATCTTAAAACACTAATATCTCCTTAACCACAGACTTGGGCACAGCCAGGTGCTAAGTCTGATATTGAACATTGGATATAAGTATTTGCTTTTGCTGTAGAGACTTAGTTCTTAGCAGTCTCACCCCTCCCAAATCTGATTTAAAATCTACTCTTTATTACTTGCTGTTGTAGAGAGTACCTCAGGTCTTTTTACATGTGGAAAACAAGGTTTTTTTGCTTAATTACCTCCTAGAGTTTAAATGATGGAGCACCCCTTTACCCAAACAGTAAGGCACCCTGGTTATTAATATGAGGTCAGTACCTGGGTCATTACTCTCACCGAAACAGTTAATCACTTACTAGCAAGAGGGAGAGCACATTCAGTATATTTGGAGGCTGTTTAATCATCAACTTTGGAAATGGCAAATATTTCTCCGAGTTTCTGGGAACATACATCCCATGGCTTGCCAAGGCTTTGTCACCAAATTTATTACTTGAATTAATTTGTTTTTCCTTTACCATGTTTCTAGCATTTCTACAACCACTTATGTACTGGATTCAGCAAATGACCAAGTCATTTGTGAAGCTACTGCTAATGTTACACATGAAAACACATCCCTGGTTGAGTTGAGGGACCGTTCTGTATTCCTGGCAGGCAAACACCAGACAAACATAGGTTTCCAAGGTATTGGCACTGTGTGCATCTGTTTCTTGGTGTAATTTCATCATCTGAACAGATGAAGAATGCTCATTAGTTTGTTTGTACATTTGTGATTTAATGAGACTAAACACTTAACTGATCTTGAAGTAAGCACAACTTGTTTCCTGTTGCTGTTCTTAGTTTAATAACAAACAGTGTTAGGCACATTTTCTGGAAATTATAATACTGTTCAATACAGGAGAATTTCAAGGAAGGTTGACTGGTGGGTCGTATCTAGCTGCAATGAGATTCAATAGGAAGATCAGAATAAAAATATTGAGTTTCCCTAAACTCAATATGAGTTTATGAGAAGATTAAGCTAATGGAAGACTTTATCATAAACTATATTATATCACATTTCTAAAACTCTAATATGTACCAGAATAATTGATTTTAGGAAGCAGTTCTATACTTTGATTACATTCATCCTATAATCAGTAGATAGTAACAGACTTATGCTGAGATACATCAAAGCCCGAGAAACAAATCTTTGTGGAATTGAGTCTGAAAAGAAATGTAGTGGAGAGCTTTAAATTTTTAAGTCTTCCAGAATCCAAGTAACTATTCTACCTATCACCAAATCACCTTTGTGTCACTCAGTAGTCTGCTGAGATAGAGAGCTCCCTATTCTACTCTAACAGAATATGTTTTCTGCTCATGAATATATAGTATCTTCCTTGTACCTTCTGGAAGATTCATAAATTACATGTGATCATAGATTTGGGGTATGACTTTAAGTAACAGAAAGTACTGACAGCTTCTTCTGGCCTGTCAGCATCCATAATCTTCACTCATACTTAATATCCAGTGACACCTCAAGGGTTGTCAGATGTGGAATTCAGCTTTCTTATTTTTCTCATTTCAGAAAATGCATTGTGCATTGTCCTAAACTTATCAGATAACTTATCTGTGACAAATTACAAGCTATTGCTTATACATGTTAAGAACATATTAAAAGTATTGAGGTGCATAGAAAAGAAAAAAAAAATAATTGAACTCTAGTTCTAAAACCTGAAGTATAAGGCTTTATCCTGGATGATTTAAATGCCACTAGTCAATGAACAGAAGAATTATGTTGTTTTCTTTTCAATATAAACTTCTAAGCCGTATCTTAAAGATAAATTAATCCTAGTTTATAAATTAAGCCTGATTATTTAAAAACTAGTATAATTTGGTAATATGAGTGAAGATTAATAGAGAACTCATGGACTCGAGTCAGAGGGACCTATATTTGAACTTTAGCGCCGTCACTCACTTCAAATGAAAGAAAACGACCTAAACTTTTGAACTTCTGGCCCTTTGGGGATAATAATACCTGAGTCATATGGTTGCTATGAGGATTAAACGACTCCTACGAGGCTTAGATGTGAATACAGAGTTCTCTGCACTGTGCCAGGCACATAGTAGGGGTTAGTACACATGGGTTCTTTTCCACACTTTTGTGTTTTTGATTTTCCAAGAATAGAAATAGTTGGCGAACCCAGCTAATCAAGACCATAAGCATTGTGCATAGGTTGAACTCGCAACCAGACAGTTCCACTGATGAACAACTAATGATAAATGAGTTGTGATTTATGTGGGGATTCACAATCTCAACATCAACAAAAACAAAAATACAGGGAAAGTTTGCAGAAATGGCCCTGTGTATGATTTCAGTGGACCTCTGGGAAGAGAGGCCTTCCTGGTTTACTCCAGTGTTATCTAGATTCGGATCCAGAGGTCCTTAAAAATCTAGTGGCATGTTTTTAGGGATCAGGAGTTCTTTGAAAAAATATTGTTTTTCAATTTGACGATATTTTAAAATTATTCGACTTTCAAGACAAATGTCTTTTGTAGTAATCATTTCAATTATTGTTTTTTTATATATATAAAAGTCAATATTTCAGATCTGAAAACATATACTTAGGCATCAAATATATGTGTATATGTATATTTAGTTATGTCTGGGAAACATTGGTTTATGCTTTTTCATTTATCGTAATGACAGCATAATGAGGATGTAGTAGTATTAGCCCTAATAAAACAGATTTAGACTTTGCTTCTGTCTTAAAACCATAGGTCTATTCATGTGGAATCAAACTAGACCAAATGGGTTATAAAAATGGACATGAGTAGTTTGTGCTAATAAGGACACTTTGGAGAAAATTATATCCCATTTGAAAAATATTGAAATATTAAAAGCAAATATTTTACTAGTATACTAAATGCACACATATTAAAGCTCTTCACTAAATGTTCCATCCATATTAAAATTGACATTTCTGCCAGAATTTTTTTTTTATTTGAAAATACAATATGACTGTATGGTTTTTCACATCTGTCTTTTTCTGTTTTCTTAAGTGTATAAAGTCATTCCTCTTTCTGTTCTTTTTGCTGCCCATAGACACCCCAGTCAGCAGTGTCCGTGATCTGATAGTGGCTTCTATTGGTCAGTCCCACATAAGAAGAACAGTTCACCAGGACAAGATCCACACAGGGCGAGGCCACCAACACCATGTTCTGTACGAAGCTGAAGGATCTCAAGATCACAGGGGAATGTCCTTTTTCCTTACTGGCACCAGGGCAGGTCCCTAAAGAGCCAGCAGAAGAGGTAGCCGGAAGCTCTGAGAGCTGCACAGCCACTCTGACCATCTGTCAGGACGTCCCTGAAAAGAATGTACAAGGAAGTATTCCTCAAAGAAAGACCAGTCGGAGCCGTGTCTACCTCCACACTTTGGCAGAGAGCATTTGCAAACTGATTTTCCCAGAGGTAAGTGCTTGCCCTTTAGAGATTTTACTGATATTTTGAACATTGTAAAAGAATGTATTTTGAAGGAAGATGTAAGCACTTGCTTTCTCACTTTCAAGGCTGTAATAGATGTAGACTATTTCCTGGAAATGTATAAAAACATGCCTTTGAAACAATCATATTCTTAAGTTGTGTTTATCTTAAAACATTTAAGATCTTAAAATTATCATGCTAAGTGAAATAAGTCAGACAGAGAAAGTTGAGAACCATATGATTTTATTCACATATGGGATTTAAAATTGAGCAACAAACAAACAAAAACTCATAGACACAGACAACAGTTTAGTGGTTACCGGAGGGAACAGGGTAGAGTGGGGGAGGTAGGTAAGGGTCAAAGGGTCAAATATATGATGACAGAAGATTTGACTTTGGGTGGTGAACACACAATACAATGTACAGATGATGTATTATTGAGTTGTACACTTGAAACCTATGTACTTTTATTAACCAATGTCAATTCAATAAACTTAATTAAAAATGTTTAAGATCTTGAATTCTTTTCAGAAGTTTCCTGCACTCTCACAAGCTTTTAGCAACTGCTTAACCCTCTTAGTCTTAGCTATCTTATCTATAACATAGAAATGATAACAATTTCTACCCTTTGGAGTTTTAATGAGCGTGAAGAAAGTAATCCATAGCTCTTACCATACCATAAATGTCCAGTAATAGTTAGCTATTAAATTAAATTCCTTGAAGAACAACTTATCTTCTGTAGTATTTTCTTCTTTTCATTCCAAAGAGCATCATGCATTCCCTGACAATTTGTTGAGGTGGGAAATCTCTCTTTTCTTGCTGGTTGTGAGTCTGGAGTCTCTACTCAAACCAGGCTTGATCTGCTCCTTTGGGTCAGGGTCATGGTGCTGTCGTTGCCAATACCTATGTGTTGTTAGATATACATCTGTGACTGGCTTAGTCTAATGCTGTTTTGAGGTATGGTGCACCTTCTGTTAATCCCCCTTTAAGAAAACTCTGGAGATAGGGCATATACCTAATTAGGTCAAATGTCTGAGGAAGAGAAGGGGCATGCAGAGAGCCCCCTCCCCTCGCAGGGCTAAAGAGAACAGCAGCTGAAAGTCTTCAAGATTTCTTCCTCACTCTATCAGTGTTTAGTTTTATAGAAACTCACTTAACTCATGAGGTTGGACATTGGTATGATCAGATTCCAGCTATCATAATGCACTGATAGTTTTTAATGAACTCAGCACAGAAGCACAGAAGAACCACACATAGACGTGCTGACTTTTAGGAATGAAAGGAACTTCAAAGATCATTCTTGTCTCACTTCCAGCAAGGGCTAGGGGGGTTAAGAAACTTGAGCAGAGTCACACAGCTTTTGAAGGGCAGAGCAAGCAATTACTGCTTTCAAACAATATGGGCTCAAGCGACTGAGAAGAAAGAGACTTGAATTGAAGCTTGAAGGATGGATAAGTTGGAATGAACAGAATGTTGAAGGAATTTATTTCAAGTATAATATTACTCAAAAGTACTTTGGTTAATGCCCTCTGAAGTAGAAATATTTAATTATTCTCAGCCTACGTTAGACACTAGGCAGCAAGCTTTGGCTGGGGTGAGGGATGCAGCCCTTGTCAAGGAGTCGGTTGGCATCACAGTTTGGGAGGTGGTTGGTACTCTCATTTCCAAGGACAGAGTGAGATGCCTGGAGTCAAACAGATGGTGATCATAGGGAAGCTGGAGAGCCTCCATGCTTCCTCTGAGTCTTGTCATTACCATGTTGGCTTCATTAGTTTGTTTGATTAATTTTGAATTCCTAAAGTAGAAGTCATACACATATTGGAAGCTCTTTTAAAAACATTCTGATTACCAGTATAAATAATATTTTACTTTTTTCTTTGTCTTTATTTAGAATAATCTATGTTGTTTGTTTGTTTGTGAACCCATAGGAGTGTTCATTAAGATTTGACTGTACCATCATTTGGAGACAGAGGAGGCAAGGCTATAAGAATTCTAAGAGGCAGAAGGGGTACAATTGACATTAATGACTAGAACTTTCTCTGATGACTGAGGCCATTTGCCTTATAATAGTGAATGTCTTACCGTTGGATGCATTTGAATTGGGTAATAATAATCTAGATTACTTCATCAACTGTCCAAATGTCTACATGTCTTTAATTAAATAGCACTTTTTTTTCCAATTGTTTTTTAAGTAGACAAATTTAATTCTAGCATACTGTTTAGTTTCAGTTCTATCAGTAATCCAAAGGAAGACACTCAAAATATCATATGACAGCATTATAGTTCTTATTTTAGAGAATCAGATTTAACTCCCCAATTTGTGTTTTTAATTGGGGGGCAAGTATTAACATTCATTATTCTTAGCAAATTTAAAGTGGGAGATGTCATTCCAAGGTTGTGGAATAGTAGGGCTTACTTAGAAGGGTCTTGTTGGTCTTCTAAAGCAAACTTTTCACTTTGAAGAAATTGAGGCACATAAAGTTAGGCCACTTGCTTTAAGTAAAAGAGATAACTGGAGAGATGGAAAGTTCTCTGAATCTCATTCATAATTCTGTTATAATATTGTTTGCACATTTTTCATGGTTATTCTTCTCCAATAATCCTGCAGGCTTTCAGGCGTAGTGTCTTTGGGAGCTTGCATTGTGGTGTTAGCCACAGTTGTAGTACGTCAGAAACCACTAACTAAATTGAATCAATTGAATCAAATAAGCTTAGATAAATGATTTTACCCCAAATCAAAGAACTCGTGAGACTAAGAAGATCTGAGGAGAATCTTGAAGTTTCTAAGTGGGTTCTATCATATGGGGTTGCAAGAAGAAAAAAAGAAACAATTATAATTTATCCTTATGAATTGAACTATCTATGGTGTAGAAAATAATTAAAAACTGCAGAAAAGTTGAAAATCAACTGAAATAATTAAACTACACCAATGAACTTCCATTCAGTGTTCATAGCAATATAAAGCCAAATAGCAATTATACCTGAAGTATTAATAATATATAGTGTATTTGTGAGAAAAGTACTTGTTTTAACAATGAATACCTATCTATCCTTTATCAAATCAAAAGATAATGGTCAAGAGAAACAAGCTTGAGAGCAACACTTTATTTACTTTTAGGGACAGGCCCCCTTCTGTGAATCAGAAATTCCATGATCCACAACACTTCAAGGTCTGAGGATCATGGATGTAAGCAGAGTCCATTTTTCCAAAACTCAACATTGGAGACTTTCCCAAATAAAAGGGAGTTTGAGTGCTGGGCACTAAAAATCTACAGGAGACTACTACACACTATTTATATGTTTTGGATTGCAGGGAACTAATTTTGAAGAAAATATTGGATTTAGTCCTAAAATACCACACTAAACTAAAAATCAACGTATAGAATTGTTGGGATGTGGAGTATCTGACTTTCCTAGAGCAATCACGTGGTGGTTGATTGTGTCATGAAGCTCTGAGTTTGGCTGTGCATGACAGGTCTCACTTAACGTTGAGTCCTGCCTGTGGCCAATGGCGTATTGTCTATTTGCGTCATCCCAGGATTTGGGCTAAGGATATATTAGGGGAGCTACAGATCCAAGGCAGGAAACTCTATACACCAGTGGCCTTTACCAATAAACGTTTTGCCTGGAAAGCTTGTGGGTTTTGTTTTGGACTAATAACAGTTTTCCAGAGGATCGGTGGTATATGATGAAAGTAGATATAAGTCTGTTAACCCATAATATCACTAAATTTGCTATTAAAGCTTTGCTAGGACTTCGACACTTTTTTCTTTAGAAAAACAAATTCTGATTTAAAATGCAAAGTCAGGAATACAGGTGTGCCACCAACCCCAGCAATGGGAAGAGGGACCATTTCTCCTTCCCTCTGACAATGACAGCATTTATGATAGGTGGAAAACACCAGAAAAATAAGTTTCTGGTGAGAGTGAGAAGGAAATGAAAGGTCAAGAAGTGTACCTGAGGGTTTAATCTGAGGTAAAGAGAGAGAGAACAATGTCTCCACTAGAACTCGGGAGGAGGAAGGAACAATTCTTCGTGGCAAAATCAGATGAATTGTCTTTTCTCATTGCCCATCAGAAGCTCCTAGTCAGAGCAGCAATTGCTATGTAAACAAATTTAATTCAAATGATCTAAACTCATATATAGACAAGCTAAAAGAGTAACACCTCTGTACTTGGCTCTGTTGCTTCATAGTTTTATAGATTAAGCCTTCAAAACTGAATTGCTGACAGGAGTGTCATTTATTCATTCACTTCAATATATATTAACCATCTCCTATGGCCAAATACTGTTCTAGGTACTGGACAGAGAGTGGTGGACAGAACAGGTATTTCCTTCCCTTTTGGAGTTTCTACTCTAGTGGAGGACGTAGATAATAATAATAATAATGCTAATGCTAATAATAATAATAATGATAATAATAATAGTGGGAGGTGGCAAATGCATGAAGGAAAACTGAAAGCTCGTGCACAAAGGCAACGACTCCTTTGCCCACGTGAATATGCTTTGCAGAAAGAAAGAACTCACAGCTACCCATGGTTTCATGGATTTTAAACCACCTGAATATGCTGGTGTTAGTACTGCCAGAGTAACTGTCTACAAAGTACAAGGACCTTGAGAAAGTCAAGGTTTTCAATCACCCTGGCTTATCTACCTCATTTACAGTTTTCAATTTAACGTACCTTTTTTCTTTCACGGAAAACACTGCTGAGAAATGTGCCCGTACTTTCCTTCCCGAATGTGTTTCTCCCCAGCCAGGCATCCTGTCCCTTGCTATCATGTAGGTCCCCAGAACCTGGCTCAGAATTTGCCCACTGGATCAGTCTCCCACCAGCCTTTGTTTCATTCTGAGGCAGATGTATCTCCTTATTGGACAGGTCAGAGAAATTGTTTTACATTTTAAATTTGTTTTCTATTTGCATTATTTTTAAATAAATTTCAAATTTCTTTTCTAAGCTCTATAACGCACATTAAAACAGAAAGTCCTTTTCATAACTTATTAAAACAGAAGCTTGGTCTGTTTTGCTGAACTCTACTGCCTCACTTGACCAGTGGAAACTCTAAAAGAGATATAAATAGTTCTTAAGGAGAAAGGAATTTCCCATCTTGGAACATAGCCAGAAAATTTTGCACTCTCCTCTGGGTAAACTACAGAAAGACTTAAGTTATATGTATATACATTTAAATACATATGATTTCTAAATGAAGTGCAAAAAAATAAAAACTCGGCAGCACTGCTTAACCATGCTCTGCTTCCTCTTATTAACTAGCTTGACACGAGCTGTTAAAAAGATTAATAGATCATCAACAAATGTTTACAAGTATGGAGACTTATATACAAATATCTTACAGTACAGGAAAATTCATGAAATACTCAAACATCAATCAAAGGGAGTAAAATCATAAGAATTTGGTGAAGACTACCAGTTCAAAGAAAGGAAATTAGTACAAGTAAGGATAAATCCAAGGTTGGTTTCAAATCAAGGATCTTGGTGACAGATTGGATTTAAGGGATAAAAGGAAGAGGAAAGAGAGGGTAGCTCCAGAGTTTCCCAGACCAGGAGGTCTAAATGACACATGAAACAGTAATATGTAGTTAAGGGTGGAGAGTCACTGGCGTGGCTGGGCACGGAATTTGTGAAAGGAGCGGGTTCTCTTGGCTTTAGCCATTCCGAGGAGATTTCCTGACTCGGAGAAAGTGATGCCCGGGATTCCTTCATGGGAGACCTGACATTACCAAACTGGAGTCTTCTGTTTGGACTCCGGCTCAGCTTGACCTTGTTCTGTGGCCGTCAGTGAGACCGCACACCGAGGACAGAGCCTGTGGGCCACAGTCCACGTCCAATCTCAAATTAATCTGACCTTGTTGTTTCTTCTCAGATTTGAAGAAACCCATGGAAAACCAGTTCCACTTTCCAAAGTGTAAATTCATGACACTTATTAAAGTAATAACATATTTGCCTCTTCACAAGAAACTTGCAGGACGAATTTTTAAAATATATATTTTCAAATAATTTATTATTGTTTAATGGAATGTTTAAACCTTTCTTTTCTATTTTCAGTTTGAGCGGCTGAACCTTGCACTTCAGAGAACACTGGCAAAACACAAAATAAAAGACAGCAGGTAAATTGAACCACTTTAGTTGTGTGAACTTCCTGTTACTGTCACTGGTACTGCTGCTTCTAACCAACACTCAGTGAAAGTGGCAGCATGTTTCGCATCCTCGCGGTGTGCCAGAAACGGGACTGTGTTTTAGCTGCCACTAATCTGAAAGTGAGTGCATTCATTTTTCACATTTCATGCACCACTGAACTCAGGTTTACATAAAATGTTTAAGATTTTAAAGGGGTTTAGGAAAAGGCAGAACTGAGTTTCCAACCTGGGTTTTTCAGAGCCCGTGATTTTAACCGTGTTGCCATCTACTGTTGCTTTTAACAAGCTTCCGTAGACCTTTTCTTTTCTAATAAGGGGTGATTTCTAAAATACTTAAAGGTAAGGCATGTTAAGTTAACAGGCACTCAGTACAGACTCTTGGCTTGAAGGATGTGCTAGAAGGTTGGAGCAGGATCCCAGTGCCTCCTTTCTCCAACTTTGCCCCCCACCTCTACCCTGCTCCCCAGGTTAAACTTTTAATTGCTGCATCAGGAGGAGATGGAAAAAGTATTAAGGCAGGTAACTCGGGCGTCTGGGACGGCAACTATTCATTCTTAGGCGTGTGTTTCAGTATTTTCATAACCAGTTCGGTTTCACTGGTGTGCACTGGCTGAATATCAGTTTTGTTTATACTTTTTCTTGTATTCTGTCTTTGATATTTTCTTTAAGAAAGCTTTCTGTAGAGGCTGAATACATAATTTTAAAAATCTGATTTATAGAGTCAATTTTTCAAGTATATCTTGGCACAGTTACTGCTGTGGATAACTTGATTTGGCCTTGTTTTTGATTCCCTGAAATCTTAAGGATTATTTCATCTGTAAATGATAGAATAAATACTTGAGTTCAGATTTACAAACTTGAACATTGAAGTTTTGCAAACCAGTACCATTGTCAGGAATATTTTATAAATTCATTCATCTCTCTACAACTCATGAGTGAATAATCTATTCTGTGGATTATCTATGCTTAATTTTCCTTGCTGACTAGCTGGTCCCAGACTGCAGGCAGCAGGCTGCCAAGAAGGGGTCACAGACAGGTCCAGAAGAAGAGAGTGTGAATCCATGTGTTTGCCAGAAGCTTTGTTTACACGAGTGATATGAAAAGCATTCCAGAATGCCTCTGACCTTAATTCTCAGTCAAGCTGATAAGATACCCACAAGTCATTGTAGCTGAGCTACTGTGTCTGTCTGCTTAAGTCCTTGGCAGCGGGTCTACTCAAAATTTATTCTCAGGGCTTTGTGTTCTGAAATGTTCCTAAGATAGATGCAGGCATTCCATTAGGATGTGTTCCCAGCAGTGTATCTCTTTAAAAATCTCAAAACTAAACAAACAAAAAATCATTTTATTTGGAAATCTTGACAAATTTTTTACTACCCTGATTTCTTAGAGTTGACCGTACTTTTAAATTGTCCTAGTGATAATCATTAAGTTGTTGAAATAAAATGAGGGACTTTTTTTTTCTCAGAAGAGTGCCTGCTGATATGCCAAATGGCTTCTCTCTGCTTTGCTTTTTCAGTTCTCGGGTATGCTCTTTGTTTCTGTTTTTTTTTCTCCCCATCTTTTTGGCAAAGAAGCTGCCATTTCTATTGCTCTCATGTTGCCAACTGCTGAACACACCTTAACTCCTTTTGTGTGGACTGCTTATTATCTTAAGTGACTTGAAAAGCAAAACAAAAACAAAGAAAAAACAAAAACCAGTTTATTAAATTATAAACAGTCCCTGAATGAAAGAAAGACAGGAGCCCCCTCCCCCCACCTCTTATTTAAGTGAATGAGTTTTAGTACAGCCATTCTGATAGCTCTCTGGGTTACTTGTTTCTTTTTCTAGGACCTTTTGTTAACACCTTATGTATGAACTCATGGCTGGGGTGTGTGTGTATGTGTGTGTTGTACACACACACATTTGCTGGTGTACATGTAAGATCACACCTCTCTATTTTATTTTGAAGGTTCAGATATGGAACTTATTTTGAAATGCACTATGTGCCATTTGGACTCACTATATATAAGCTTTGCTCACATCTCATATCATGAGTGCTAGGAGTTGGCAGAATTGTAGTTCTCTGAGCAGATTTTTTCTTATTGCTTAGAATAAAATAGAAATTGCTTAAATGACAAAAAGAAGCAAATCTAAAGACTGATTAGTATAAAATAATATATATCAAGGGTTTCGGCGATGGAAGGAGACTAGATATTGGTGGTGAGCACACAATAGATTATACAGATGCTGTATTATAAGGACATATACCTGAAACTTATATAATGTTATTATTAACTAATGTCAACTCAATAAATTAATATATATATCAAGGGCTTTGGGGATGTCTGGAATCATTCTAGGTAATATCATATAGTGATCTGCAACCAATTTAGATAAGAAAATATTTCCACTTAGTATTTTAAATAATTATAAGCAGTATGCCTTTATGTTATTAAGTAGCCTGAACACTTTTCCTTCTTGGAAATATTTCCTTTTGAAGCTTCTCTACATATATCATGTTTTATTGAAATCTGTTTAGAATTTTAGATTTATGCCTGTTTTTAAACTTGGCTTGTCTAATGGTAAACTGAACCACAAATACAACTTGAGTGTCTATTAAATATGATTTGGTAACTTGGCAAATTTGCTCATAATCAATCATCACTATCAGAAATCATCACAAAATAATGAGGCAAACATGAATTGACAAGTTGTCCGGTTGAAATTGTCAGAGCCGTCTATCAATCAAAATGTATGCCACTATATTATAAACTGTGCAATAGACACCAATGCAGTAATTGAATAAAAAATAAAATTCTTTAGTTACTAATTTTTACACAAGATCAAGGATAACAGTTTAATGTAGTGATGTCTGAAAGTCAAATATAAAGAACCTAAAACTCGAAAGCAGGGTATACTATATATTTGCTTTAGGAAAGAAGTATTGATGCTTAAAAGTGAAATCCATCAATATGTAGGTGTTTCTTCTCAGTTGGATTATCAAAAAAAAAACAGTGGTTTGCTTTATAACCATCTCCTTCTGGCCCATTTTATACTCCGGGTTTCCTGCCAGTGCAGGCCTTTGTAATATTATCCTATATAAAGTTCTCCTAAAAGGTAAGTGCAGGTCATAAAAAATGATGAAACACTCTAAATCAGGTATATTTGGGAGGTTTCTAACATTGTTTTGGATTGTAAGTGTAACTGCTCTTTTCCTGTAACAGACTTAATAGTCACGATTCACCTTTACAGAAAATGTAGTTTAAATTCTTTTCTGTCATGATTTCTGCATTTTATAATCTTAAATTTTAGCATTCGTCAGTTTATAATTTAAAATATTGAAATAATTTCAGGAAATCTGTGGAAAGAGAAGACTTTGAAAATATAATTGCAGACCACGCACTTGCAGCAGGTAATAAAATTGTTTAAGTGTATGTAATTAGAAAATACTTATATGACTAATATTTTGCCTGTAAACTAATATTTTTTATTAGTAGAAAATACTTAACTCCGGAACTAATATTTTCTCCTAAAATATTTATATTTATTTGGCGACTTCCAATATGAAGTGTTCAATATTGTATATTGTGTTGACCTAAAGACGAACTCTTTTTTTATACTATATATTTTTGTTTGACCTAAAACATTTCTTCTTTTTATAATGTTTATTTGCTGAAAAGTAGATAAAGCTGCATGGGAAGCTGACTCAGACATTTATGTACTTTGATCTTGAAGTTAAACTAAGCATTCTTTGCTTATGCGTGAAAAATCGTACTCAACAAAGTGAAAGAATTTTTTTAAAAGTTGGTAAACAATCATGGGAAAAAGGCTTAACAGTGCTTTCATATTAATAATTAGTTTAGAAAAACAAGGATATAGTAACTTCGTCATACTTTCCTTTTCAAAGTTTTAGTAGATAGAATAACAGGTTAAATTTTTCTAAAAGTACAAGATATTAAGAATTGAATAACATTAATGATGATGATGTTGATGATGGCTAACTTATATTGAACTCTTCCTAGGAGCCAGGCACTATTCTAAACATCTTCTCCACATATCACAATAGTGCTGTGAAGAGGGGACTATTGTTTTTCCTAAGTTACAGATGAGAAAAATGTAGTACACAGAGTTCAAAGAATAAAGGAAGTTAGGGAAGAAGTTGTAGAAAGTAAATAATATATTTCAAACATCCATTTGAGTAACATTAAACAACAAGAATGCTATTTTACTCAGAAAAAAAATTACTTTAATCTTCTTTAAAGAAAAATGACATAATTGAGTTTCCTGACTAGTGATTTCAAATTAATTCTCGTGTCTGAAGCTTATACTCCTGGAGGCTCTGAGAGGGTGAAAGAGATGCACTGGTTTTATTGTTAACGAGGTAGGAGAACTTTTTTGGAAATGGACCTTTTTCTGTAATCTCAATAGCTCATTTATAGTTAAGTTTGAAGGACATAAAAAGTTGTGTATTATACCGAATCGATCATTCTTTTTTAATTAACTGAGATTTTTATTCAAAGTTACTAGAATTTTAGTACCTAATCTATGTAGATTATTTGACTATAGACGGTTAATTTGGGTTGGAACTCTTACTACCATAGATAAAGAGAACTAAATCATCAAATAAAACCATGTTAAATATAGTAGTAACAGCATAGCTCTGCCAAGATGACACATTTGATATGGCAGAAAATGTATTCTGTGCTTTCAGGGGTCCCAGTGGAGATCATCAAAGAATCTCTCGGTGAAGAACTTTTTAAAATATGTTATGAGGAAGATGAACACATCCTGGGTGTGGTTGGAGGAACCCTCAAAGATTTTTTAAATAGCTTCAGCACCCTTCTGAAACAGAGCAGCCACTGCCAAGAAGCAGAAAAGAAGGGCAAGCTTGACGACGCCTCCATTCTCTGCCTGGATAAAGATAACGATTTCCTAAATGTTTACTATTTCTTCCCTAAGAGGGTCACGTCCCTGATTCTTCCCGGCGTCATTAAGGCAGCTGCTCACATCTTGTATGAAACCGAAGTAGAAGTGTCGCTAATGCCTTCCTGCTTCCGCAACGATGGTGGCGAGTTTGTCAATCAGCCCTATTTGTTATACTCCGTTCATGTCAAGAGCACCAAACCATCCCTGTCCCCGGGCAAACCACAGTCCTCGCTGGTCATTCCCGCATCTCTCTTCTGCAAGACGTTTCCGTTCCATTTCATGTTTGACAAAGATATGACAATTCTGCAAGTTGGCAATGGCATCAGGAGGCTGATGAACAGGAGGGACTTTCAAGGAAAGCCAAATTTTGAAGAGTACTTTGAAATTCTGACTCCAAAAATCAACCAAACGTTTAGCGGGATCATGACTATGTTGAATATGCAGTTTGTAGTCCGAGTGAGAAGATGGGATAACTCTGTGAAGAAATCTTCAAGGGTAAGAGAAAGATAACAGCATTTTGAATATGAAATAATTTCATATTTAATGACCAGGAACAAAAAGGAACAAATATATGCATCACTTCAAACATTTTGATAAAACATTTAGGTTTAAAACAATTATAGAATACTTTTACGACTGGAATAAATTTAAAACAAGATCGTTTCTGAATTCATTTCCTTGCTTACTTGGACTATCACTTCACAAATATTCACTGAATACAATCTATCTTCTAAAATATTTATGAAGTAATTACAACTGAATTAGCAAAGTATGTATATAAATATATGTTTTCAATCATCATCAAATAGCTGGCTTAATTTGGAATAATAGCAGATATTGTTCTACAACAAACAAAAACTATGTGGTTCTTACAGGACAGAACTAAATGGATTTTTAAGTCAATGTTTAATATACATGGAGAAAAACCAATAACTCGTTTGATTCATTATTAGAGAATGGGGGAAAATGTTCTGTCATCTCATGGTAGAGAACTTTGGTTATTACTTAGTCTTCGGAGAGGTTTGCTAAATCATAGCTGACAGTACAAGCAAAGCTATAGAGGCTTATGATGCATATAACTTTTAGACATGCATAACCCAGCAGCTTCACCGTTTGTTCCCAAGAATAACAGCTTTATTACTTTTTTTGTCATAAAAATTCTGTAGCTAAATGTTTAAATAATTGGTAATACTTAAAAATGTCCATTGCAGCAAAAAATCAAAAACATTAGTTACATATATTTTTGTTTAAAAATAAAAAATACTGTGTATAACTTCCTTTTTATTACTAAGCAATGTATTTTGGGCATCCTTCCGTGTTATTACGTATAGGTCTCTTTCACTTTTCAAGGTCTGTGTAGTATAGCCCATTGCAAGGTTTTCATCTACCTTATTTAACCATCTGTTATTGAAGGACATTTGGGTCGTTTTTGAGTCTTTGCTGCAGTGAACATAAATATGAATATTTATCCACACTCATCCAAGTAAATCTTGTGATCTGGGATGATCACTTGAAGCCTCACTTCTTTCAAGGCACCGTTGGTACACTATTTCTGCTGGCTGCTACTATCAAAAAAATTTAGTAACAAAAGTATCAGCTTGCCACTTAGTGAGAAAAGCCTAAAAACGAGAATTTTTTTGCACTGCACATTGAAAATTATGATTTCTGTGTAGAGTTTCCTCCAACATATTCTTCAAATGTCTGCATGCATTTTAGACATGCAAATTGGAATTGTAAGAGGGCATATTTTTCTTTGTCAGTAGGTAGGGAAAAAAAACAAGTTTAGTACAAAAGGAATATTACTATATCTGCTTCCTCTTCTTTTGTCTCAAAAAGGTGTTGGAAACTTGAATAAGCCACAACAATTGAACACACAATGTAAATACATACATATGCCTTACTGTTAAAACGTACAGCTGAAACTTACCAGATTTCGTTAACCAATATCGCCATAACAAATTAATTAATTAACTTAGAAAAAAAACGAATTAGTTCTCCTTTGCTTCACAGGTTATGGATCTCAAAGGCCAAATGATCTACATCATTGAATCCAGTGCGATCTTGTTCTTGGGGTCACCTTGTGTGGACAGATTGGAAGATTTTACAGGACGGGGGCTCTATCTCTCAGACATCCCGATTCATAATGCTCTGAGGGATGTGGTCTTGATAGGAGAACAGGCCAGAGCTCAAGACGGGCTCAAGAAGAGGCTGGGCAAATTGAAGGCCACCCTTGAGCAAGCTCACCAAGCCCTGGAGGAGGAGAAGAAGAAGACGGTTGATCTTCTTTGCTCTATATTTCCCTGTGAGGTGGCACAGCAGCTGTGGCAAGGGCAAGTTGTGCAAGCCAAGAAGTTCAGTAGCGTCACCATGCTTTTCTCAGACATTGTTGGGTTCACTGCCATCTGCTCCCAGTGTTCACCACTGCAGGTCATCACCATGCTCAACGCGCTCTACACGCGCTTTGACCAGCAGTGCGGAGAGCTGGATGTCTACAAGGTAGGGGTGGAGCAGGGCGATGCCTGTTTTCCAGGCAAGAGTCCCAGAGAACAAGCCCTGCAACTAGGGCTTGTGTTCTAATGCAAACGAAGGGCTTTCTCTGCAGGGCCATCCTCGGAGCCACTTCTTCGGAGCAGGCATTCTACATGAGTCATGTGGGTGTTCCCCAGCCAGAAATAGCTCTGCGTCTGCTCAGAAACAAAGATAATTCTGTGAAAGGACTGTCACATTGTCTTCCCAAAGAATAAGCATAGAATAGTAGGATGATAGACTGAGTGGAGGATAGCGTGTAAGACCCATGAAAAGTTAAAGTTTAAAAGCCAATGAACCTGACACTTGACTGTGGAAACTGAGTTGAGCTATTGAGATAATTCAAAGTATGGCTTGTACAAGGAAAACTTACCCCTTTTTCTGTATCTGTAAAAGTAAAGAGGGTTATTTAAATCATTTAATTTGATTAATTCAATATAGAGTTGACATGATGCTTTTCATGGCCAGTTAACAAATTACCTACTTAAGTCATTATTATGGTAGAGAGGCCAAGGTGGAGATGTATGAGTAAGAGAGGCTTGTCTTCAAACCTTGTCTCTATCTAACCTGCTTTGCAAGCTGAGAAAGTTAACATTTCTCATTTCTGAAACAGAAAATATTATCCACCCACAGAGTTTACATGCATGCATAATATACATTATTTCTCATAATCTTTATGCATAGGACTATTGAAAATATTATGGTAAATAGTATCTCTTACTCATCATGCAGCAGGTTTTGAGTGCCTATGATGTACCAGGCGTCATTCTAGGTGCTGGGGATGCATAGTGATTGTCCCCCATAGTGTTTTTTAAAAATGTGACTATTATCAATAGAACTAATGAAGAGATTTCATGTTCTGTCTGTTTCGTTAGAATTAAACCATAATTTTTACCGATTTAAAGTAGTTTGCATTGTTTTAGATATTGGCATTAAGAATAAAACATACTTTTCATTTGTGTGGCTTGAATCATCTCTTAATTTGCCATAGGACAATCTTACACTTCAGAGCTTAACCCAACATAAAATAAATAATCGAGGAGGAAACAAATATTATTTATGGGAAAACATAAACCCCTATTTTTTTCTAATCTAGATGCTAGAAGTAAAAAAATGTATCTTTTAATAATTTCTAACAGGAAATTCCAGACAGAGCCATGATCCCTTGGTACAAAAATAGGTTCATGTATAATTACAGATAAAATAATTGGCTTCAGTTAGGTTAAGCTTGATGGCCTCTTATGGAATTTACTGTATTTATTTGTAGACAGGTTCTATTTTGAGAATATCTCCTCTCTCAGAATTGAGAAAGAAGTCTTGCTGTCCTTTGCAAACTTCTGTGATTGATAGCAGTAGTTCTCTTCTACAAATTTCCAATTGATTACTTCTATCAAGTATCCAGAATCCAGCCTCCTTACTGCAAGGATTCCCTGTTATCCCAACTGCAGCTCAAGCTAGTGAATCATCTTCTTTACCAGTCCTTATTTTCACTTCTCATTTTGCATGAAAATACCCGGAGACAGCTGTAAATAAATAACAAAAGGTCTTAATCATAAAATAAATTTAAGATATACAGAATGCATAATCACAGGCTGACCTATGAGTGTCATGATTCCCAGGGAATAGTTAAGTTTATTTATTCCAGGACCTGATTTTACCAGGACTTTATTTAATTTCATTTTCTTTCAATCTTTTGATCATCTTTTTGTGTTAGTATTTATTGAGCAAAAATACCTACTGGACATCTAGCTTTTGCCAGCGTGGGTGGGGCATGATCCTTGTGAGAAGAGTTCTCATGTGGGGCGAGGAGTGACAGGGTGGCACTGACAAATGTTAGATTCCCGTATGACACGATGAAGGTCCCGCTGCACTCAAGTCTGCTGCAGCAGCCTGGAGGATAGGCACCTAACTCCAAGTAGGGCTGAGGGTCCTGCTTCTTCTAATTAGTAACACTTATTGATCGCCTGTAATATGTTAGCCTTTTTTGTTAAGCACTTCTTATGTTTTCATTTCCAAGGACAAGCTTACATTAGGCATTGCTGTCTGGTTCCTTTATTGGTGAATATACTGGGCCCTGGTGATATAGGAGTTAATAAAATAGACAAACTGAGAGAGCTCATGTTCTACTAGGGGAAAGAAGGACAATAAACAAATGAGTAAATTTATAGTATTCCAGGTGGTGTAATATTCTGAAGGAAAAATAGAGCAGGTTAAGGGGGAGAAGGGCAAAGGTAGGGAGTGACTGCTGTTTCACAGAGGGTGGTCAGGATAGGCCTTTCTCATAAGGCACCGTTTCAGTAGGGGCTGAAGGAAATGAGGGATGAGCCAAGTGATTATCTGTGGGAATATTATTCCAGTCAGTGGAATAGCAATTGCTGGCATGTCTGGTCCATTTGAGGGAAAGCAGGAGGCCAGTGGCATTGGAACAAAGTGAACAAGAGAGAGAATTAATAGGTAAAGCCAGGGATTAGCAGAAAGACAGATCAAGAAATTACTATATGTCTGTGTCTCTTTTTTTCCTTTCTCACCTGCATTTCTCCATACTAGAAGTTTTGGATAGGAAGAGTAAGATGATATGATGTTACAATAAATATTTAAAGGAAGAGGAAAATGCAGCTGTTATAATTTGGTGCATTATTTGTGGAATTAAATTAACTATTAGCTTTTTGTAGCCAGTATCGAAGACAGATAATGTCGAGATTTCTGCTATACGGTTCTTAATTTCTGCTTTATGTTATATGGGATGATTCTTTCTGAGCTTTAATTTGTAATAAGGAAAATCTGTTATGTGTAGGTGGAGACCATTGGCGATGCATATTGTGTGGCTGGGGGATTACACAAAGAAAGTGATACCCATGCCATTCAGATAGCACTGATGGCCCTGAAGATGATGGAGCTCTCTGACGAAGTCATGTCTCCCCATGGAGAACCAATCAAGGTAAGGCAGATCATGTATTGTCCAGGAAATGAGAGTAAGTGCTAATTAGCTTGTTATCTAAAGAATGGTGTATCAGTCGGGGTTATTTGCTGGGAGCGAACTCTCTTATTTTAGAAGAAAAAATGTACTACATGGTACTGAATGGTTTACAGAGTCATTGAGAGGACCAAAGACGCCAGCTACAAGCTGAGCTTTCAAAAAATGGCTCCCAAAGCCACACTTCAGAACCACTGATATTTCCATGATCAGGAAGTTGGCTCCAGAACTATTCCACCACAGCCACAGTCAGGAAACTGCCTTTTTTAGAAAGCTGCTGCCTCTACTGCTGGCCACGGGACAAAACTGCACCTGCTATAATTTGAATTAGCAACATGGAAATCCGGCATCATGACATGCACAAAATGAGTGACTGGGAACTAGGCTTTCTGCTAAACATGTCATGGAAAACCCAAAGACTTCTACAATTGTGCCTGCACTTGGAAGTGACAAAAGTACAGTCACAGCAGAAATCCTGGCTTCCAAATCTCATGCAAGTGTACCCGATCCACCAAACCTAAATACACCTAGAAATTGCCACTGAGTTTGGAAAATCTAATTTTTAGTTTTCTGATCTCTGTAGGGGTGGACATTACAGTAGAATTGTCCAGGGCATATAAAATTCAAAAATTTCTAGGTGAGCCAGATCCCTGAATAATATTGTAATGCAAATGAGAAAATAAAATTAACATGCTAGGGATTGGTTTAATAGATAGAACATGAACAGGTTATCGTTATTTGTGGCACTAGTGGTGAATCTGCCACTTAATTTTTATCAATTGATGACCTTCAGAAATAGACCTTTGATATAGAATCCTACCTACCTGGTATGCTATAAGCTATGTAGAGAAGAAAGAAAAAATTAAACAAAACTAGAATATTTAGAAATTTAGTTTGGGCTCTCTTTTTTTTAAAGATAGTTCTAGATTATTCTGTTTTATTATTAGATTTTTTTTTTTAGAAGAAAAAGCACTAGGCGATAATAATAATACAATAAAAAAAAGGTACTGCTACTCTTGGCTCTCTTTAATGTTAATGCAAACCATACATGTTAGCCTTCATAAATGTTTTCTAGGTTGACTGTCTACTCAGTTATATATTGTGATGTGACATACTGCCATATGTTTACTACTATAAAAACACAAACCTTTTACTATGTATGGATTCTGTGCATCAGAAATTTGGATGAGGCATTGCAGGAATACCTCGCCTCTGCTCACAGTATCTGATACTCCTGCTGAGGAAGTCAAATGATTGAGGGCATATGGAATAGTTGGATGCATCACTTGGACTGAAGGACCCATTCCAAGATGGCTGCTTCACTTACCTGCCTGGCTGCTTGTTGGGGTTGGCTGAAAGGTTGGGCCCAGCTAGGACCATTCGCCTATGTGCTTACATGCGTTGTAACCTCAGAGTGCTCTCACTTCTTATATTCTGGTCAAAGCAATCTTACACCTGCACAGAGTGGAGGAGACTTAGACCCCATGTCTTAATAGGAAGAGTGTGTGATAATTTGCAACTGTGTTTTAAAAGCATCACAGTTTCTGACTTTTCCAGACTTAATGTCTGTAATTGCACTTTTTAAAAGAAGATAATTATGCAACCTCCCCCCGACCTCCGCTTTTTGTGAGAGAACTTGTGGCATCAAAGTACATTTTTTAAATCAGCAATTTGCACTTGTATTTTGTAATTAAGACATGTTATGTTTGTGGGGGAATTATTGACGGGAGTTTTGTTATTTGTAGAAATATATTTTTAGAGTTTTATTGTAGGAGGAATTATTTGTAGCTAGTTTCAAAGATAATTACCTGGGCAATAATAGTTTACCTTTAACGACCTGTAAAGTGAGATGTTAAACATACCTTTGTATTTGTACTAATCTAGGAAATATCTGATGGTCTTAGGAGCTACCCATGAAATAATACAGAGGCAGAAGTGAAAAGTAATTTTAGTAGAGATAGATAATGCGTATATGAGGGAGGATATTGTGACTTAAATATTGTCTTAGTTAATCTTTAAAACAGCATTATGAATAGGAACCCCCAATTTACTGATGGACAAGCATAGTGAAGTTTCTCATGCATCTGGATTTGGAGTCATGGCTATCTGGCTTCAAAGCCCAGGTTTTTACTCCTAGGCTTAGGAAGCTGAAGGTGGACTGATGGCAGAGACTAGAGAGCTGAAGTAGCAATATAAGTCAGTGAGTGGAAAGTGAACTTGGACATGAACTTCTGGAACCCCTCCTTCCCTATTCCTAGAATCCTGTGATGAGAAGATACCTATGTTAAAAATGCTCCCCAAATGGGAGACTCCCTCAGCCGGTTTCCATCCAAGTTTTTACCAAGAGATAATATTCTGTCTTTGTCTCTTATTATTTCACATAGAAGTATATACACCCAGGAAAAAGGACAGGATGTGCATCTTAAACTTTGGAACATTTTCTTGTTCCTACATTTGGAATATTCCCTAATAAAAAAAAAGCTATGGAGTTGAGAGTGAGATTCAGAAGTGGAGAAGGGAAAGAGGGAGGGAGAGCAGCATGGAGGTAGCTGAAGGGACACTTGATTTTATCTGCATTATTTAGATTTTCATAAGGAGAATGTATATATTAATTATGAAATAGAAAAATAAAATATTATGATAAGTTTATCATATAAAGTGCTGAGTAACAAGTACAGAGAGAAAAACTAGTTTAACCAGAAGACTGTCAAAATAGAGCAAAAACTTCTCCATCAAAACGTGCTTAACTTGTGGCTGGTATTAATAGACAGAAGATAGCTTTTTCTCATTTTTCTTGTTTGTTTGTTTATATTGTTTAGTGGTTATACATGTAAAACCACGTTCTCTAAAGAAGAAAAAGCCAGATGCAACAGACATTTAAGTTTTGCTGCTCCACGTAAAACCGTGACAAAGAAGGGACTTTGTCTGTCTTTTATGTTTTTATATGATATAAATATATAAAAATATATTTTATAGATGAAGAAATAGAGGGAAGTAAAGAGACTTATAGTCAGACTATGCATTTTAGCAAAGTTTGGTTTAGAATGTAAATGACTTGATTCATAATATAGTGCTTTTATTTGAAAATTTTGCAGAATTCATGATTTAACATCTTATGAACAAATAATTTGGGAAAGTTTCTAACAGATTTCAGAAATTAGCTATAAAATGAAGCAGAATTGGAACCTTCTGAGTTCTAAATTACATCTAAGTTATTGAGCACTTGACCTTTGTTTAAAATGTATATATCTAATAAAACTTATTTTTAAATGGACAACTGACATAGAAGTTGAAAATAATACACATGGTATGTGATTGTCATTTAAAATATCCCCATTTTAACTTTGTTGTAGCAGTAATTTAAGACTTTGTGCATCCTCTAGGATAATCAAATATTCAGATTTTCTAGAAGACCGCAATTTAAAATATTTAGTCTCAATGGCTCTCCAAATCATTATTAACTTTCAGAAGTCCTAAACTTTTACCCCACTCCAATATCCCAGACTGCATCTTATACCTAGATATGGCACAATACTGGTTTTCCATGGGTCCAGATGTTTTAAACGAAAGGGTGTGTAGTTACTATAATCTGGGCCTCAGCAACAACTTCCTGCTTCCTCTTATTTTTTGCTTAAATATTACAATTCCCTTTCTCTAGTTGTTAATCATTTAAAACATTCTTTTAAAGCAAATTGCCTAAAAACCCACACTTTATATAGTGAGACCTAGCTGCTTCTGCCTCTCTCTGACAGAGTTTTGGGAAATAACTCCTGTTGTCCAGAAATTACACCTATCTCACTTGATGAACAGAGCAAGTTCACATAAACAGCCCATAGACTGTCTTGTCACTGTGGTGACTGTGATAGGTACATCTGAAAATTTGTCTCAGATGTCGAAGGCAGGTGAAATAACAGTGCTTTGTATAATTAATCTAAGTGCATAAATGGAGAGAGTTAAGAGGTGTGACTGATTCTGCACTGGTAATTTTTAATTGGCTGTGAGGAGTAGAGGGAAGTTGGCTGGAGGTTTCGAAGAAGGAGGGGTTGGTGTAATGAGAACAGCTGGTAAAACTTAGGGCATTCAAACAATAGCGACAAGTGAGAAGTATTCTACAAATGACCAGAAACACTGTGGTACCTTTTGTTTTCAGATGCGAATCGGATTGCATTCTGGGTCAGTTTTTGCTGGAGTTGTTGGAGTTAAAATGCCCCGTTACTGTCTTTTTGGAAACAACGTCACTTTGGCTAACAAATTTGAGTCCTGCAGTGTACCACGGAAAATCAATGTCAGTCCAACAACTTACAGGTACTGCTGCATTGACCACCTGAAATCTATTATTTTATTATTTTATTGAGAGAAATGGTATCTGGTCAAGGAGTAAAGAAAAACTTCCACTGTATGTGGACATCTGCCCTGGGACTGTTGCTGCTATTTTTGGATTTTACTGCCATCAAGCTTTCATCCAAATGATTATATTTTTCCAAATTGTTTTCCTTATAAATTTTTATCTTTATTGGAAAATGATTTAATGAACATTTCTAACTCTGCAACACTCTGTGTTTATCTGGAAGTTTCTTTAAAAAGCATAGGATTTGTATTCAGAAGACATGTCTTACAAGTTCCAAATACAAGGCTTACCAGATGTAGGATCTTGAGCAAGGCAGTTAATTAATTCAAATGATGTAAAGGTTCTGATTTAATTACCATATTTAATAGGAAATGTTGGGCTGGTGTGGACAGAAAACTTTTTAAATTTGTCAATCACCTATAGTTTTATACATTTTTATTTATTTAACCCTTACAGTTTTATACATTTTTACAATTAATTTTTACACATTTCATACATACAGAAAGACATCTAAGAAAATACAACATCCATGAGGCCGATACCAGTTTTAACAGACATCAACATTTTGCTATATTTGTTTCAAATCCCTGTTTTAGAAATAAAATATTGTCCCCATTCATTTACTATCTGACATGCTAGACCTCCATACCCCTTAGGGCAGTAGTCTCCAGCCTTTTTGACACCAGGGACCAGTGCTCCTGTGAGAATCTAATGCCTGATGATCTGAGATGGAGCTGAGGCGGTGATGCTAGTGCTGGGGAGTGGCTGCAAATGCAGATGAAGCTTCTCTCTTTCTCCCCCGCTACTCACCTCCTGAATTCATCACTTCCTAACAGGCCACGGACTGTTACTGGTCCGTGGCCTGGGGGTTGGGGAGCCCTGCCTTCGGGTTTGTAGGAACATCTGAGAACACATACATCCTGCAGACAGGTAGGCTCTCAAAGAGAGAGGCAATAAGGCACTTAGAGCAATAAAATATGTAGCTTCTGTTTACCAGGAAGGACCATGGACAGAAAGAGGCCAGAAGTGTAACTCTTATTTAATTTTCTCCTGATAGAAAATAAAGCCAAAGAAAAATAGATTTCTATCAAATCTATTCATTTCCTTTTATGACTTGCCTTGAATCCACTCGACATATTTTTGAGATTTTTTTTTTCTTGAGGAAATATAAATCTAGTTTTTACAAATCTAGTTTATTTATTTAAACTGTTTCTAATGCCGTGGTGTGCTGGTAAACCAGCTTTGAGGAGTGAAGTGGAGAATCCCTGCTGACTAACATTTACCAATTTCTGTAGTGTAAATACTTTTACCATGGCAGGTTTTGAGCCACCGATGGCTTGCAAATTCCTCAGTATTTTATAGTTGGCTCTCACAAGCCAGTATGAGCCAGATCAAACATGTCACTATATATGCATGTGATAGAATATGTATTCTAGAGTATGAATAAGCCAGAATCTGTCTTCTACCCATGGTTAATTAGAGTATATTCTGTTTTTTATTATTATAAAAATGACTTGATAAATATTCTTATATATATATGTCTCTATATAATATACCTATACATGGTATTCCCAGATCATGGGCTATTCCCATTTTCAACTTTACTAAGGGTCAATTAGTTGTTCAAATTGGTTTTACCAATCTGTATTCTACCAATGGTATATGAAGGTTTCTTTTCCCCAAAGCCTGATATTATCAGACTTAATCATTGTTACCAATATGATGAGTGTTATGGGACATCTTATTGATGCTTAATCAATCTTGTGTAATTTATTTATTTAATTTTCACAACTGTCTTCAGAGACATGTACTATTCTTCCCATTTTAAAGATTAGAAAACTGACATCTTTGCCACTATTTATACCTAAACCTACCAGTTTTAAGTATATCTTTTTACTGTGGGATCTGTGTCTTTTCAGTATATATTACCAAATACTGTGCCTTTTAAAAAATAGACAATTAAAAATATTTATGACTTCATCACTAAAGCATTATTTCATTAGTTTTTATTTTGCAGATTATTTTCATTGATACGCTGATAAAAATTAGTTAATAGAATGTTCACATGTTGTATTCTATTCAAGATCTGTTATTCTTGAGACCTAGATTTCTATTCAGTTATTTTTTTCAGTACATAGGTCACAGTACCAAAATCTAATGCAGCACCATCATTTTATTTCATTTAGATGTGGCATCACAGACTTGTGAGTAGAAGGCCATAGTCTAGTTGGGTAAATGTGATGAGTGATTTTCTGTAGAAGTTGGTTTAGAGCCCAGAACTATTCAACATTCTTCATCCATGGACTGAATAATCGATTAGAGATATGCTTATTAACTTTGTGTTTGACAGAAAGCTAGGAAAGCAAATGAAAAGAGGAGCTGGTAACTTAATCAGTAGGATCAGGATTTAAAATGAGATAGATTAGTATAATGGACAAGTAGTAGCAAATAATAAAATTTCATAGAACAGATGGATTTAAGAAGGAAAAATATTGCAAATACCAGATGGGAAGTAGAGTGTCAGTATGTACAATTAAATCTCATTTTAATCCTACTGACCTAGAATTGTAAAAATTCCATTGAGAGATCAAAAGTTATTCTTACATTATTATATATATATACACACACATATACATATATCTTATGTAAAACTCTTCCTTTCCAACTTCTTTCCCATGATTACGTCTCAGTAATATTTACGAAATGAATGAATCAATAAATGGACAGTGTTTTAACTCTTTCAATTGAGGAAGCCTTATTCTATAACATTATATTTATGTATTTTGTTTGCTATTATTAGGCCTTTGGATTATTTTCCCCCACTACTGTAAGTTGCACTGTTATACAGATTATATCTTTGCAAAAATATTTTATAATTCGTTTTTCCTAAGATGAGTGAAATACATTATTTGGTAGCATTTTTTTGTTACTGTGAATTGATTCTTTATTGTACTTCTGTGAAGATTTTTTTAAACATCATTAGGATTTTTTTGTCGATCGCAGTGAAGTGGGAGTTTTATTAATATTCTCAGGAACAGTCATTAAGTTACGTTGTCTTGAGTAGACAGTTATGTCAGTTGTAAATTTTAATGGTAACATTTTTATTTTAATCTTTCAGATTACTCAAAGATTGTCCTGGTTTTGTGTTTACCCCTCGATCAAGGGAGGAACTTCCACCAAACTTCCCCAGTGATATTCCTGGAATCTGTTATTTTCTGGAAGCTTATCAACAAGGAACAAATTCAAAACCATGGTTCCAAAAGAAAGATGTTGAATATGGCAATGCCAATTTTTTAGGCAAAGCATCGGGAATAGATTAGCAAAATATATTCCTGATTATTATTCTTTGGGGTTTGACTCCTTGGAGCATATGTGGAATCTCTGAAAGCACTTTAGGATGCACATGGCTAAAGAGCAGTATTAAAATTTAAGGAGCTAAGTCACGATCTACTTTTTTTTCCACTTAACATGACAAAAATGTATTCACTTCAATACTTCAACCCTTCAGTGAAAATAAGAAAAAGAAACCTCAGAAAGTGACTTTTGGGGGCCATTCCTGTTATATAACAATCACGTATTACTTATACTCAAAACTTAGCACATCGTACATATATCAGGTAGTTGTAGCGACCTGTACAATGTGATGGAGTTACTTGCAATCTTGTGTCTTGGTGGAATGCCATGGTTATTAAAGTGTATTTGTGATAGTGTTGCCTTAAAAAAGCTTCTAAATAGAAATTATAGTCTTCGATACCATAAGCTCTTTGAACCTTTCAACTTTGCATTTTATTATATTTCCTCATATAATTTTTAGCATATGTAACAAATAGATTGAATTTTTTTGTTGTACTATTCTTTTTCTTTCTTTTTTAAGAAAATAAGCCATTATGGGTTAGATGCAATCTGGATATAAAATAGATCTTATGTAAATATCAAAGATTATTTTATAAGAATATTCTTCATAACATATTGTGTCATTAACAATAAATATTTCCATTTGTTTTGACTTTTTTTTCCACACATGGTAAAGGCTATTTTAATTCATATTAGCAATTTAAGTCCTATTCATTTTTTGTGTTATTGTATTCAGGATAAAAGAGGATTACAGTTTATATTAAAATGCAATCATATCATTCTAATTTAATTTAACCAGAAGCAACATGAGAGTAAAGTAAGCATTCAGAGAACATACCATAAAGTACAAAAATAAAATATTTACACACACACACACACACACACACACACACACACACAGAGTAATTTGGGTTTATTTCAGCAGACATTCTCCATTGCCATGCTGAGCCATAAAAGAAAATCGAAGTTCAGAATTGGGAAATAAGACTTGTTCTTTTTTTCTGACAGTGTATTTTTAAGTGTTTGTGTTGAACACTTTATTGTGTGTTTATGTCCTAAGAATCATCACGGATTTTTTTGTCTTATTAGGTACACATCTGTGAATTTTTTATTCTAATTGAAATATCTCAATGATACTGTTTGAAGAGAATGTTAGTGCTGAAGAAAACAATGCTGTGATTTCATTATGGAAAATTTAAAACATTTTTCTGGAGCTTGAACTTTAATTTTTAATAATGTTAATCTAAGATCTCTGGTGTACTAAATATCTTACAGAGTTTGGTTTAGGATAAGGATTTGAGAAAGAGAAAAATGAACATTATAGTTTTGAAATCAACATTAGCAGAACCATAGATAGGCTGAACACTTTTTGGGGAATTCTAAGAAGTAACCCAGTTAAAAATTTTTTAAATTATCTCCACTAGTTCCCAGGCTACCCCATGGTGACCTCAGGAATAAAAAGTAATTACTGATTGGTCTCTAATATACGTAGGGTACTACTTTAGATATTACAATGATTATTATTAATTAAGTGATACCTCAGTGTCCTAAAAGATGAATTTGTCTCATTAAATTCCAATCCTATTGCAGGAAAATACCATAGGCCTTTGGAAAATATAGTTTCATAATTATATAAAAGTAATAAAAATACTTAAAAGGAAAATAAACACATACTTTTTTTTCCCCGTGGAACAGAATCCTTATTATAGGGATAATAATAGGAACTACAGGAAATTAAAAAGCATTAAATGTCTTTATCAAATATTTAAGCAGACTATAACTTGGCAATAATTTGTGTTCTAAAAGTTAGTAAGCCAATTAGAATTCAAAAAAATTTTCTCTGTGTGTTTAGAGAAAAATGCAAACAATCTGAATGAAAGCTATATGAGAATTCCTGGTACTATATCAGCAACCCTTCTATAAGTGTCACCAAAAATATATTTTTCCAGATAAATTAAATAATCTGTGATAGGCTCCCCAGGCCAGCCTGCAAAGGCTCATTAATGGACCTTAAGCAAGATGAACATACAGTATTTTCATGAGAGAATGCATTCAAAATCCACAACTGGGTGTTAAAATATTTAAGCAATTCCTTTTCCCTCTGTCTTATCCAATTTGGAGGATAGAGGTTATGAAGACATTTTCAGACCAGACCACTGATGGTAGCCAGGGGCAGAGAACCGAGAGGTAATCTTTAAGAAAGTAAGGGACCAAAATAGGAGCTCCAATTTAGGAGTAGAATTGAGGATGGAAAAGAGAATGGACAGAGAAGGTCTATGACTGGTGTAGGGGCTAAGGGTTCTGAATCTTGTTGCCATATTATTCTAAAAAATATAATGTGGGGTCCCAAGCCTGCTTCCTATCAGCTTGTTTTTCCTGAGAATTCAAAGAGCTGTTCCTTCTGTTCTGATTTTATTGTTTCCATTCATGGCTTCTGGCCCCATTATTTTGTATCCAGTATACAAAATAAATTCATTTTTCATATATATTTTTCAAGCAAGCATTCAGTTCCACTGCAATTGTCTAAAGACATTTATATCGAGAAGCAAAGAGAAGTATAGAGTTAAAATATCTCTTCTCATTTTTCCTCATCTTTTTGTTTCCATCTAGATTTTGTAAGAAAATGCAAAGTTTGAACCTAAATACAAATAGATTCACTTACTCATTTTCATTTATTTATTCATTTCTTGAATGACTGCTATGTGCTGAGAATAATGCTGTTTTTGGAATTCAAAGATAAAGTATGGCCCACTTTATCAAGAGAGGAGAATGAAGGATGAAGATAAGTAATTACAAAATTCTGTGCAGAGACTCGGTGCTTGGAGAAGCGTCTTGGGCTTAGAGGAGTTCAGTAAGCAGAGGAAGAAGGACTTGGTCCAAGCAAGTAAACAAGTATGCACAAAGAAATGGAATCTTGGAGATGTGTAGTGTATCTTGATGGCAAGTGGCCTGGATGAATTCACAATGAGAACAAGGACAGAATGACTATTTGGACACAAATCATAGAGAGGGCTGTTTGTGATGTTAAGGTGAATGATTATTATTATTAATCATCGTTATTATTAATTACCATGGAGCCCTTTGTTCATAACAAATCTTACAAGAGAAAAAAAAAGCTAAAGAAAAAAAGTAAATCATTGGCTTCTGCCTCCCTCCCAACAGTTTTAAAACTAGTAGGCAAGGGAGATGTCAAATGTTAAAGGAAGAAATGGTATGAAAGGCAGGGTCAGAAGCAGCAAGGATAATGACGCGTACTGACTTGCAGAAATGACCAAATGAACATTCTTCTATATCGCAGAAGAAAATGATTCATGCTATATCTTGGGTATTTTACTATAAGTAAGAACATGAAGCTGGATGTCTGGCATGGGAATTTGATATTGCTCTCCCAGTCATTAGTCCTTCATATCCTTTGGTAGGAAGGAAAGAAGAGTTTGCTTCTGCATTTTACTAAACTTTCCTCCAAATTCTTCTCCCTGATATTGCCTGTCATGCCAAGGCAGACCCTGCCAGGCCTGTCCTATGGTTAGGTTAGAAGCAGCCATAGGATGGAAAAAGGTGTTCCATGGGAGACATAGCAAATGAAAGGATGAAGGGGAGTGTTTTCTCCACATAGTGCTAGGGAGATAGACATGGTCCCCTGAGATTCCCCAGTTGAGAAAGTGCCCAAATGGAACTTTACATGCAAATCTCAAATGAAGTCGGGGGCTATCAAATGCTTGAAAGCCACATTAAGTCCCCGTTATAGCAACAGTTAATAGTCCCAAAGAGAATGGGTTAATGAACTATTGTAGTTTAAGTGCATAGATTTTCACTATTTTAAGTGAAAAGGAATCTCTTTGATACATAGTTGTTGGGGTGGCTTGATAGATCGCTACCCCTCACTGAACAATAAAACATAAAGAGTTCGTTTTGCCTGATTGTACGCTTTGGTGCTATTTCACTCTTTAGATATCTGTACTTAGTTAAATGAAGGCAGACTTGAAGGGTGGAAGCATGAGAGGATATGACCCATGATTTGAGAGGTGGGAGGACAGTGCCTGGACCAGAGCCCTTGCAATTCCTGTACAGAAGGACTTAACCATCTCCTGCAAAACAAAAAGTCAGTGCTGCAGGGATGATAGGGAAGTGCAATTCCTTTGTCTAATCACGGGCTAAAAGCAGGGACAGCTTGCTTTATTAAGCAGAGAACGCCGAAATGCAATTTTGAACCTAAGCCTACAGTTTTATAATGCATGTCTTTGTTGGGATTTTTCTCAAGTCCTGAGAAATCTTGGTATCATCTGAGAAGGGAAGAATCACTCCTGTTCTGAGAGCCATGAGCTTGGGAAGTACTTAGTTCCTTGCTGAGTTTCCTTCTCTTTGCTTGTTTGCTTCCAGATTTTACATACACTGTGGTTCCCTTTTAAATCCTCCTTTTATTATATTTATGATGTATTATACTCCTT
>NW_011888834.1:8064474-8073583 GCF_000151845.1 Pteropus vampyrus
ATATATTTCTGGAGGTTTAGGAACTCTCAGGAGTCCACTCCTCGGCCATGCCAGTGAGGTAGCACAGACCCTCAGACTAAGAACATGTTATTTGGAGGGACAAAAATAATAAGGTTGAAATGAGAATGAATGGGAAAAAGTCTGTGACTTTTGGTTTGGAAAAACTATTTTCGGTTTTTGAGGATAAAGAAAATTTGTGTGCGTTTGTGTGTGTGTGCACGCATGTGTGCAAATATGTGTGTGTATGTGTGTGTGTATGTTTGCTCTTTTCTGTGGATCGATTCATGGGCCTTCATATATAGGCAACTAAAGTTTTCAGCAAATAGCATATCTCTCAACATATTTTTCTCCGGTTTTTGGTAAATGTGCATTGCTATTGATACTCCAATTTTTTTCCCCCTAATTTAAGTATTTCATTTTCTCTCTGTGCAAAAGAGGACGGCTATTGGACCTTGCACTGAAAACCTTGACACTAACAACACTCCTTTTATTATAACTTTCACAGTTGCTTTAAATAACATGTTTATTTTGAGTTCTGCTTCTGGCAGAGTTGCAAAGTCTATCAAATATTATCCTGTGTCTCAGAAGCTTGTTAGCTGCCACATAAATATTGTAATAAAGGTGTTTAAATAAAATTCTTCTTAAAATTTAAAACGAGTTCTGTTTGAAAAGAAAAGTGAACCATTGAATCGAATAAAAACAATATTGTTCCAAGTCATACAAATGTATTTGTTCTGATACAGAGAAAGGAAACCTCCAAGATAACTGTGTGGAAACACAGGACCCATAACCTTGTTTCAGGCTTTTGCTATGTACAGATCAATGCATCCAAAATCCATTTTCAAAAGGCTATTGTTAATAGCTCATGCGTATCCTACACAAACTACCTGTCTTTTCCACCCCATTTCTTTAGTTGTTGCTCACTCATTTTATGGGCCTAATGTATGCCATAGCCTGGTGGCATGGATCCATAGGACAAGTTGGGACAATTGCTCTTAGAAAGTGCCACCACAAGCAAAAACTAGACTCATTTATTCCTATGGAACTGGGAACACTAATGTCCACCAGCTTGCCAGGAAGCAGCAGAGGGGGCATCATCGACTTGTGCACCCTAACTGAAGTAGGTTCCACTTGGGGGATTCTGAGAATGGTAAACAGCACCACTTTCTTTCCAAGGCACCATGTGCAACCTGGGGCTGTACTTCTTGTGTGGAAGCCCAGCATTAATTTCTCTTTATTCTGAAAACACCGCTGTGTACAGTAGGGGTAGGAAAGAATAAAGAAGGGACACGAGCTCTTCAAGTGTTTAACGCAGTACTGTGATCATGAGGCCTGCAGATGACTATGAGATCTCTCCAAAATAAGGCCATCCTTGATTACTCAGAGAAGCTTCCTGGATGGATAACTGACTGATTATTTATGCAAACGCTGTAAGCTATTGTCCCCGAGATTGGAGTCATAGTTAGAATGGTGCTATAAAATTTCCCCTGACTGGCTGAAGTCAAAGACACCACCCAGGCCAGATCGTACACCATCAGGTTAATTACATCTGGGATAAAAATAAATGACAGTTACTGTGAACCTGCGCCAAAGAGTAATACCTAAGCCATAGACTAGAAGATGAAATGGTAGAATTGGAATCTAGAGAAGTCAATGAATTAGCCTACAGAGGTTTTACTGGATTTACTCTTAATTGTATAATCAGTATCGTTAGCACAATCCATGATAAGTAATGTCATGATATTTATTCACAGACTCATCACTGAAATGTGACTCATCTTCTCCTCTGGATATTTTTTCCCTACCCCAAAGAAAATGGTTTTGTATGCTGCTCCGCTTCTTTCCCGGCTTTCTAGCTTCACTTCTGGCTTTTTCTCGAACCTCATTCTCAACTCACAGGATGACCTACCTCCTACTACATATTCTTGATGTTCAAATGTAATGGGAAAAAAAATGGAAAAATGAATTAGTGTTGGGAAATAGGCCAAGGATTTTGATGATAATGGAAGGAGGGTTTCCAGCCGTGAGAATACAGGTAGGAAAAAAATCTTTAGGACCTGAAATGCATCTGCCTTCAAAAAGAACAAAGACACATTTTCAACTCCTCAAGTCCAAAACTAGTAAATAATGCTATTTCTTTGTAAAAATCCGCACACTTGTATAATACATACAACTGACTCAATAACTTTTAGATCGCTGAATAGAATTATACATAATTTATGTTTTCTCATTTTTTTATTGGGATAATTACTCAATATTCATGAGTTTCTTTTCTGTTTAAGTCAACTACAACTAGTTTCTATTGCTTTCAATGCAGAATTATGACTGATGGAGAGACCAAGAATTTCCATGACAGTTAATCCTGGGATCCTGGAGACACATCCTTCTTTCAAAGAATGTTGCGGCCATACATTGGGGGAAGCGGGGCAGTATCTTACATTATATATAAACTATATCAGTATGATTCATGTGTGAAACACAAAACGGTCATCAGGAGAACAAGAGATAAGTACATAAAGTAACAGGATATGTTGGGAAATAAAGTGGAAGACTTTCTACTGTTGACATCTCCAGAAAATTAACATAGACATGTAACTTATATGTATGTCTCATGTTATAACGGCTGGGGCTGTTATAACAAAATACTGTCGACTGAGTGGCTTAGACAACAGACATTTATTTCTCATAGTTCTGGGGGCTGGGAAATCCAAGATGAAGGTGCTGGCAAATTTGATTCTTGAGGAGGCCCTTCTTCCTGGCCTGCTGTGTCCTCACATGGCAGACTCTCTTTTTATAAGGACACTAATCTCATCATAGGGGCCCTATCCTCACCCTCATGACCTCACCTAAACCTAATTAGTTCCCTAAAGCCCAAATACCTTCTAGTACCATCACATTGAAGATTAGGTAGGGCTTCAACTGATGAATTTTAAAGAATACAAACATTTTATCCTTAGAAGGTCTTCAAGAAATCTCAAAATTTAGTTCAGGAAAGATATTCAGCACACACTATTAGTATCTTATTGCTGCTGTAACAAATTACCAGAAACATGATGGCTTAAAACAACACAAATTTATTATTTTATAGTTCCGGAAATCAGTAGTCCTAAAATCAAGATCAGCAGGGTGGCATTCCTTCTGGAGGCTCTAGAGAAGAATCCTTTTTCTTGCCCATTCCAGCATCTACAGGCCCCCTGCATTATTTGGTTCATGGCTCCTTCCTTACATCACTCCAGAGCCTTTGCTTCATCACATCTTTTCTTTGATACTCCTGCTTCTCTCTTATAAAGACCTTTGTGATTATATTGGGCCCACTCAGAAAATCCAGGATACTCTGCTCTTATCAATATCCTTGCCTTAACTACATGTGCAAAGTCTTTTTTGTTAGGTAAGGTAACATATTCACAGACTCTGGGAATTAAGACAAGGACATGTTTGGATGGGGGAGGGGTGGGCATTATTTTGTCTACCACAACATACCTAATGTGACATATGTGGGAAGAGCTACGTCACAGCTCAAGACTTTCCAACTCCGTTCACTCTACAGTACTTTTTTGTTGTTGTTGTTGTTCAAGTGAATCACCTTTATCCAGGTTAGACTGGAAAAACAACAGATTTCCATAGCAAGCCCAAAAAGTAAGTCTGAGTAACCTTGGAAATTATGGCCAATTATTTGTGGTCTTTTTTACTGATTTCTTGGCAGAGATGAAAATGAAAGCAACAGGGTACAAAGAAGAAAGAAGAGCAGTTCAATCTAGTGAATGCACACTATTTTGGTAGCTAGAACAGAAAAACATACCTCAGGGTGATTTGATTTTCATTCTCTTAGGAGAATAGAATGGAACAAATATGAGCTGCTTTATTCTGCTGACTTTGGCTCTGATCCGGGGGTTGGACAGATAATAAAAGAAGGTATCAGAAAACCATGGCTTATATTCTCTACAATGCCACTTTTGGATTTAAGGATTAACTTAACTCAAACTCAGCACCTATGAAATGGACTCTTTATGTTATTATAAACACATTTCTTAAATGGATCATAAAGTTCACATTTGGTGAGCATTTCAACCAAAATGATAAGGTTTAACTGCCCCTGGGTGAGACTATAAGAAAGTATTTTTAGTTCTGGTTTCATGGGAATCTTAAAATATTCCAGGGCTTCTGAGAACACAATTCATTCCTTTACTAATTATTACTTCTGTGCTAAGATGTTAATTTTTCATTATTCTTCAACAAAGCAAAATGTGTAAGAGGTTTTCTGATGTAGAAAAATAAAGTTTTACTATGTGACCTTTAAAATACCTTTCAGTGCTCAAGGTAGATGAACCTTTGATATATTCATGGTAGATCTATCCTTATAAAAAAGTCTGACAATCTCTCCCAAGCACGTGTAAGTGTGGGCTGTAACCAAGGTAGGACCAGTTCATTTTTATTTTAATCAACTCGACCCCAAAAGGATAACATTAGAGCTAAATCTAATTTTCATAAGCTTTTGTTCAGAAATAAAACATTTTTATTTAATTATAAATATCCTGGTATAAATATTAGATGAGTTGATTTATTTTAATGCTTCTAATTATTATAACAGTTGAAGCCCTATCTAATCTTCAGTGTAATGGTATTAAGCATTGTCCTTATTTCTCTTTATTTCTATTTACTTACAGAGTTCAAACATTACATATATATATGTGTATATACATACACACACACACACACATACACACACACACACACACACACACACACACACACACACACACACACACATATATATATATATATATATGTGTGTGTGTGTGTGTGTGTGTGTGTGTGTGTGTATATATTTGAATATATATTTAATGAGCCTCTGTGGTGGGGCTCAGAACATTAACTAACCTAAGTGTCTGGTAGATTATAGACTGAGGTGGGGATAGATTAACTAAAAGTCTGCTCATTTTGTACTCGGTTTTTTCCAGTTCATCTGTTACCTGTGAGAAACAACAACAGAGGCCAAATTATGGAAAGTTAAAAACGTCGGAGTCATGGTTCTTGGCCGTGGTGTCGGATCGGGCATCCCACTAGGGTAAAGCATAGAACATCACTGGATCTTGTGGGGACGTTTAGTAGTGGATAGAGCTGGTTTTGACACCACCATCGCCAAACGGATTACTCAAAATTTTAGCTGGCCCACTTAACTAGTTTCATTGACTGAAAATGAAATGTGTGAAGCTCAGTATTATTAGCCTTCAGCTTGTTCTAAAGTGTTGAGGGACCAAGCCACAAAGGAAATGTTTATCTGCAAGACGACAATAAACAAGAGGATGCTGACAAGGGCGGATTCCTTTTAAGGCTTGTGCATTGCAAAATACACACACACACACACACACACGCACGCACGCACGCACGCACGCACCCCTACTCAGTTTTTGCTACTTCTGAGGGTAGATCTTTGGATATGAATATATTTGGTGGGACTAATATAGGTGCTTTTCCCTGCCTCCATATTCATGCAAGGAGCAAAGCTGGGGCTTTTCCGTCGTCACTGTTATGGCCTCAAATGAAAGCCTTGTCACCAGGGCGGGGGCGGGAAGGCCCTGGAGCGCAGCAGTACTGTGAGCATCCGAATTCCCCCCTCTGCCGCTGACTGGTTGAAAGCCGGCCTGCCTGCGGCTCGACTCGCCATTGGCTGCGAAGAGGTGGCAATCAGGGCGGGCCGAGACTGCTGCGCTTCTTCCAGCTCTATGCTGCCGCCGCGGTCCTGTTGCGCTGTCGCTGCTGCGGCCGCCGCCTGGGTCCCATCCGCCGCGTCTCTGCGTGGGGGTTGCCTGGCCGGCTCCCGGCGCAGACACTATGGTGAGTACTCTAAGCTGGTCAGCCTGGATCCTCATGCCGCGGATGGCCCGAGTCCGGCTGCCTAACGAAACCGGCCGCGCCACCTGAGCTTGGCACCGGTCCGGGGAGAGCGCCACTGGTCGCGAAGTAGCCTCACTGCCAGCGTCCGGGGCAGGGGAAGTGGAAACGGCTAGAGGCGGGGGAGTTGGGTGCTTTTGCTTCCTATGGGGTTCCGGCGCCCGAGCTCGGAAAAGGGGACCTACAGCCGAGGCTCGGGGGCTTCCCAGCTCAGGCCCGCCTTGCGGCTGTAGGAGGCTGAGCGCCAGAGCTGGGGGGAGGCGCAGGGTTCGTGTCCCCCCAGCTCTCCCACGCTTTATCCATGCCCCACCTGCCTATGAGCCGTGACAGGTGAGTGGGGGTAGGAAGGCGGCATGGGGGTGGGGAGGACAGTGATAAAGAGTATCCCTTATGGTGTGTGTGGGGGGGAGGGGGGAAGGGTTGCGCTCCTGTAATGCCCCTCTTTAGCAGCGAGCACCCCCCAAATAGATTGGACCTAGAGGGCGGGGTACAATATTAGGGCAGCGCAGTGGCGGCATATGCAGCAGTCTCGTCCTCATGCCCTTTCCCATCTGCGGCTGACCCCGACGCTCAGGTTTCCCCCTTTCTTCGCAGTACGGATTTGTGAATCATGCGCTGGAGCTCCTGGTGATCCGCAATTATGGCCTGGAGGTGTGGGAAGACATCAAGTAAGTGACTGGCTCCTAAAGCTTGGGCCGGGCGCTGGCTCTGCGTGTGTACTGCAGGGGGCGGGAGTTGGGTCCCCAGGCGGCCCCCCGGCGTTGTCGCCAGCTCCTCGCTTCATCTTGGGCTTCCTGCTCCGGTCTCGGGCGCACATCTAGGACATGCCTCCGCCTGCTGCTCCCGGCTGCAGCTGCGCTCCCACGCTCCGGAGCCGGGACCCGGAGAGGAGGGGCGGTCTGGGTGGGGCGGGGCTGGGAGGGCGAGAACCAGGGGAAGGAACCCCTGGGGTCACCACTGCCTCCCGAGTCGGCCTGAGCGTGGGAACGTGCTGCCAGCGCCTGGCGGCTCCCAGGCTTTTCAGGCCGGGTGGCTCCCACGCGGAGAAGGGCCCGGGGGACCACAAAGGTCTCCGCGACGTTCAAGCTCCCAGAGGCCTTAGATACAAACGGAAGACTTTGCCTCGTATAAAATTTACACACCTTGCAGACACATGAACTAGTTAAGCCTTTCGGTATGCTAAAACACTCTTCTCGTGAGACTATTTGTTGAACAACTGGGAATCACGTGCATTTATTCATTCTGAAATACATTTAAATTGGAATGTTTTCTCTTTCATTTTCCCACTACCCCCTTTTTTTGGTTTCTACTATGGTGAAGGCTGTCAGTTGCAAGAGGACATCCTAGTTTCAGTCTTCTAATTTCAGTCCAGAGCTGTGAGCCTAGTACTCCCATGTGACGGAAATACCACAGGCACTTGAGAGTGTAAACCTGTTAGAATGATGGGTCATCTCTGCGGCCAAATCGAGCATTTCAATTTAACAGAGGTCTTTCTCTTTTCCTCTCTCATTCCGGTGAAATTCTCATTTAACTTACTGTATAGATAATCATAACCAACTAGCTACGCCAAAACCATATTTATGGATTCTCATATTAGAACGACAGTGTCACATTCAAAGGGAGGCAGAGGGCGTGGTTACCTGGGTGGGCAGAGAACATATTGTTATTACATATCCCTATTACCTGTGCTCACTGATTTCATTTTGTTATGTCAAATAGATGATGTTTTCATGTTATTTTTCTAAATACATTACAATTATTAGCAATCAATTCTAACAGGCCTTATTATGCAGTTACAGGATAGTGATTTCTTATAAATATCTGTCACCATGGAAATGACCGGGGTTAAATATTAAGCACTAGAATGCAACTTTCTTCCCTGGATCTGTATCAGTAAGCATAGCATCATGATCCATAAGCCACATTTATGTTTCCCACCTGGTACATCTACATATTGTAAAGGGAAGTGGAGATCTGGCGATTATGTGGTTGAATCAGATGAGTTACCTAGGCACTAAAGCTTACTGTGAGATTTGTATTTTCTGTGGACCTTACTAATATCTTTATAATTTTTGTTTTGCTTGATAGACTGTTATATAAAAGGCAAAGATCAAGAGCAAGATTTTAAACAGTGTACCTTAAGTACAGGATTATTTTTAAGCCACCTTCTTTGTGAATTTATGAAAGCATCATTCACATCCCCTGCATGATGTTTTCTCATCTGCGAGATAGCAATTCTCAATTTTCTGGTGGATCAGCTATCACAATGAATATGTTTAGAATTTTAAGAACACAAGAAAAGATGGCTATTATGGTTAAACTGTCATTGCATATTTTAACCAGATTTAGAATGTATATTCTACCCATTATCAATTTAGATCACTGTTCAATACAAAGATGAAAATTATATGTCAAAGAGAAATGTATCAGAAATTTAAAAAATTAAATTATTATTTGTTTTTATTGGCCATATTTTCCCAGAGAAGGTCAAAATATCTAAAAATATGCCAATTCCACTGATGTGAGAACTCAACTCTGCTCAATCATGCTAAGAATATTCTACTTTTTAAAAATTTTTTAATTTTTAATTAAACATCACTGTCTTTTGACTCACTAATTTATCTTTAAATAGCTTTAAACAGTGTTCTTAATCTGTTCAAGTGCTAATAATTTAAATTATTCAATGTATTTTTGTGGTAAAATGAAACATCTTTTTTTTTTAATAAAATTATTTCAAGGATTATATTGCAAGGGAAATACTGTTAAACTAGCATTTACAATCCAGGTGTTCATCTTGATTCTTTTTTTCCCCCCCCTAAGCATCCCTTTTGGTGGAGCCCATCTTGTCTTGGGTACAGTTTAGTAATTGGACTAGAGAACATCGTTAAGCTTTCTGTATTGATGGGATTAAAGTAGGTCAGTGATTTCCAACCCAGTTAGTACTCCTGAAGGATTATTACTAAGAGCTCTCTGGAAGAGCATTTGCTTATCACAGCAGGGAGATTCTCACTCCCTGGGGGACAAGTGAGGAGGACTAAAAACAGTTTAATTTAAAACTTTCCTTGGGAAATTCTGATCCCTCCTCCCAACCTCACTTTCTGTTCCAGGGAGGATCACTGGAGTCAAAGGTCCAAGATACCATTTTAAATTTTTATGAAAAATTGAATATATGAAAAATAAATTACTTTGTCTCAGTAAGTACTAAACTCCTGTATCT
>NW_011888834.1:8073633-8075932 GCF_000151845.1 Pteropus vampyrus
CATTATCAATTTAGATCACTGTTCAATACAAAGATGAAAATTATATGTCAAAGAGAAATGTATCAGAAATTTAAAAAATTAAATTATTATTTGTTTTTATTGGCCATATTTTCCCAGAGAAGGTCAAAATATCTAAAAATATGCCAATTCCACTGATGTGAGAACTCAACTCTGCTCAATCATGCTAAGAATATTCTACTTTTTAAAAATTTTTTAATTTTTAATTAAACATCACTGTCTTTTGACTCACTAATTTATCTTTAAATAGCTTTAAACAGTGTTCTTAATCTGTTCAAGTGCTAATAATTTAAATTATTCAATGTATTTTTGTGGTAAAATGAAACATCTTTTTTTTTTAATAAAATTATTTCAAGGATTATATTGCAAGGGAAATACTGTTAAACTAGCATTTACAATCCAGGTGTTCATCTTGATTCTTTTTTTCCCCCCCCTAAGCATCCCTTTTGGTGGAGCCCATCTTGTCTTGGGTACAGTTTAGTAATTGGACTAGAGAACATCGTTAAGCTTTCTGTATTGATGGGATTAAAGTAGGTCAGTGATTTCCAACCCAGTTAGTACTCCTGAAGGATTATTACTAAGAGCACTCTGGAAGAGCATTTGCTTATCACAGCAGGGAGATTCTCACTCCCTGGGGGACAAGTGAGGAGGACTAAAAACAGTTTAATTTAAAACTTTCCTTGGGAAATTCTGATCCCTCCTCCCAACCTCACTTTCTGTTCCAGGGAGGATCACTGGAGTCAAAGGTCCAAGATACCATTTTAAATTTTTATGAAAAATTGAATATATGAAAAATAAATTACTTTGTCTCAGTAACTACTAAACTCCTGTATCTTCATTTTTTTGTCAGTGAGAAACTATCTAAATTGATGTTTATAAAAATTTTTATAATACTTTTTTGGTTTAGTAGGAAGTAGCCAACCATCCTTTATGAGAAAGGACGTCGAACATTAAATGACAAATAAAACCCTAAGTAACAGATTCCGGACAGAAACTTTTAAGTGGATGAAAGCCAAAAACTCAGTATCTACTTACATTCTTACCAACAACAATATAACCATTTCAGAAGAGCTTTAAAGTTCTCTTTTTAAGAAAAAGAAATATTGTCTAGACCAAGGGTAGATAAACTTTCTCCTAAAAGGTCAGTTAGTAAATATTTTGGGTGCCGCAGGCCTCCAATGTTAAGGGTTATATATGTGCCTATATAATTATTAAAATGAAAAAAGTATAAAAAACATTATTTCTCATCGACCAGACAAAAACAAGCAGTGGGCTGGATTTGAACCACAGGCTATATTTTGTTGACCTCTGATCAAGACCATAAATACATGTTAAAAAACAAAAGAGATCTCTAAGTCTACTTCGAATCTTTTATTGGTTTCTTTTCTTTTCAATTTTTAGGTGATCTTTTCTAGAATCCATGGTTCTCAAAGGATGAGGAAAACCAATTATCATTTCAGAAAAAAAACTTAAAGTCATATACATATTAGAAAAGTACCTAAATACTTGATTTAATTATCTCTGTTGCCCTTCCATCAGCCCTTGACAAAGTAATCATTGCATCAAATTACTGGGTTTGATTTTGGATTTTTTTTAACTTCACTGGAATATAAAGATGGATTAAAAAAACTGAAAATACCTAAAATGATTAAAAATCTATTCAAACAAACAAACAAACAAACAAACAAAAAACACCTTCCAGAAAACCATTTACTTTGCCTAGAGTTGAACAGCGCAAGGAGCAAATCGAAAATAGATTTGAAATGCCTAAGTGCTTCATAGTGTATTGATTAGCCCTTCCCTATTTAACTAAAAGATCTGAGGTAAATACTGGGATCAAAATTTTAGTATGAGATTTGAAAATGATACCATGACACTGTTAGCTGATAAATATTGGAGTAATTTCCTCTAGAAGGTTGTCCATCACCTTACCTATGTAAAGACTACATATATGTTTAGTGTGGTTTTATCTAATTTACCTATGGCAGGGCAGGTATTCATTGATTTAGTCATCGATTCATTCGTTTATTCATTCTTTCTTTCATTCTCCAGTTAAGCTTATTTTAAACGAGCATAGTCTAGTATTTTAGGCACTGAGGACAGAAAAGGGATTTATATAATTCTCGCCTTCAAATAAGGTCTAGAGACATTGGAACATTTTTAATCTTTTTATTTCTTAATTTTCCTGCCTATAACTCAAGTATGGAAACATTGGACTATTGGATAACATATGCTAATCTTCCAGTTTTGACATCAGTGTATTTAGTTGAATTTGCTAATC
>NW_011888834.1:8077147-8080062 GCF_000151845.1 Pteropus vampyrus
GGATTTATATAATTCTCGCCTTCAAATAAGGTCTAGAGACATTGGAACATTTTTAATCTTTTTATTTCTTAATTTTCCTGCCTATAACTCAAGTATGGAAACATTGGACTATTGGATAACATATGCTAATCTTCCAGTTTTGACATCAGTGTATTTAGTTGAATTTGCTAATCACAAAGTAATCATATGGCATATATAAGCAAATGTTTTGCTATAGCTAGTTATGTGACTTTCCAAGTTTCCTAAGTTTCCCAAGCCTAGCTGCACAAGGAGTAAATAATACCTACTTTATAAAGTTGTCAGATGTCGAATAATGTCTATATAGTGCTTAATACCATTCTTGAAAACTAACTTTAATAAATGGTAGCTATTATTTTTATTTTACTCTAGAACCAAAGTGTTTCAGCTTTTCCCTTCCCTAGCTCACTTGATTAATATGAAGCTCTCCTTTAAATAATAGTATCTCATTGAAGTCTGCATACCTCACCAGTCTAGACTGATTGTAGGAAGAATGTTACTTTCATTATGCTGTTTTGATGCTCAAGTTCTACTTCGGAATCAATCTCATATTCCTCAAGTCTCCTTTCTTAAATCTTTATTCATTGTTTGAAAATGCAGCATATGTTCTTAATATTCATTTTTATCAAAACAAATGAGAACAAAATAGTGTACCATGTTTTATCATGTTTTAATCAGATTTTCATATTCATGAGTAGATTCTGGTTCCTCTTCCCTACCTCACTTTCTGCTTATTAAATTTCATATAATTAAATTTTTATCTTTCTGTGCCCTTGCTCAAGTAGATTTTAATATATGAACGGTACTTTATATTATAAATGGTGTTTAATACTTCCAAAGTCCTTTTCTCTGTCGTTTCAGTTGAGTGCTATGACACTCATTTGAAACAGGAAGGCCCTTTCTAGCTCAATTTTCCCCTTAGCTTTCTTGAGATATAATTGACATATAACATTGTGTAAGCTTAAGGTGTACAATGTGTTGATTTTATACATTTATAAGCTGTGAAGTGATTATCACTATAGCATTAGCTACCACCTACATCCTGTCACATGGTTATAGATGTGTGTGTGTGTGTGTGTGTGTGTGTGAGACGAGAACATTTAAGATCTACTCTCTTAGCAACATTCAAGTATATGATACAGTATTATTAGCTATAATCAACTTGTTAATCTTATAACTGGTTATTTGTACCCTTTGAGCAATAGCTACCTGTCTCCCCCACCCCCAGCCATTGGTCACCACTACCCCACTCTCTGTTTCTCTGTTTGTCCTTATTATATTCCACATACAAGTAAACTCAGTGCTCTTTTATTTTACTCTATTTAACTTTTTTAAAATAATAAAGCTAAGTTTCCAAATGGGTAAATAACTGCCCTGGGGAATTATTTACAGGAAGGCGAACAGTCAGAACTCCAACTCCAACCCAGCTCTTCTGGTGCCAGGTTTACTGCTTCTTTTAAGATAGAAATAGGAGATAATGTATACAAAAATAACACCATATTAAATTTTATACCCAGAAACTTCCTAAATACAAATAAACAAATTAATACACAGGTTAAAAAATAGATCAACTAGGTAACTGTTAGGATCAGTACCTTTTTCTGTAGAAAGATCGGCAGCGTGGAAGATGGAGGAAGGCACAGTATGTTGGGTGATAAGCTCACTAGCATTTGAAGCTGTTCTTCCAGGTAGAAGGAGATGTCTGAGCGTAAACTCCTTCACATACCTGCCAGGGAGCTCTTTGCATAGGGCTCTCCCAGAACCTGGACCATGTCTAGTAACACCTAGGTGATAAATCAGATAATATTTACATCTCAGGGTTTGAGATGATTTGAGGTATCCCCCAGAAATCAAGCTGAGTCTTTGTTTTCCTTGCATTTGCTATTTTTGAGAATTTTAAAAAATCATAAAAGCACATTATTTTACTCAGTGGGTCAAGAGGAGTTTTGTACATTAAAATGAGCACCAGAAGATAAATCAGAAAATCTATGTTCTCCCTCTTAACATACCCAGACCTAGTTATGGCCAACATTAACTAGACATTGGTGCTGTTCACAAGGAACAATGTCCTTTCAACTCTCCTGATAGCAACTGTTACTATTCAGTGTGTTGGAAAGTAATAGTTATGGGTGGATACTGTGCAGACATCAACAGGAAAACATACTTAAAGAAATCTGTGTAACTGGACCAGTTCAGAGCATAATAACTCAGGAGACGTGAGTACTTACAGCTTTCCCATTTGCCGCTTTGCCTCTTTGGTCATTAAAGAGGAAACAGTGGGGACAATGGTGTCTGTGTTTATGTCTAGCAAAATGAAATACCTTTTTCTATATCAAAAGATATTGAAATTAAAGGGGTTTCTACTCCAGATAAACATTCAGAAGTATTTATTGTACCTTTTTCTTACTGTGGCTTTGCTTCTACTGCATATTCTGATCTACTTGCCCTTCATTATTGGGTCATGAAATATTAAACTGGTGTTTTATTGAAGTTCTTTGTGGTCGATCTCCAAATTACCCAAACATGGGGACCTTTCAGTCCTAATGTCCCAGTTGCTTTCAGCGTGCTAGCCTCATCGGTCAGTTGTCAATTCCTGAAGGACACTGAGCATTTACATGTGCTCAGAAGGGTCTCCTTTTCTTCACTGTCCTCACTTCTCCCGTAAATGTAAATACATCTCAGCTTTGAGATGGCAAAACAAATATTGCTTCTTAAAGGAAGCCTTCTCTCACCTCCAAAACTATACATTTGCTTCATAGGACTTGCAACAGTTTATAATTGTATATTTCTACTATTTGATTAATGTCTGTCCTGTCTACTAGACCCTAGCCTCTATATTGCCTAGGGGAAAGCCTGCCTTTCTTTCTCTCTCTCCTCCCTTCCTCCTTTATATATAT
>NW_011888834.1:8081267-8088823 GCF_000151845.1 Pteropus vampyrus
GTCCTGGTCGAACAAGTGCCTAAAAGACAGGTATATGTGGTGCCATCTAAGATCAGTGTCATAGATTGTAGATAAATGTTTGCAGCACCGAGATTACATTTAAAAACCAGATGAGGATGCTCACCATGTCGTTCAATTTTGAATGTAGCATCTCGTACGTATTGGACACGTACTATATGGTTCCCCAGTCACAGTCCTAAAGGCTTTATACTCGTCTCAACTCATTCTCACAATCACCATAAAAAACAGATTTGTTCATTATTCTTAATTTATAAACAAGAGAACTGAATCTTCAGTACTTTCAAACCACTCAGCTGTTACACATCAGACCAGGGATTTGGACACAGATAGACTTGTAATGGTCATATTAATGTGTTTGCTCCCAAAAGAGAAGGACCTATGACCTTCTCCTTTCCAAAGACAACCAATTTAGTAGGTGATGGTCAGCATATATGTGTTAGTATTACCCATTTTTTCCCCTGGATTTTTCAAGTACTTGTACAGGTGATTTTGGCCCTCTCACGTTTTTAAAGGCGTTTCTATTCACCAACCAGCACATCTATTACAGAAAATCAGAGCCTCAGAGATTTTGAGCAATTTATTTATTTTTAGAAGAGCTGTGACTCATCGTGCTCACGAAGTGAGTTAATGATTAAGCACACACACACAAGGGTCTAAGCAAATTCATTTTTCTGATGCAGCTATTAAAAAGGGCTCATTTGGAATGTTTGTGGATGTATTTTCAAAATATGGGCAATTACGAATGAACCTCTCACGTGGCAAGCCAGGCACAGTCAGGAAAAGAAAACAATTATATATCAAGAGTGATGTTACTTTACCTAAATCTGTGTCACAAGAGCATTTACTGTTGCTATTTGTAGTCCATGGGTGAGTGAGCGCTTTGATTCGAAAGGACTGACCTTTACCAACCGAAAGAAGGTCCAAGCAGGAAGCTGTCTGCCACTGCATTTAAAGGACCGTCTTTGGCAGCTCCCTCAAATTAGAGCCCCTGGGGGAGATTCAGACTTAGTAGGCATCATTGAATTGGGCTGTTGAAAATTGAGAGGCCATTAATGCTTCACACCCACTCAGAAAAAAGCCATACTCAGTTTCAGTTTTTTAGATATTATATATATATAGTTCTCATCTGTGTTTTATAGTAGGGGATTTTAATTTTAATAATGGTGGGACGCAACCCAGCATTGATGATGTCCTTACAGCTCACTTAAATGGATCATCCTAAGATTTACTGTCAAGATGACAGTAATTCCTTCACTTCCATTAAAACGCGCATACATTTATTGAGCTCGTGCTCTGCTCCAGGCACTTGGGTTAGACACAAGTGGTTAAAAAGCCAGAAACCCAAAACCAAAACCACAAAACTACAAGACATCACTATAATAAAAATACCTACTACCTGTAGAAAGGATAATTAGTGTAAATAATAAATTTAAATGCCAACAAATAACCATCTTTAAAAAAAAGTAAGAAATTAATTGCTACTGGGAAATTTTTCATTTATACATATTCAATTTTTAACCATGTTATTTTGGCTACAAATACATTGAATATGATTGTTTCTCATTTTGTCCCCATATGAGAGTTTGTCTTTATTTTTAAAGCTCTTAAGGGAGATCGAGCTTGTTTGTTTTTGACTATTTGAATTAATAAATTCTACTAGCTAATTAACAAACTAAGTGCACCTTTAGTTTACTTATTTTGATGCTGAATAAGAATTCCCACGACTGAAATGTCATTTCTCTCCCCACTTGCCATTTCCTCTTCCTCCTCTTTTCCCTCTTCCTTCATCTTCAGCCGCGAGGTTGTTGCCAGTTAAATGTACTGGGCATTAAGGGTGTGTAAGCGCTATTCTAAGCTCTTCCGTGGATCAGTTCTGCTAACCGGCATGGCTCCAAATGAGCACTGCTGTTCCTCTCTTGTACAGATGAGGGAACTCAAACATGGAGAGGTGAATTTCCAAGCTTGTCGCCACTACGTTTGGGATTAGCATAGTTGCTTCTTTTGTACACTGTCTTATGATATGGTGAAACCAAGTGAGTTTCTCTCTAGCTAGGTTTACTTGTTAGTCAAAGAAAGTGCTTTTTTACCTCATCCAGCCTCATTTCGGCCAATTTAAAAATAAAGCCTCTCTAAATATTTATTATTGTCTGCTGATCTCTTTCATTGAATAATTCACAAAGTAGAAAAAATTAAGTGCTTAATCCAAGGAGAGTTATTGAGTATGTAGATAAAGATAACAAGAATGACTGCAAGTCATACTCTATGGAAATAGTGGGAGATTATATTCTTTGGAGTTATTCAAGGGATTTTTAAAATAATAGTAAGCAACAGAATGTAATGACACAAACTAGGTTATATGATGGCAGAAGTCCTAATGGTTGTCATATGATAGATAAGAACTGTTGAATTCATTTTAATCCATTTTACCTATAGCTTCATATGATACTTATTGTCACCTAAAATTATTGAAAAAAACATATGTCCAAATCTTCCATTTAAGGGAAAAATTTATGTTATGTTTCTCAGAGAAGCCTGTGGTTTCCCTTGCACATAAACTAGATATATTTTTAATATTTGAAAATTACATAATTGTTTTGTGTAATGCAACAATTTAAACAAACTTTGATACGTCTTTTTTTCTGAAACAATAAGTGAGTCTTGAAAATTTGGTTAGTGTACTTGAATTTGGATAATTTAAGTACAAAAGAAATTTTACATATCAAGAAAATAAATCCTAATTATTATTAGAAAAGTTATATCTATATTTGATTAATCTTTTATTTTGCTTTTAAGAAAAAAAATTGAAAGTTATGGAATGACAGAGTGGGGGTAGAGAAATAATGTTACCTGAAATATGTAAATTGTTTATGTAATCTGAGTATTAGTTTACTTCTCAAATTTTGTTACATATGCTGATCACCTTTTGTGATTTCAGGTGGAAAAACATCTCCAAAGTTAAAGAGTATAATGTCAGAAGGGAGGCCATTAACACTTTCCACAAAGAGCAGTGGCAGGTACATCATGAAGATATGTCAGAGATTGTTATTATCACATCTCTGTGCTCTCTGGAGGCTAAAACATTTGACAACCTAAAGTGTGAACAAATATGTGTTTACCTAGCATTTATAAGAAAAGTAGTATTGAGGATTGAAAGACAATGAGAAGCTTTATTAACTTAAAATTTTTACTACCTTCAATAACCAATATTGTCTGAAATTAATTCTTTTGGATATTACTTCTTTTGCACTGTAAATTCTTCTGCTCAGTTTAATATATTAAACCTATTCTCACTAAAGTTTTTGTAATATCACCAATTAGCTTTTCTCCTGATAAAGGAAGAAGATGAAGAACAGGCTATAGAAAGAAGGGTAACGGGTCCAAAGATTAGATCAAAGAGATAAATTTTGCCTTCTGAAGTCTGTGCAGATGTGAACTTTTTCAGGAAAGGCTTCCTGATGATTATATTTAATATTGCATCCTGCCCCTTGCACTCATCACTATACTCATCCTTTTATTCTGACCTACTTTCTTTTGTAGCATTTATCACTTGATAATAGATTTAAAAATTTGAGCATATATTATGTTTATTTCTTATTGCTTGTTTCTGCCTGCTAAAATATATGCTCTATGAAGGCAGGGAAATTTACCTTTTTTGTTCATTGGTTTATTATAAGTGTTTAGAGAAGTGCCTGGGGCATAATAGGTGCTCAAATATTTGTGGCAAAACTCCTGTCCACAGGGTAGGGGAGAGGGGCAGTGGGAAAAAAATAATTAAAGGGTGACCCGAAGTTCCCAGAGAATTCTAAGATAAATGTAAATAAGGAATGTTAAGTATTTTGAATAATTCATTGGAAGTCAGTGTGAAATTTTGAAGGGAAGATGATTATTTCCTTCCATGTACTGGCTGTTAAATTTATATTTCAGCCTCCCTTCAGGTTGCATATTGGGCTGATCAGTTCAGGAAGTGAAGCTTAAAAGATAAGAAGCTTATTTTAATAAAATGAGACAGGAAAGAAGGAATGTGTTGATTCATGGTTATGGAATTCTAGAGAAATGGCTAGTCCTCTATTTAATTTAGAGGGACTTTGTGTTCTATTTGTATCTCATTCATTTAACAGTTGTTATGGACTGGTGAGTGTTTCTGAGAAACTGAGTTTATTACTGAAATTTGTGTCATTTGATTTATCCTAATTGGAAGAAATAGAATAAAGCACACACAGTGAGAGCATACATTAATTTATACTTTATTGCATATTTAATTAAAATTCATTTGTATTTTATTAGAATGTCTTAAATCAGAGACTTTAAAAGTACAATCTGTAGACCAATGCTGTTTCATCATAAACTGTTAGTGACAAAATGAGAAAAATTATGCTGTCTATACCCTTTGAATCAGCAATTTCATCTCCAGGAATTTATTCCATTTTTACACAGAAATATGTAATTATACAAAATATTCAATTATATGAATAACAAAGATATTCATAAGAATATTGTTTATAATTGTGAAAAAATAAAAGCAATCTAAATATCTACTAAAACTTTAATGTCTATACAATGCAACTTTATGCCATTAAAATATAGAAATATATTTAATAACATGAAAAGATGTCCATCAAATAGAAGTCAAAAAAGGAGGTTTTAAAGCAGTGTGATCTGGTGTGTGTTACTTATACGATATAATCAAGCATGAATAACTGGAATATAATATTAGCAGTAGTGATCTCTGGATAGTGGAGGATGTTTAAAAGGTTTTTTTTTTTTCCATTCCTATACAAATGATCCCTGATTTACGATGGTTTAACTCAAGATTTTTCAACTTTAGGATGGTTTGAAAGTGATATGCATTCAGTAGGAACCATACCTTTTGAATTTTCGATTTTGATCTTTTCCCGGGCTAATGACATGTGGCTAGTGACAGCATCTCTCATCGTTGCTGGGCAATGGCAGCAAGCACAGCCCCAACCAGCCACGCGACACGAGGGTCAACAACCAGTATTCCGCAGTGCACTATGTTGCAGCATTTTTTGGATACTGTATTCAACAAATTCCATGAGATATTCAACACTTTATTATAAAATAGGCTTTATGGTATATGATTTTGTCCACCTGTAAGCTAATGTAAGTATTCTGAGCACATTTAAGGTAGGCTAGGTTAGGTGTATTAAACGCACTTTCAACTTACAATATTTTCAACTTATGATGGGTTTATTGGGACATAACCCCATCATAAGTGAAGAAGCATCTGTACTTTAATTTTTATACAATTAGAAGTTAGAATGTATAAGATATATAATAACATTTATTGAAAGATAAGTCAGTGTTTGTACATTATGTTGTCATAATTTTGGGATATTTCACTGACTTTTGATATTCAAAAGATGAGGTTTTGATTATGTGTTCCTTTCATTTAATAGCAGTGTATGTTCGGCAAAAGAGAGAAGAATTTACATCTTATATATAGCTCTTTAAATTTTTGAATATGTAAACATGCGAAGTACCATATATATAATGCTTTAACAGCTTAGAACATACTTTTGCACACTTAACCTCTTTACAATTGTGGAAAGTGGGTTATATTTTTGCTCCTATTTTAGAAGGAAGGAATTTTAACGCTCGTATGCTTAATGTGATTTGTCCCAGTTTATTCTGCTAGTAAATTATAGGCTCTGAAATTCAGATTTCTGTACCTATCAAATCATACTCTTTTTTTTTTTTTTCACATGCACTGTTAAACATCACTGAAGGCAAATAACTGTATGCTGTGAAGGACATAAGGTTTTTAAAGTCTCTCTCCATTCCACCTGGACCTAAGACAGGCCACTATTTGGATTTGTTCCCTTGAGAAGACACTGGTTTCATAGCCATGAGGAACAGCTGTGATAGCGTAGCATCTGAGGGAGAAAAAGTGATTGTGCCTGGCCTGGCAGGATTTAAGGAGCTATTTGAGCTACTGTGTTGAAAGTTCACCTAATGATAGTGGCTTGTATTCTCCTGGCAGCGTACAAGGATTTAGATGAGTTAGACTGAGTCAGAGTGTGATATCCAAGCTCCATGTATTTTTCTAAATTTAACATTAGAAAAGATATCTGGGAACTTGTCGTTTCTCTTCTACAACTGGCAATGTTTTGAACAGTGGATTTTCCCTCATCTTTGGACACTCGTTTGAGAAAAAAATAATCTAAATCTTATTAAATAAATATATTTATGTAATCGTGACAACTATTAAAGATAACTGTTATATTCTTTCGTTAATACTGTGTCTGTTTTGAGTTACTGTATTTTATAAGCTAAGGATATGTTAGAAGATTTCATCAGTCTACTTGGCACCTCAAACTTTAATATGTTTAAAATACAAATCTTGATCTTATCCCCAGTATATCTGCAACACTCTTTCCCAGTTCAGCTACTGGTGACATCTAGCCAGTTGCTCAGGCCAAAATCTCAGTGTCATCCTTGTGTCCTTTCCTTCTCTCACACCCTGTGTCCAATCCATCAGCAAGTCATGTTGAATTTGCCTTCTGAAAATGTCTGAATTTGGACCACTTCTGAATCAAGTTATCAACCTTTCTCTCCTGAATGTTGGCAGTAGTCTCCTCACTGTCTCCTTGCTATGTCCTAGACCCCTTAAGTCCGTTCTCAATGCAGTAGAAGGATTGATCCCTTTAACCAGGTCAGTTCATCTCAGTGCTCCTATCGTAAGTGCCAGGACCCTCCATTTCATTCAAGTAAAAGTCAGAATCATCCCAGTGTCCAACCCCATGTTACCTCTCTGATCCATCCCCTTACAGCTACTCTGTCCTGCCTCTGTTCCAGCCACAACAGCCTCTGCGGTTCCTCCCACACCCCAGGCTGCTCCAACCCAGCCCTTTGCATGTGCTCTTCCCTCTGCCCAAAACACACTTCCCCAGATTGCTCATGACTCCCAGGCTTTACTCAATTGCTGGCCACTCAGTGAGGCTTCTAGCTATTGTACTTGAGCTCGCAACCTCCCTACCTGGCCTCATTTTTCTCCAAACTACTTGTCATCATATATGTTACTTATTAGTTTTATGCTCCATCTGTCTCCCCTCCTAGAATACTGATGTCTCAAGAGGTCAGGTGTTTTTGTTTATTTTACTAAACACTGCATTCCCAGTACCTAGAACAATGCCTGGCATATATAGGGACTCAACAAATATTTGCTAACTATTAAATCTAAAGTTGTTTCTTGATTATATTTAATATCAAGTATTCTATTCAGTATTAGAATACTATATAAATATGTTGGTCTCACTAAACTATGCATTACTATATTATTTTAATTTGGAGAAGGGATTGTAAAATAATTACGTGACATCGATTTAAACAAATCTGCCCCAAACAAATCCTGTTTCAGGTATAAAACCATTGTTTATACATTCATTCATTGTAGCTATAGTACATATTCTTTTATTTCAGCTTTTCTTCATCTCTCTATCATTTTTGTTTTCCAGAAAAGAAGCACAATTAGATGAAGAAGGACAGTTTCTTGTCAGAATAATATATGATGATTC
>NW_011888834.1:8088873-8094123 GCF_000151845.1 Pteropus vampyrus
AATTTAACATTAGAAAAGATATCTGGGAACTTGTCGTTTCTCTTCTACAACTGGCAATGTTTTGAACAGTGGATTTTCCCTCATCTTTGGACACTCGTTTGAGAAAAAAATAATCTAAATCTTATTAAATAAATATATTTATGTAATCGTGACAACTATTAAAGATAACTGTTATATTCTTTCGTTAATACTGTGTCTGTTTTGAGTTACTGTATTTTATAAGCTAAGGATATGTTAGAAGATTTCATCAGTCTACTTGGCACCTCAAACTTTAATATGTTTAAAATACAAATCTTGATCTTATCCCCAGTATATCTGCAACACTCTTTCCCAGTTCAGCTACTGGTGACATCTAGCCAGTTGCTCAGGCCAAAATCTCAGTGTCATCCTTGTGTCCTTTCCTTCTCTCACACCCTGTGTCCAATCCATCAGCAAGTCATGTTGAATTTGCCTTCTGAAAATGTCTGAATTTGGACCACTTCTGAATCAAGTTATCAACCTTTCTCTCCTGAATGTTGGCAGTAGTCTCCTCACTGTCTCCTTGCTATGTCCTAGACCCCTTAAGTCCGTTCTCAATGCAGTAGAAGGATTGATCCCTTTAACCAGGTCAGTTCATCTCAGTGCTCCTATCGTAAGTGCCAGGACCCTCCATTTCATTCAAGTAAAAGTCAGAATCATCCCAGTGTCCAACCCCATGTTACCTCTCTGATCCATCCCCTTACAGCTACTCTGTCCTGCCTCTGTTCCAGCCACAACAGCCTCTGCGGTTCCTCCCACACCCCAGGCTGCTCCAACCCAGCCCTTTGCATGTGCTCTTCCCTCTGCCCAAAACACACTTCCCCAGATTGCTCATGACTCCCAGGCTTTACTCAATTGCTGGCCACTCAGTGAGGCTTCTAGCTATTGTACTTGAGCTCGCAACCTCCCTACCTGGCCTCATTTTTCTCCAAACTACTTGTCATCATATATGTTACTTATTAGTTTTATGCTCCATCTGTCTCCCCTCCTAGAATACTGATGTCTCAAGAGGTCAGGTGTTTTTGTTTATTTTACTAAACACTGCATTCCCAGTACCTAGAACAATGCCTGGCATATATAGGGACTCAACAAATATTTGCTAACTATTAAATCTAAAGTTGTTTCTTGATTATATTTAATATCAAGTACTCTATTCAGTATTAGAATACTATATAAATATGTTGGTCTCACTAAACTATGCATTACTATATTATTTTAATTTGGAGAAGGGATTGTAAAATAATTACGTGACATCGATTTAAACAAATCTGCCCCAAACAAATCCTGTTTCAGGTATAAAACCATTGTTTATACATTCATTCATTGTAGCTATAGTACATATTCTTTTATTTCAGCTTTTCTTCATCTCTCTATCATTTTTGTTTTCCAGAAAAGAAGCACAATTAGATGAAGAAGGACAGTTTCTTGTCAGAATAATATATGATGATTCCAAAACTTACGATTTGGTTGCTGCTGCAAGCAAAGTCCTCAGTAAGTTGAATGTGACTTTCCTTCTTTGGTTAAGTAACACATTGAAGTCCAAAGGAATTCATGGTCCAAGATCACATTGGATAGTTATGCACAGCCCTGGTGGGGAAGATATTTACATATAACGTTAGGCTCAGGCCATGCCAGTCCTATTTTTCCTTTTACAAGCTCTTTAGGGAATAGAGCTCTCTGCCTTTTCCCACAAAAAGCCATGTGCTGGGAAAGGAAAAAAATATTGATACTTAATGTAATAAGTTAATAATGTAATAATAACTTAGCATTACAGTGTCAACAGCACAGTTATTACACAGTATAGTATGCAGAACATATTATTGCCAGATCTCTTTTGCAATCACAAATTTTGTTAGGTAATAGTAAAAGGAACAGGCAAAGTTCAAAAGAAAGCTTCATAGAAAAAAAGTGTTCTCAAAGTGATGTCTTTTATTCTCATAGTTGTTAATTTTAAACTAGGCTACAGTTGAAATAGAATACAAAGAAGTTTTTTAGCTTTGCAGCTATAACTCAAAGATCAAATACTATCTATTGCAGAATACAAGAATTACAAAAAACAGATGGTAAATTGTTAATAAGAGGAAAAATATCCAGCTTCATTAGAAATCAAAATTGACACAAATATGAAATAATTTTTCATATAGATATGGAAATTTAAAAATATCTAATATAATCAAGGATAGAGTTAAAAAGGAAATTATACACATTTTAAATATGATGGGTTTAAGACAGCTTTATTGGAGAATAATTTTGCATCATCAGTCAAAGCGTTTTAAAAATGCTCAAAACCTTTAGGAACTTTTCCTAAGATAATTATTCAGTTTATTTGCATTAAGATTTATGTGTGCTTTCATTTCAGAGTTACCTATATTACAAAAATTGGAAAAGCTACATTTTGAATAAGAGGGGATTGATTAAATAAATTATTGCATCCTTATGTTGAATAAGACAGTGATTAAAATTAATGTTACAGAAAAAAATCTTAAAGTTTAAGGAAATATTAGTAATTGGATATTAACAAAAAAGCAGTCTTTTAGGGCACATACCATTTTCAAGCAACTTATTAAATATGTATATTTAGATAAAGAAAAACCATTTTGCACCAAAATATTATCATGTGCATTCTTGATGACTTTCAAGATTTTCTTGTATTTTTTCAGGACAAATAAGTATATTATTTGTCCTGAAAAAATAATATACTTATTTGTCCTGAAATAATATATTTTGAAACATACATTAAATATATGTTTTTAAAAGCTCAAAATTAATTAAGTAGTTTTTCATGGAAGCTGAAAAACTGATTGCTTTGCTATAAGTACAAATTTACACTATCACATGTTTGTATGTTGTCTTCTCAGATTTCATTGTATTGTCCTAGCCAGAAAATTTTTATGTGATCTGTGTTTACTATGCACAAAATTTGAGAATATTTAAAACGTCTTTATTATGTACTTTATCTTCCTTCTTCCAATCAACAGTATTCCACTTATATACTGTTTTTCCTTTTGTTGTCCTTTCAAATCTATGGAACAGATCTCAACGCTGGAGAAATCCTCCAAATGTTTGGGAAGATGTTTTTTGTCTTTTGTCAAGAATCTGGTTATGATACAATTTTGCGTGTCCTGGGATCTAATGTCAGAGAATTTCTACAGGTAAGCAAATTGAGGTTTTATAGTTAAAAGTTCTGAATATGTGATTCTTAAACATAGGCTCCAGAGTATTTTTGTTCAGCCACCTAGATGAGTGTCTCGCTACTGAAATGGAATCATAGTGACATCTTTCTTAAGTCACATATAATAATAGTTATTAGATAGACTTGAATACATTTTAGCGTTTTTGCTTCATATTTTTTCTTTACCTTCTGGTTGCCGACAATAAATATGCAAATTAATATTCTCTGAAAGACTCATCATGGCCTTTTGTGATCAGTTTAACTGTCTTTAAAAATGATTATTTATGCTACTAGTTGTGATTTTGCATTTTAGATCTATAACAAGGTCTAATTTTAGGTGTACCTCGTTTGCATAATTAAATAGTGTGTCACCATCTATGATGTTTGACCCAGAGCTTGTTTAAGAGAAAGCACCTTAGCTTTCAAGTCCTCTGCCATCAAAACAGATTTGAGAACCATTACTCCACGTTACACATTAATTAATCTACTACAGAGGGAAAAATGGGAGACCTCCCAAAGTCAATTTCAGGTGAAGTAAAAGATTATGTCGCCAGAGGCCTTGTTTTTCATTCTTGTTAAAATCACCTTAAAAGCTTCGTACTAGTAAAGTATACATTAGATGAGAAACTATTTTTGGATTATCTGTCCTATTTTAAGCGAAGGCATTTGCGAGACCCTCTCCTTGAAACGTGTTAACACTGAAAATGATGCGGTAGTTTGTAAAGGATATTTCTAAACTGGCTGCTGAGAGCAGCCAGATCTTGCTGGAAAATGATGTCAGTGCAATACTAGCTGAACCGAAGCCCAGTTTTGAGGGAATGTAAACGACTTTCAATCCAGCTGCATTATTGATTTAACAGCCAAAATAAGAACTTTACTGTTTAATCAAAATGTCTGTTGTTTACACAGTGACATTTTTCTTATAAACTTAAAACAGCATTAAATCAAGAAGGAAACTGGTTTGCAATTCCCTGCCATAGATTTACTGAACTACTGATGTCAAAAAAAGCTGCCACTTCCAAATGAAGCAGCTGCCAGGAGATATATAAATTAAACGTTAACGGTCTATATTTAAATGAATTATTTTAAATGGATTAAAGTTTGACATTTAAAAGTATTTTGAGATTTTGGATTTTTGGATACATATTCCATTTTTTAATACTTTTGTTGATGCCTGTCACCTTATCAACAAAGTTTCAACTCGCAGTTCCTCTGTGTTAAACTTTTTCAATGGCCGCGTTTACATAATAAAACAAATAATTCAAATACTTTTACAAATTGTTTTTGTTTTACCTTGGCTTATTGTGACCATCTGCTAAATTTGTAACGGCGCAATAAGAAAACAAGCAGCCACTTGACGTGTTTCTGCATGTTCTAGAGCTGTGCTATCCAATAGGATAGCTCACTAACCAAATGTGGCCGAATTTTGAGAATTCTACCTCTTTTCTTCATTTCCCCTACACTCCCGTAGGAAAGTCTACCATTATCTAGAGATTGAGTGGTTTCCCTTCCTCTCTTCATGACTCCTCCCATCTCTTGTTTGTTCTATAACTAATAATCTTTCTGAAATGCAGTATATCTCATCATATTTTCTTGCGTAAGCCCATCAGTGATTCTCCACCGCTCATTGGAAAATGGCAAAAATAATTTAAAGAATTGAAACCGCTTACATCTCCTGCTCATTTTCCCTCTTCCTCTCCCCTAGCTCAGTCAATAGAACTTTTCTTTTCTTTCTTTTTTTTTTTTTTTTAAATTTTGCTCTTTCTATCCTCTGAGATTCTGCACCTGCTCTTCCCTTTGTCTGGAACACTGTTCATGCTCCTTTTCACCTAGATAAATCCTGTTTATCCTGTTGGTCAAATTACTCCTTCCAGAAAGAGTTTACTCCTGTCTCCAATCTCTACCCTTTTTGACTAGGGGTAACTGGCGTTTCTCATGTTTTCAGAGTGCATCAATTTCCCCAGCCATAGTAGTTCTCACACTGTATTATCATTTCCTGTTTATTGGGCTGGAATGTAAACTTCATGAAGCTGGAGACCACGCATCATTTCTCAATGTTG
>NW_011888834.1:8096568-8105877 GCF_000151845.1 Pteropus vampyrus
CTTTTTTAAATTAAGTTTATTGGGGTAACATTGGTTAATACAATTATATAATTTTCAGATTTACATTATAATTTCACATCTATATATTCTATTGTGTGTTTACCACCCAAAGTTCAGTTTCCTTCAGCTACCACATATTTGATCCCCTTTACCGACTTCACCCTCCCCCTACCCCCTATATTTGACTTCCTTTACCCCATCTACCTCCCACCTCCTCACCCACCCCCTACCCTCTGGTATGTTTACATTTTTTCTGTATTTGCTTTAATGTATATATTTCTTTGTAATTGGCCATTCAGTGCTTTTCTTTATATATCCTCTTTCACCAGATATGTTCAGAAATAAAACAGAATATCCGTTTTAATATAGAACTCTTGTCCTCCAGAATACATTGCAGCCTTATGGATGAATAGTTAGCTTTGTATAGATAGTATTATAAAATGCAGCCAAGATTTTCTCTTGGCTATTTTGAGAATCTTTTTGTGGCCTTTAATATGACTGCAAACGATTATAGTCTAACAACAAAGAAGACACATATTTTTAGCAATATAAATGTACTCAAATAAAAATAATTTAATTTCTAAACACAAATTCCATTTCTCATAATAAACAGGCTGTGGTAGTCACTTTAATTTTAAGAGAGTAAAACCAAGTAAGGAAAGCTGTAACTAAAGAAATCCCAAGAGTATTTTTATGTTAGATGCTATCTAAAGAAAATCAATATTACATTAAGTGGTGTCAAAGCTGTCATGCTCTGAGGAAGCACTTCACTTGTCCATTTAATTAATAGTAAATTCAATAAAACAATACATCTCTAGAGAGTTGGTTACTGAAAAGACATAAAAGATGAACATTCTGACTTCGCATGTTTTGCTTTCCCACTTGCTCTGAAGTGATAAATTTAAGCAACATTTTATTATCTATATTAATATCTTTATTTAAATTAAAATAGCTCAGCATTTAGGGTGAAATGCTTATCTTTTTGTGACTCATGATGTAGCTGCATATAGAAATGTCCTAATAATATAACGACACAAGATGAAAATAGATGAGTATGAAAGTGATATAGGCATGTTGATTTATGATATATTTAAACACTTTGTCGAGGAAAAATTGAAAAAATATTAAAATACGTGTTTCAAGTTATTGGTTGACTCATGTTTTTTTCCCTTTAAAATGAGCCACAACACGATACCTGGGCCTGAGTACAGTAGGACGTTTCTTAAATGCAGCAACAAGCTCAATTTTGACTTTGTGGGAAATGGAGATAAATAGAGAACTCTTTTGGTGATTTCTCACCAGATTTTCTCTCACATTTTTTGCAGCATCAGCCAAAGTGTAAGGGATCTGTAAGGGTTGTGAAGATAAGTTGATGTCTTCTCTTCTCAGAAAAATGTTCCCAGGAGAAGAAGTTGTCATAGGAAGATTCCCCGTACTACTCAACCAAATAAAATAGTTTCAGCATCAGTGCCTCGTAGTTTATATAAACTCTCAATACTCAGTCTGCCAAATTGGGTTCCTTTTACATGGCAATAGCAGCCTCTAGAGGCAATCATGGTGAATTGATGCTTTTGTTAAGAAATAGCCTGACTTGATTATAACGTAAGTTTTTGGGGAGTAAAAAAAAAAAGCACTATGGATAAAGGCATTTCAAAAAGAAACTAGATTTACCCAATCGAGGACGATTTAAATGATTTAAAACATTTATTCAAATCAGAATGGCAACCTTTATGACCTACTCAGATCTCATTTTCACTTTGAAATCTTTGGACCCCATTCTTTCAGTATGCATTGTTGAGTCCTTTATTTAAGCATCAAAAGCCACTCTGCACATTTGTTTGTGGTACAAACCATGAACTGCTTAAAGTCAGGGTCCGTGTCATGCAGATTTGTATCCAACCCTCTCCCTGCCTCCAGCCTGCACCACATAAGTGCATGATATGTAATGCACATGCAGTAACTTTATAGAATAAGTGAAGGAATGGAGGGGACAGAAAGTTAAACCACAGTTCCATAGGTGTCCTGATGGAGAATTTCTCAAATTTGGGCTCCCATGGATTTGCTTCATACTCACTCCAGTTTCTTCCTGATGTCTTACTGGATATTTCTGTTTCCCTAAATTGACCTCTTAGAGACATTTGGAACAAGAACCATAGTTCAATTTTGGCTCATCTCCAGCGCCTTCTTTTTAGATGCATTCTTTTAGGCCCATGGTATTCTCAGATTGTTTTATCTCTCCCATTCTCTTGGTGTATTCTTTTCTGTTGTTGTTTTTTTAAAATTATTATTGCTACCATAACAAATTATCACAAACGTAAGTGCTTAAAACAATGCAAATTTAATAGCTTACAGTTTTTTAGGTTGGAAGTCCACAGCAGGTCTCACTGGACTATGGTCGAGGTGCCAGCAGGGCTCTGTTCCTTTATGTAGGCTCTGGGGGACGATCGTTTCCCTGCTCATTCTGGTGTGTTGACACAGTTCAGCTCCATGTGTTGTCGGGCTGAGGACCTAGTTTCCTTGCTGGCCGTCAGCCGGAGGCTTCTCTAGGGTCCCAGAGGCCCTCTCCTTCCTTGCGTATAGTCTCCTACATCTCAGAACCTGCAACAGGGGGCTGTTTCCTTTTCATGCTACTATCGCTCTGACCTCCTGTCGTTGCACCTCTTCTTCGCTCTAACCAGGAAAGGTTCTTGGCTCTTTAAGGACTCAGTCGCTCATGTGGTTAGGCTGGGTTCACCAGATTTATCCGGGATAATCTTCCCAATTCAAGATGCGTAACCTTAATCCCATCTGCAAAATCTCTTGCCATGTATGAAGTATTCAAAGGAATTAGGGTGTGGAAATTTGGGGGGCACCATTTATTTTGCCTACTCTACCCAAGGTAGACGTGCTATTTTTCCTAGATGTGCTATTTGAGTTATGCCCATTTTATCAGAAGAAATCAAATCTTAGAAAAGTTAGGTAAATTGGCTACATTACCACGAAATGACAATGTCATGCATATACAATTGCCCTAAACATCTGTTAATATGCATTTTTTTGCTTTAGTCAATAACTATGTTTCTTTTTTCTGCTTCAGGCATTCTTTCTATATCCCACTTATTTATCCTTCCTTAAAGTATATTAACTATTAATAGCCACAGATGTTTTTCTTAACTTTAGTTCCAAGCTCTCTGTGGTTCTTGCCTTACAGATGTCTCAGTTCAGCAAGGGAAGGGTGTGCTATGTGAATGTTTGCTGGCCAATCTGTCTTCTTTCTTTACTTTGCTTCCAGAAGGCAATTGCCATTGTGGAAGCAGTATTTATTCATCATTATTTCCTCTTTATTGCAGAACCTTGATGCTCTGCATGACCACCTTGCTACTATCTACCCAGGTATGCGTGCACCTTCTTTCAGGTGCACTGATGCAGAGAAGGGCAAAGGACTCATTCTGCACTACTACTCAGAGAGAGAAGGACTTCAGGATATTGTCATTGGAATCATCAAAACGGTAGCTCAACAAATCCATGGCACTGAGATCGACATGAAGGTAATGATTAGTAACGGACACGCTTCTGAACACAAATGATATGTAGAACATTAAAAATGATACTCTGGATTTATCTTTAGTTATTGCTGTTAGTGGACCTCACCAGAGCGATATATAAACCATAACAGTAACCACATCAGTAGTCTTCTATATTTGGCCTTGGAATGAGAAGATATGCAGGAATACAGGATTTTTTTTTTTTTTTTCCTCGTGGCAGCAGATTTTTCTTTCTAATTATACATTGCTTAAAGCCACATGAAATGTGGTTTGCAGTCCCTGTGAGCACACGTTAGCTGGGAAGCAGAATATGTGACAGGCTGAGGTGTGGCTTTCAGAATACAAAATCATCATGATAATAATGTGAAGAAATTCTAAGATAATGTATAATTAGATATTATCTTACTGTTCATTGTTTTTTGTGACTTTTTTGTCTGTCCCTGAAATGTAGTTGGAATATTTCATTTCATGAACAAAAGTTCTGCTTTTTTCTAAAAAAAATTAGATTAGTTGGTGAAAGAAACCAAGTCTCATACTTTAAAAATGTGTTGCTATTGATGATACATGTCTATTTTGAGTGATAAGTACAAGGTACTGATAGAATTGCTCAATAAGAGAACCATCATTTTTTTTACATTTCTGACCCAGATAGTCTCTCCTAGTCAGCTACTTTTTGTGTGCTCAGCATATTTAGCCCCCAAATCCATTTGCAGTGGCCCCAAGTTGGAGAAAATGGGGAAAAGAGATACCCTCTTTTGGCTTTCTTTCTTTATGGCAGCCCTTTTTTAGAACTCACAGTTATGTTCTAATATATGGGAAGGCTAAACTTTAAGTACAGTACTATACAAATAAAAATTGTAACATTTAAATCAGTTATATTGGAAAAGTATCCCATACATTTAATTTAGTAATGTCATATTAAGTGTCATGGCTTGCTTTCTTTCAAGAGTTGGTGTCCGTTCTTACATGACGCTGGCTGGTGATTCTTAGGTGCATCCTTGGTTTTCCTACAACTAGAAAGTGGGACTATGCGTAAAATGACGTCATCAAAGGCAGAGACATTTACAAATTAAAACTTTAGGTAAAAGATTGAAATTCTTTCAAAACTGAGAAACTCACTGGAATTCAATCAAAATCTTATATGTGTTTTATTTACAATCTTTGATCCCGACAACAAACTAACACTACTTCTATACTAAGTGAGCCCGTATGAGGGGCTTTGTGCATACTGTGTCTACTCTAGGTTTTGTTTTTTACTTAACCAAGCTGAGCAAGGAGCAGGTACATAGAAACTACAGGAAAGAAACATAAGTTTGGGTACGCTTGGAAATATCAGTTACTATGGATTTTAGAGCCTTTGGTATGAGAACTCTCCAAAATTCAAGTTTATACTTAATTAGGGGGTTTACTTTAGACAATATTTCGGTTGTCTTGTGGCCTTCATTTTTTCAAGTACCCCAAATAGGCTTTTGAAATATTGGCATTTGATAATTGTATTGCGTATATTTAATTTTACCAAAGGCACTCTTTTAATTTCCTCAAGTATTCTTATGTTTAACAGGTCTAGAGCTACCAGACAATTTAACTACTTTCAAAATATTATACTGTGTCACAAAGGGCTATAACAAGTATAGGTTAAAAATATGATTAGAAAAGCACTTTGTTATGCCCATTTAAACAAAGCAAAACAGTAAAATTGAAGAATTAATTAGTAAATTTGGATTGCATATAATTCAATTCCTATAGCTAAAATGGAAATAGAGCAGAACATCAAAATTAAACCTGAATTTTAAGATTAACTTTGTTATGTTTGGTTTATGAGGCATCAGGGAAATCAACACTTAGTGGGGCAAAATTTTAAATCCTAAGTAAGACTATTAATGTTTAACCAGTGTAGTAAGTTAGTGTGACAGTTATAGTAGTAATATCCTGATTTCACCAGGAAAGTTATAGCTGAAAGAATATACACAAATATGTCCATGTTAATCTTGATTTACTCTTTGGTCTCAGAATATGCTGCAGTGAACTTCTGAATAAAAAAGTGAAGATGAGCAACATTTTATCTTCATTTATCTGTAACTAAAAAAATATCACCCCAAATGTTTTCCATTTGGATCTGGTTTCAGTCAAAATAGTTTTTTTCCCTTGTAGGAAGATGTGTTGTTTGCAATATCTTACACTCAAAAGAAAAAATCCTTTTCTATACCTTAATAACGCATTGGCTTGTGAATAACATTTTAGAAATGTAGTTATCTTTAAACTATAGAAGTGGTTATTTAGAAATGTAGTTACTTAGCAGAAATTTAGAAACATAGTTATTTCTTTAAATTATACAGCTTTGCTCACTGTTATGATTACTTCCTTAGAATGAATTCCTACATTTAGAATTAAATCAAAGAATATACAATTTTTAAGGAACTTTTATTCATATTATTAGTCTATTTTTCAGAAAGATTAATCAAAATATCCTCCCAGTAGTGGTATTTGAGATGACCTTTTCTGTATCCTACCTAATTTGCTATTGTAATTTTATATACTTCCCAAGTGATGGATAAAAAAAAGAAATGACATTGCATATATTTTTAAATGTTTATTATTTCATGACCCTCTGTTTGTAAATACTGTTTTTAGCACGTTAAATAGTGCTGCTTTGTATGGCTTATAGTTCATTCATTGTAGAAGTACACCTGGCTAAGGGCTAAGCCTACCAAGAGAGGAGGGAGCTTTTCTTCCAATTCTACCAGAACCTGTATGGGCTGCTAGGAGACTGATACCAGATTTGCAATTTTACTGTGAATAATTATTCAGTCTTCAAATTTCGTAAATAAATGTCCAGACATAGTTTTCTATTTTAGGCATGTATAGTATTTGCATATATTAAAAATTTAAAATTAACCCTCTAAGTGCAATTCTCATAACCAGTTTCTTAGGTATTTAGATATTTTAAGTAAATTGAAATGCAAACAATTAATACCATTTTCCCCTTGGACGTCCAGGTTATTCAGCAAAGAAATGAAGAATGTGATCATACTCAATTTTTAATTGAAGAAAAAGAATCTAAAGAAGAAGATTTTTATGAAGATCTTGACAGGTTTGAAGAAAATGGCACCCAGGAATCACGCATCAGCCCATATACCTTCTGCAAAGCTTTTCCTTTCCACATAATATTTGACCGGGACCTAGTGGTCACTCAATGTGGTAACGCCATATACAGAGTGCTTCCCCAGGTAAGTCAACATCACATTTCCTTGGGGGCTGAGACAAAAGGCCATAAACAGTCTATTGTTAGGTGTGGCCATTCATTCATTTAACCCTTTGACTGTGTATTATTTGGTGTGCAGCATACTGTATATTACATGTTTTTTTAAAATGTGAGCTAAATGTATTTGAGCATACTGTGACTTTTCCTAGGACAACTACTTATTATTATTATTTTTTCTGTTTTAAACACAAGGACAGTGGGAATGAGACAATGGGTAACTTTCTGGTAACAATCAACTTTCACTTATTTATTCATTCATTGAATAAATAGTCATTGGATATCTATTGTCAGAAAATAGCTTTCAAAATCAACCTTTGATATTTTTAGAGAAAAGAATTTAAAAAACATTAAAGAGGAAAACGATAGAAATTATCATGGGATTTAGTAGCAAAAGTATCAAAGGACAACAGTTGGGGAGATGACGAGGGTCTATGTTTGATTTGCATTATTCAGACCCATTTGTAAAATCCTTTCTTTCCACTTATCTACTAAGTTTTGGAGTTGTACATGACATGTGTCTAGAGATACTTTTTGCTTGTAATGAAAGAGACTTGATAATTCAGGATTAGCCCCAATGGGATCAGGCATAAACCTATAAGTCTGGAAGCAAAATGTGGTACTGTGTGGGCTCCTATGCTGGCTCTGCCTCTCCCTCGTTTGACCTGAAGCATGTTACTTCTCCTCTCTCTGCCTATTTTCCCTTTGTTATAGTGTGAGGATAGAAAGCACCAGAAGAACATTTAATCTAGTCCCTTGTTCATTATAAGCGACAAATAACTGTTACCTATTATTATTAACTGTCTTTTGATAAACTGTGAGTGTTTGCTGGTGGTTTTGATATTTAGATTTCATTTTAAGCCATAGGCATTTAACACCTCCTGCTACATTTTAAAAGATAAATTTCCATTCTTTCTTCTTTGAAAATGCTTCTCTTATTTCTTAGCTTATATTTTAATATTAGTCATCTGAATCAATATTAGGGTTTATGTTCATGAAACTATCTGATGTCCATCAGATAGTCACTGAGTTGCTACAGGTCAAGGTATGAGCCCATAGTTGAAGTATGTTTCCTACGAAATAATGTATTTCTGTATTTATATATAATTGAGCTGATTTATTATAATAACATCAAATTATAAAAATTGTTTTGAATAATTAAGTGTTCTTTTCTTTTTATCTACATTTAAGCTCCAGCCTGGCAATTGCAGCCTTTTGTCTGTCTTCTCTCTGGTCCGTCCTCATATTGACATTAGTTTCCATGGAATCCTTTCACACATCAATACAGTTTTCGTATTGAGAAGCAAGGTAATTAAGATAGTATTTTATTAAATGTGATTACATAAGGTATGTTACATATTAGAAGTGTTCTGAAGGGAAAAGTAGCGACTCTGACATCGTATGACTGAAGGTGTAGCGAAATCAGAACCAAACTTCAAAGGGACTTCTATTTCAAAGGCACTGTTACTATTTTTGTTTTGCTTGAGGGACAATGGAACTCTGTCACCTGATCAGGATTAACAAAATTTAATTGTTGCGAACATTTTGCTGAGACAGCCCAGTTTCACATATTAAACCAACACCTTTTACAGCTACAGTGTCCTATTTTAGAAATCAGAAGAACTGATAAAGGTCTTTTAAAAAACTTTACCCATTTTCCTAAAGTGTCTCTTATTCTTGGTGCCATTTTTGTTGGAAAACGAAAGCGATAAAATAGTCATTCAGTTGATAATGTTTGTAGTACGCAGAACTCACAGTTTCTGTCTCTGGGACTGATGCAGCAAAGGTATCCTAGAGTACACACTTCCTCCTTCCTGCATCCCTCCCAAAAGGTCTTTCATACACGTACTTTATATATTTGGGATTAAGTACATCCGGCTGCTGTGTGAATGAAGGGGTAGGGAGTGGAGAGGCTTGGTTTATTCTTTGATGAAGCTTGGTAATTTACATTGCAATTTACTAGCCATATTGGAAAATCAGAAAAAAAGATTCATAGAAGGTTTGCATAAATATGTGAACAACAGTACAGCTACTGTCTTTCTGGATTCGAAGGAGATAGTCTAGTCACTTTTCTACAGTGTTTGTAAGAGAGCCTCTGAGCTTGTTCCCTGGCAGAACTCTGATGAAATGCCCTCTTCTGTTCTAACTGGTACACTTATTCTCCCTCATGGTTTGGTGGGAAATGAGTTAGATGTGCCCTTCTTTTTGCTAAATTGTTAGATAGAGAGAAAGGCTCTGGTTAATGGTTATGTCTTGCCTTTTCAAGGAAGGATTGTTGGATGTAGAGAAATTAGAATGCGAGGATGAACTGACTGGGACTGAGATCAGCTGCTTACGTCTCAAGGGTCAAATGATCTACTTACCGGAAGCAGATAGCATACTTTTTCTGTGTTCACCAAGGTAATCATTTTTAGATTCATTATAATAGATAAAAGTATCCATCTTTAGCTAACAGAAGAACTCAATAACATTTTGTTCAATCATGTCTACATATTCTGAAGTATAATTAGATTTTACAACTTTTGT
>NW_011888834.1:8105927-8108275 GCF_000151845.1 Pteropus vampyrus
TAACACCTCCTGCTACATTTTAAAAGATAAATTTCCATTCTTTCTTCTTTGAAAATGCTTCTCTTATTTCTTAGCTTATATTTTAATATTAGTCATCTGAATCAATATTAGGGTTTATGTTCATGAAACTATCTGATGTCCATCAGATAGTCACTGAGTTGCTACAGGTCAAGGTATGAGCCCATAGTTGAAGTATGTTTCCTACGAAATAATGTATTTCTGTATTTATATATAATTGAGCTGATTTATTATAATAACATCAAATTATAAAAATTGTTTTGAATAATTAAGTGTTCTTTTCTTTTTATCTACATTTAAGCTCCAGCCTGGCAATTGCAGCCTTTTGTCTGTCTTCTCTCTGGTCCGTCCTCATATTGACATTAGTTTCCATGGAATCCTTTCACACATCAATACAGTTTTCGTATTGAGAAGCAAGGTAATTAAGATAGTATTTTATTAAATGTGATTACATAAGGTATGTTACATATTAGAAGTGTTCTGAAGGGAAAAGTAGCGACTCTGACATCGTATGACTGAAGGTGTAGCGAAATCAGAACCAAACTTCAAAGGGACTTCTATTTCAAAGGCACTGTTACTATTTTTGTTTTGCTTGAGGGACAATGGAACTCTGTCACCTGATCAGGATTAACAAAATTTAATTGTTGCGAACATTTTGCTGAGACAGCCCAGTTTCACATATTAAACCAACACCTTTTACAGCTACAGTGTCCTATTTTAGAAATCAGAAGAACTGATAAAGGTCTTTTAAAAAACTTTACCCATTTTCCTAAAGTGTCTCTTATTCTTGGTGCCATTTTTGTTGGAAAACGAAAGCGATAAAATAGTCATTCAGTTGATAATGTTTGTAGTACGCAGAACTCACAGTTTCTGTCTCTGGGACTGATGCAGCAAAGGTATCCTAGAGTACACACTTCCTCCTTCCTGCATCCCTCCCAAAAGGTCTTTCATACACGTACTTTATATATTTGGGATTAAGTACATCCGGCTGCTGTGTGAATGAAGGGGTAGGGAGTGGAGAGGCTTGGTTTATTCTTTGATGAAGCTTGGTAATTTACATTGCAATTTACTAGCCATATTGGAAAATCAGAAAAAAAGATTCATAGAAGGTTTGCATAAATATGTGAACAACAGTACAGCTACTGTCTTTCTGGATTCGAAGGAGATAGTCTAGTCACTTTTCTACAGTGTTTGTAAGAGAGCCTCTGAGCTTGTTCCCTGGCAGAACTCTGATGAAATGCCCTCTTCTGTTCTAACTGGTACACTTATTCTCCCTCATGGTTTGGTGGGAAATGAGTTAGATGTGCCCTTCTTTTTGCTAAATTGTTAGATAGAGAGAAAGGCTCTGGTTAATGGTTATGTCTTGCCTTTTCAAGGAAGGATTGTTGGATGTAGAGAAATTAGAATGCGAGGATGAACTGACTGGGACTGAGATCAGCTGCTTACGTCTCAAGGGTCAAATGATCTACTTACCGGAAGCAGATAGCATACTTTTTCTGTGTTCACCAAGGTAATCATTTTTAGATTCATTATAATAGATAAAAGTATCCATCTTTAGCTAACAGAAGAACTCAATAACATTTTGTTCAATCATGTCTACATATTCTGAAGTATAATTAGATTTTACAACTTTTGTTGTACACCTCTCTATCACAAGGTTAATGTCATTTAACATTTGTAATAAACTCAGGAGAAATCACATATTCTATTTTACTTGCCATGTCCTAAACAATCTGTTAAGTGTTTATGCCATTAGATCACTCTGTACCTCATCTTCTGTTAGCTAATTCTATAGCTTTGTACCTTCCCAACAGACATCATGTAGAAAAGCAATTCTGAAAGCATCTAATTTGGTGGCATAAACACATAGATAGAGTTGACACCATGAAATGACTTTTGAAATTATTTGTGGGTTTCAGCTATTTTATATTAAAAATGTTTAGCTACTTTAATTAGGATACAGTATTTAAAATATAATATGAAGTTGAAATTTATGTTATTTGTAATAAACATTAGAAGGAAATATAACTGTAGGTTGGTATTGCCTTGATCTGATAAAGTATTTTACGTAAAGGTGCATGGAATTCAAAATACAAATAAATATATACCAAAATTTGCTTTAGAACAATAGAAAAAGATAACTGTGGAATTTGCCATTAGGTGATATTTTGTGTGTTTATAACTTTATGTATCCAAAATATGTGCACAGTATTTAGTAACATACTCTAGAAAGAATGTTTTGGTGGTTCTATTAGCTTAAAATTTAATATATAGTCTACCGTGATCACTTTCTATTTAAAGATACTGTCAAAATTTCTGTGACATCTTTG
>NW_011888834.1:8109105-8121436 GCF_000151845.1 Pteropus vampyrus
CATATCAGAAAGTCATAAATATGTAAAATACTTGTTGAAGATGGGTCATAAGTCCAGTTGTAAACTTTCAATCATCTTGTTTAGAAGAAAAAACAATCAGTTACAGGAGTCACAGAATCCATAAGGAAGAAATGAACTAGTTTCTCAAAAGACACACAATTGTCCTTGTTAAAGTGAGTAAAGGTAAATTTTAATTTATCTCTTGATAATGAGGAATTATTAAAATTTATCAAGATAAATTTTAATTTATCTCTTGATAATGAGGAAAAAATGTGGTAATAAATCACAGCCTTGTGTTAAATGCCTGAGCAGTTTCCATAGGGCAGCGGCAATTTAGGCTGACGGCATCAAAAAGTGCAGTTTGACAAAAACGCATTTTAGGTTCACCGCTCTTTGATAGATTTTTAAGTCTCTAAAAGAATGGAGTAACATTCTTTGAGCAATTGTCCAAATTTCTTTTCTTCAGTCTGAGAAGCTTTAGAATGGTAGGAGATGGCAGGATTATACTCCCTGACAGTAATCAAGTTTGGGATTGTCATGTGGATAGGTTGGACTGATTTCGCCTCATTTCTCTGTATAACAGTGTGATGAATCTGGACGATTTGACAAGGAGAGGTCTGTATCTAAGTGACATCCCTTTGCACGATGCCACGCGTGATCTCGTTCTTTTGGGAGAACAATTCAGAGAGGAATACAAACTGACTCAAGAACTGGAAATCCTGACAGACAGGCTGCAGCTCACTTTAAGAGCCTTGGAAGATGAAAAGAAAAAGACAGACACGTAAGTATGTCACCTTGTGCTTGAAGGACATGGTGGTTTGGCATCGTACATTTTGACTCTACTATAGCAAAGATTAGTAATCAGACTAAAAAGGCATGGGGCCATTGAAGCTCCAGAGTAGCAAATAAACTCTTCCGATCACTTAAAACAGAAGTTATGAGTACAGAAATAAATCAGTCCAAATGGTAGTGGAGATGTTTTCTATTTTTACAAACCAAGCTGAAAAAATATGGACTAAAACATCTCTGAAAATCACTAGAAAAATTCAAATTTGTAAGGTCCAACTATCCTGTTCATTCATTCTTTTATGGAAGAAATATGGATTGAGCATCCTCTATATGCCAGCGGGTGGCCAAGTGCTGAGGATTACCCTGAACTTAGAGTTGGCCATTATATTTTAAAAGTTTTTTTTTCTTGGATTCTGCATTATTTTAAGGTTTGGCTGATATGAATCTGACAGATTATAATGTCATCTGTAATGACAACAATTATGTCTGTAAATACAAAGATTAGCAAAAAAATAAAAATACAGAACTACTATTTTTCTGTGAATGGAAGATTAAATTATAAAATATTGGGCATGTACCCTTAAGGTAATACTTCATTTTTCAAGTAATTCATTTAAACAAGTACATGTTGTGCATACTACTTGAACTCTTTCATGTATAATTAAAAACACTAAGTCACCGAGATTCATAAGATATTTTTCCCAGGGTCTCTGTGTTAATTCTTAACATTTCCATAATAGAGAATTGAACTGATCTGCCTTACTTCCATAAGAACTATTTCACTCTACTAAACAGTCAGAATATTGATAATAGTATCATTTTCTATACTGTTCTTGCATTGATACATGCTTAGTTGCCCATGGATGGATGCTATGCCCACACAGAAACACATCGGTTAACTATTTATTAATAGCATGCGTGAAATAGAGAATGCCACTTAAATACCTGTCTCTATCTATAGCTTTTTAATTATTTTTTCGAATTAAACCATTTTACCGAGGGCCTTCAGGGGAGGGTGGAAGTGCTGGGAAGACGATATCTGATGTCCTCTGCCAGGCCGCCGAGCTATCTCTAGCTTCACAGCTGCTGAAAGAATCCATAGCATCTTAATTCACTCGTCTTGGCCTTTGTATAATGAAGCTGGAAGCTGTGTTTAGTTTCTTTGAGACAACTTCACTTTCCTCATGGTCTGAAACTGACTCCCTAATCTATCCAGGTACTTTGCAAATTTCAGAAAATACACGGGGCAGGCAACTCAAATTTTTCCCACTGCTTGAAAAACGATTCAAACCGTATGTTTTATTGTTATCTGGTACAACTTCATCCATGAAAAATATCACATTTTGTGGACCTTGTAAAACAGTGCTAGAGACTAAGGTTCAAAGTCGTATGGGTTTGTAAATTTGAGTTACTCAGTATCTTGCTCTGGGTTGTTTTCTTAGGAAACCACCTAGGTAATGTTTTGTTTGTAAATATTTATCAAGGTGATTTAATTATTAACTGTTTAGTTTTATTTTTCTTTAAAGCTCAGGAGTTCTGTTCACGTTTAATATTCAAATGTAGTTTTTAAATATTTTATAAATGTTTAAAAGTTAAATATTAAAGTATGGGGAAATTTCTCTAAAGCTAGGCAGAATAATAAGAGCTCAGCTCCATTTGCACATTAAACTTCTCTGGCAATAGAGAAGAGAAAGGGAGGAGGCATCATTTGTTCTCTTGAGCCCTCATGCCAAGAGCCCTTAGGTCTCGCTATAAATCCATCATAGTCATCTTTCCCCTGTTGTGTTTACCGCACTTGTCCCCTCAGCATGATCCCTGATGTCATTGTAGTTGTGTCAGGGTTGCCGATAGAAACAAATCTTTTCTTGTCCAGACCAATTTCCACCTGTCTTACCAGTTTCTTCTGCAGAAGAGTGAGGCGTGAACGAGTCCGAAGAGAAATCTGCTTCTTTCAATACTTTACAACAATTGAGATGAATTTTTTATTCCTGGGAGATAAACATGTTCCTGGTATTGTGATACTTATACAGTGTTTTAAGTGCTGCTGGTGACAACTTTTATACTGTGAATATCATAACATTGAGGTCAGAATACAGGACCAGAAATGAATACTTTGACTTCTTATTGCCAGTTCTTTGTCTATGGGTTTGGCTTGTTTTGATTTGGTTTGAATTGGTATATTTTGTATATGTCCTGTTTTTACTTATTAATATGGCTAATATTTGATACTAATATTGGAGGTGTCCTATAAGAATTCAGGCCTCTATGGTGCAAACGACATTAATGTTCTATGAAATGGCCAATAGAAGCACTAAAACTATTTCCAGCATTTCTTACCATGGCTTTTTTCTAATCCCACTGAATAGGTTGCTATACTCTGTCCTTCCTCCATCTGTTGCCAATGAGCTAAGACACAAGCGTCCAGTGCCTGCTAAAAGATATGACAATGTGACCATCCTCTTTAGTGGCATTGTGGGCTTCAATGCTTTCTGCAGCAAGCATGCATCTGGAGAAGGGGCCATGAAGATTGTAAACCTTCTCAACGACCTTTACACCAGATTTGACACACTGACCGATTCCCGGAAAAATCCATTTGTTTATAAGGCAAGTCCTGATCATTTCGTAAAGCAGCGCTGTTCAGACCCTGCCCTCCAAAGGCACTGCAGAGTTCTCTGACGGTAGCCTTGATATATTACCTAATCCTCTACGCAGTCAATATTTGTCATTATCCTAAATAATCACCTCTCGCTTTAAAAAGTTCTCTTCCTTGTAACCAGAATGAATGGAGCAGATGATTCCTTAGTTAAAATGAAATGTAATAAAATAAAATGGCCTTTTTTGTACTTACATTAATAAATCTGAGCAGGTTGTTTTATCATACATAATATAAGCATAGCATTCGTTTTTGTGCTCTACTTGAGAATTCTTACTGAAATACATAAATGTTTTGCACGGTAAAGAAGTCATGCAGCATGGGAAATTTTAGATAACGTAACTTGAAGATAAACATTTATAAGGCATTTCGACCCGAGGTTTCAATGAGAAACAAATTTAATATTGGAAAAATGAAGTCATTTGCTTGTTAAGGGAAAGAATGTTAACTAAACCATCCCCAGGCATCTGGAGTAATATAAGTGCCACAAGAACTATTTATTTTATGGTTGTTTTCTGGGGTACAATGTAACAATTGGTGAGCATGTCATAAAAATGAATGATTAATGACCATGAAAAATCATTGAACTTCAGGCAGTGGCTCTTGTGCCATCAAAATATCACTGTTTTATTGTGAAATAAGGCAATAACATCGTTCTGCTGAATTATAAGGGCATCTGAGGTAAGAACTCAGAATTTACAAAAGGAAAAATAATGCCGTGTCTGTACTTGCCTGTAATCAAAGTGCCATGTGTGTAAATTTCAAATAATTGCAAGGTTTCATCTTGGAATTGAATGCATTAGAGTTTTTGTAAAACTAAGTGGGAGAAGAGTTTAAAGTTACTGATAGTCTTGGACAAATGTTTTTTTAAATAGGGTTAGCAAATGAAACAGTCTTGTTTATGCTAACCAATAAACATCTAAATATATGTGCTATGTTAGGTGGAGACTGTCGGTGACAAGTATATGACAGTGAGTGGTTTACCAGAGCCATGTATCCACCATGCACGATCCATTTGCCACCTGGCCCTGGACATGATGGAGATTGCTGGCCAGGTTCAAGTAGATGGTGAATCTGTTCAGGTTAGTAAATAAAATAGATATTATAATAGTGGTAGTAGACCTCTGTGGGCAACAAATCATATTCTCGACCAGGCAATCATTAATTACGTGTAAGGAAAAGCATCTTCACAACAAAAACTGCAATACTTTATTGAGCTCATTGTATCACATTCTTTCATGGAGACGGCAAATCTCTCCACCTGTCTGGAATTACCCCGTCTGTCCCATGTGCTGAATGTCATGAGGATGAGATAAAATCTCCTATCCTTTATTTTCAGGTTTCTTTTTTTGTGTCTCATATAAGTTGCCTGATTCACATTTGAATCCCTCAGACTTTAGAAAAAGAATAATTCTCTTGGAAGATTTTTTGAGAGTTTTCATTTTGTCTATAATATACTCAAAAGTTCTTCTAGAGAATTCTTATGATTTTTATATGCTGAATCAACATTATTCTGTAATATAAAATAAGCAAATATTAGTGTATTAGTGATTGAAGTTATTGAAGCAAAGCTTTGATTTCTGCAGATAACGATAGGGATACACACTGGAGAGGTGGTTACAGGTGTCATAGGACAGAGGATGCCTCGGTATTGTCTTTTTGGGAATACGGTCAACCTCACAAGCAGAACAGAAACCACTGGAGAAAAAGGAAAAATAAATGTGTCTGAATATACATACAGGTAAGAGAATGTGTCTTGGTATTTATTGATTTGCAAAGAAAATGTCTTTGCATGTGGTTTAACTCTCCAAGTGATTTTTGTTACCTTGAAGCCGTAATCATCTTCGCTCTTACGATTGTTTATTTATTTATTTTTTAAATTTTATTTTATTAGTTTCAAGTATACAGTACATTGGTTAGATGTTTCTACAGTTTATAAAACGTTCCCCCTGATTGCTTTTTCTCTCCTTTGGCTCTCCACCTAGCCATTACATTAATGCTAACTGCATCCTCTGGGCCATGCTCCCCATCCCCAGGGTTGTTTATTTTTTATTGGAAAAGATCGTGTCGTGTCATTATTTCCAGTTTAAAAGATTTCATACCATCTTAGGAGTTCCTGATATGACTATTGTCCCCCATACCTTGAGTTACCTTTAAATATAACTTTAGCATCTCTCCTTAATGTCTCGATATATAACTTTGGTACATGTCACTTTCTCTGTGCAACCTTTTTCCATACCTCTCTCCCTACTCCCTGTCGCCTGACTTTCAGATGTCTTATGACACCAGAAAATTCAGATCCACAGTTTCATTTGGAGCACAGAGGCCCAGTGTCCATGAAGGGCAAAAAAGAACCAATGCAAGTTTGGTTTCTATCCAGAAAAAATACAGGAACAGAGGTATGACTAATCAGAACCTAATTCTTTTTTTTTTTTTTTCAAGACAATCTATAAATATGGGGAGCTAAATCATAACCATTGAAAATATGTTTCATTTGAAAAGAATTCTTGCTCACAGAAATGAATTCTTCAGTAAAGCAGGAGAAATGCTGCACAGTTAACGGTCCAGTTAGAACAATAAATACTTCTTAGGGGATACTTTATGGCTGCCGGCTTTTGTCCTCTAATGAAATTAAAACCGAACGTACTGGATAGAGAAAATCTGTTTTGTTGTTCTTGTTGTTCTTCCTTCCTAATATGGCTCAAACACGACTGAGGTCAGTGGGCTGCGAGGGGATCCTCCTGGCCTTCTTCCTTCAACTCCCTGAGCTGTTCTGAGATCCCCATCAGCATTTCTTGGCCCTTGGTCTTTGTGAGAACCAAGCTGTCTTCCTGTGGAGTGTTTGGAGATCTTTGGAAATCCTAGTCCTTGTGTGTTCTAGAGAAGAATAATTGCTAATATTTCAGAATCTAAATGATTCTGTCGGAAGCTTTAGGTTCGTGCTGGTACCTTGGTTGTACTCCAGCCAGAAGCCGTGTGCTGGAGTGGATCTCAGAACATTGGCAACCAGACTGGAATCCTGTCACTGCCGGAGGACTTATACACAGGGAGGTCATGCGCAGCCTTTCCCCACTGACAGAGTGTCGCATCCGAAAACGAGTTTGACACTTTGTTCCCCTGTTGATGCATTGGTTCTTTAGCGGGGGTGTGACTACTTGATTATGTTTCTTTTCCTGTGTGCATACCATTCCCTAAAAATGCTTTTAGAGTATAACAAATCCTAAAAGGAAAGGAATGCCAAGTTTTAAAATATTTACCTTTATCTTCTTTCAGCTGTTTTTACTTTCAATAATTTACTTAGGAGGTTGGCATGCTTACTGATGTTGTTCTGATAAATTAAACTATACCTCAAGTGTGGGGTATTTCAGTTGAGTGGCCCTGTTCCACCCAAAGTTATGATGAGAATGACAGAAAAACTGTAGATATGAATGCAGATCACAATCTTATAGAAAATAAAAATTTGAGGGATATTATAAGCTTTATTATCACTGAAAATTAATCTCTTGTTTCTTCTACTTTTTTAAGGAATCAAAGCAGGATGATAACTGAATCTCGGGCTGTGGGAAGAAGACTGTGATGAGATTCCACTTATGCCCTAACATATGGCAAGCCTAGGAGCGATTATCAACTATGGATACAGATTTTTGCTTTGTCCTTTTCAGTTATCCCAAGCCTTTCTCCTAGGTATATCTTTCACTATTCAACTTTAGCTCTGCTTTTGATTCTTTTCAAGGTTTAATATGTTATCTAAAGTTTGGCTTTAGATGTGAGTGACGTGTGCTTCATGTGTCTTAAAATCTACTATGAGCTTTGCCTAATTTGGTAATTTGCAAGTAGTAGGCACCCAATAAATATTTGTTGAATTGAATTAAATGAAACTGAACAGTATTTGGCCATGCGTGTGCAGACCGTGGTTTACCAAATCAGTTTCGTGCTCCATATATACGTATATGTATATTTTAATGACTATAACATAACAAACTTTATATCGTGTTGGTGTATATCATTATAGAAATCATTTTCTAGAAGAGTGAATTCTAAGTTTTAGGGAAAAAATACGATTTATTTTCAGACTCCCAAAGTAAGAATTAATATACCATGCTAAGAAAATAGTGACTATTTTGAATTATGCTAATTTTCCTTCAGAAATAGAAAATGTGCATTTTTGTTATTAAAATATTTGGTCACTCATTCAAATCATGTGGTAATTATAATGCCTCTAAAATGCTCTCATTTGTAGTTTATCTCTTGTATTAAATCTCATTAACTACATGTAGCTGTTGTAGAGAGCTGCAGTTTCCCACTGAGCTGTTACATTAGCTTGAGATCCAGGTTTTGGACTCTAACCACATCCAGGAATAAAGCTGGAATCACCGTGGAGAGGCTCTGTGCATCAGAGCCCTCCCTGGCCTTTTATTCCCAGAAATGAGCTTCTTTTTCTTAGCTTAGAAGAAAGTAATTACATCTGAGACATCATGTTCAGAAAACTTAGTTTAATTTTGACATAGAATGCATTCTTATTGGAATAATTGGCCTGTCATTCTTAATTGTCTCTGATAATTTATTAATATCTCTCTTTATAAAATATAGTGCAAGTACTTTTGTGTGAAAATGTTTGTCTTTAAAGTTAATATTTCATATCAACACATCAATATATGTATAAATGTTCTGTGTTAATGTGCAACGAATCTGCAATAAATTATTTTTTCCACTTGTCTCTAAACAGTTTTTACTTCAACAAAATGATATTCATGTTATTTGCCATTTTATGAGATTAATGCTATTTTTGTAAATATATTTTATGATTTTACCTGTTATAAACTTTGAGTTAATTTCAATTCACTTGTCGTTACAAAGTTTAATGGCTCCTCTTACACAGGCAAATTCTCAAAAGCTATTTTTCGTTAGTACAAACAAAAGCTATACCTGGAGGGGAATACACAGATAAATATACAATGACATCAGCTCTTGAAGTGCTCACAATTTTTTAGGAGTGAAAGACACATATACAAATAATAAAAAATAAGTGATATTCATAGTGATAAAGTATATTCAAGACACAGAAAGAATACTTAAAGAATGAGACATGAGAGGACAGGGTAATGAAGCCTCTATCAGAACCTGAAAGGACCGGCTGGAGAGCATCCAGATTGGTGAGCGTGTGGATGCAGGGAGAGTGAGGCTCGTGGAGGGGACATGGATGCTCTGCACCCTTTCCCCAAACTCTGTCCCATACGGCTCTTCCATATGGCTGTTCCTTAGTTATATCCTTTCATAATAAACCAGTAATCTAGTGAGTAAAATGTTTCTCTGAGTTTGTGTGCCGCTCTAGCAAATTAAGGGAATCTAAAGAGGGGTTTGTGGGAACCTCGAATCTATAGCTGGTTGGTCAGAAGCACAGGTGACAACCTGGGCTTGTGATTGGCCTCTGATGTGGGCACAGTTTTGTAGGACTGAGCCCAAAACCTGTGGGATCTGATGCTATCTTCTGGTGGATAGTGTCAGAATTGAATTGAATTGTAGGACACTCGGCTTGTGTCTTGAGAATTGTGTGGTGGTGCGGGAAAAGAAACAAATAGGTGCAGAATTTTTAAAGGGGAAAAAATAATTACTTATCTGCTTACCCCTAAGTATGTTTTTTTTTTGCTGCCCTCACTAATGGCTCTTGGAACCTCTGAAGGCCGCCAGAGAATGCTCTTTAGGATCCAAGTCTGAATAAGAACAGGGAAGGACACAGCGTCTCTCATAGAAGTGCATTTCACCATCTTGGTTCCCAACTGACTGTCACTTCCCTGTGTGCAACCTTGAATTCATCTCTTCCACCAACCCTTAGGTTCAAGGAAATCTCATAAAAATAATTATTTGTACCGTGTTATGACCATTTGTATAACATTACATTTATTCACACATACCATGATCAGAATTTCACCCAAATATTTCCTATCGATTCTCTAGGAAGCTGTGTAAATTTTTTAAATCAGGCAGCTTGTAGTAGAGGCCATTTGTATGGAATTATAGGCAAACTAAGTTGCATCTAGTTCAGGTTAAAAAGCTATCAAATACAAATAAAAAGTGCTGTTTATGTACAAGGAGAAAAATGAGAATCTTTATTTTGCATTAATAAAAAAGGCATTTAAATGATTCTTCCTTGCTACTTCTACCATATTGGAGAGAGGAAATAGTACAGGGTAGATAAAAAAACCCAACACAAAACAGGAGACACTAGACAGAGAGACAAGGACGAGAGTCCAGTTCTGGCAGGGCCAGCTCTGCAGTCTTGACCAGTCATTTACCTTCTTAAGATTCAGTTTATCTATTAAAAAAGAGCTAGACAAGATGATAGCTAAAGTTAATCCTTGCTCCAAAATTTCATCTTTTTTTTTTTTTTTTTTTGGTAAAAATTCCAGTGCAGTGATGCTATGACTTTGGCCTGGCCTTTTTGGGAATACTTAGAAAGACAATCTAAACTATTAACTATAATCTCTTTAATAGTCCAGGAACATTGAGTAGATCAACTGAGGAAGTTTAAACCTAACTTTATGCTAAAACCAGGATGACTAACCCAAATTAGTGTATAAAAGTATTAAAATATGTGTTCCTATTAAAAATTGGCCCTATCATATTTATCTAATTATCTTTTGTAAGTTCAAATTCCTTAATAAAGGGTTGTGTTTATGATTCTTTAAAAGTAACAGGATAAAATGCACCGCTATTTCAAGTTGTCATCCTTTTGCGTAGAAAATAGCCTCTTAAAAATTAAAGACAAGAAGTGCCAGTGACTTACATAGAGAATATTTAAATTATTACTAATGAAATTAACTGCCCATTTTGTAATAACTTAACAAACCATTGCCCTTTAAAAAGAGAAATCCATAGCCAAGACATGGGAACAATCTAAGTGTTCATAAATGAATAAAGAAAATGTGGTACATACATACACACAAAAACAGAATATTAGTCAGCCTTTAAAAAGAAATTGTGCTAGTTACAACAATATGAATAGACTTTGTGGGCATTGCATTAAGTGAAATAAGTCAGACACAGAAAGACAAATACTACATGATCTCATTTATGTGTAGAATCTAAGACAGTTCAACGTGTAGAAATAGAGTAGAAAGGTGGTTATTGGGGGACAAGGGGTTGGAGGAAATGGGGAGAGGTTGGTCAAAAGGTTCAAACTTTCAACTATAAGATGAGTGAGTTCTGGGACCTAATGTACAGCCAAATGACTGTAGCTAATTATAGCAATGTAGTATATACTTGAGATTTGTTAAGAAGGTAGATCTAAAGTGTTCTTATCACACACAAAATAAAAGTAAATATGTGAAGTGATACATATGCTCATTAGCTTGATTGTGGTAATCATTTCACAATGTACACACTTTAAATATATGTAATTTTTATTTGTCATTATACCTCAATAAAGCTGGGGAAAATAATTTTAATAAAAAAAGTTTAAAAACTTCAATATAATTTATACATACCCATGAATATAATGCAATCATAAAGTTCTGGGCAACTGCAGCACCAAAACTTGACATTATGATTGCACGCAGTTTTTAATGTATTAGTACAAATAATATCTACAAAGAGATTTCGGATGTTTTTGTGTAAAAATCATTACAGTGTAGAACCCATTTAATAGCAAATGAACTATGGCAATGGGCCCACACTCTTGGAAGTCACAGGGATTGCCTTGTACCCCATCATCTTGAAGTAGTTAGCTTAATGGAATGATGGGATAGCCTTTTTAAGATCCAGTTACAGTACCAGCCAGGTGGTGAAATCTTGCTAGGCTGGGGCATTTCTACCAAGTGCGATATATGCTCTAAGTTAGCATCCAATGTACAGTGTTATTTTTCTCGTAGCCTGAAATTATGGCTCTGGGAATAGAAACTGCTTCTCCCCCTCATACACTGAAGATACAGTAGCAAAGTATTTTCTTCTTGTCTTTATGACTTTAGGCTCTGCTGGTCTAGATGTCTTAGTTCTAAAGGGAAGAATGCTTCTACTTGCAGACACGATAATGATACCAATAAACCAGAAATTAAGACTGTGCCTGGATAAATAGGGCTCTTCATGTTATCGAATAAATGGGTAAAAAGAGAGAAAAAAAAAATCATTACATTGTAAGGCACAGGCTGAGCCAGTGGGCAGGGTGGTCCATGGGAGTGAGGAGTTTATATCGCAGGATCAGACAAGGTGAAGGTAGGGTTTGAAGACAATATCAACCTCAGGAAGTAGGTAGAACTAAAATTTAGGACCTGGCAGGAAAACTTAGTGCTCTGTCAAGACAAGCGAGTGACTTAGAAAGTTGGAGGCAGAAAAGATTTGTGAGGTAAGTATGTTGGAGTCTAAAGCCTTTTGCAGGGTGCCAGTTTGTGTGTGCCCTGATATGTTTGGAATATATCTGCTAGTGACTTTATATCCTCAATTTTAAGCTTAGAACAAGATATTAAATAACGGGGTGGTTATAATTCCTTGATGTATTAGGGTAACTATTTTATCCTCTGAGCACAATATTTTTAAGACTAGAAAATTGTAAGGGTAGACTATGAGCGTGGTTGAATATAAATATGTCAGACATAAGTGTGAGCCATATAAGACAGGAAATTTCAAATTTAAAAATTTCTAGTAGCCACACTTCAAAAAGTAGAAAGAAACAGGTGAAATTGATTTGAATAATATATTTCATTTAACCCACTATATCTCAAATAGTATCATTTCAACGTGTAATCCACAAAAAGTTATTAATGGAACGTTTTATAGTCTCTATTTCATTCTAAGACTTTGAAATCCACTGTGTATTTTACACTTGCAGCACATCTCAATTCAGACTACCGTTAAAAGTTAAATCAAGGCATATTAAAATTTTTTGAGTTTATTTGA
>NW_011888834.1:8122106-8131115 GCF_000151845.1 Pteropus vampyrus
ATGTAATAAAACAATATAGTTAATGATAAGAAGAATAATAAAGGAAAATGAGTTATTCAGGGATTTTTAGAAAAATATTTAAGAAAAAAAATCGGACCTCTTTTTATAAGTTACTAGCATTAGCAACTTAACGTTTTGAGAGGATAAAGGACCTTAAATTTTCATCTGATAATTCTTTTGCAATTTTTGCATAAGAAGCAATTATAATGCTTTAAACAACACCTATTATCTTTGACAAACCTAAGTCTCTTTATAAAGATCTAATTCGTCATTCATTTACCACCCACATTCCATTTCTCCTTTTCATTTGTATTCTTGTTAAAGGCTGTTCTTTCTCTGTCGACCCAACCTACTATTTTTGCACTTGACAGGAATATTATCAAAGTATTAACTAAAAAAGAATTACGCAAAAGATGACTAATAGAAGTTATGCACACTTGTGTGCATATGAACAATTTTACTTGATTCGTGCTTAACAGAATGTCCCAGAATTGTACAAATTCTTCAGACTTTAGTGGAGGAAATGTTCCTACCTTTTCTGTGAGTTTACCAAACGTTGTTTCTAACTTATGAAGGTTTGATATTTGAAACTCTTTAATACAGCTCTTTGCATTTGTTAATATGTGAAAGCCTTTTAAAAAACCCAGAGGGGTGATAGAGTAATCAGGCTGATCATTTCATAAACTATATAAATGTCTAACCAATGTACTGTATATTTGAAACTAATAATAAAATAAAATGCTAAAAATACTTTTAAAAGACTTTAAAAAATTTATTAACACTATAAGTTACAAAACTTTTTAAAAAGTACATTTCTTTAAATGTTGTACTGTATTGTAACTGCTAATTGAACTTAATAAGCCTGAAAACTTTGAGATAAAGGGTGATTAGAACCCTTGCTGCCCCTCAGATCCACAGTAAAACCTGCAGCACCAGCTGGCAATTGGGGAACAATACTAAAGTCACCTAGTACTTCATAGGCCCAACATTATTTTAAACATTTTGTATGTATTTAATTGTTGTAGCAACCTATTTGGTAAATACTCTTACTATCACCTCCATTTTACAGTAAAGGTAAACTGCAACACACAAAGTTTGGTGACTGGCCGAAAGTCAGAGAGTGAGTGGAAAAGCCAGTAACAAAATAGCTAGTTCCAGAGCCTGTGTTTCCAACCAGCATATTCTGATCTCTCAAATTATAGGTAAGCAAAGCGGCTGGCAAGTGGTGAGATTTGGTGAGTGTTTTGTTAGATGATTATGTGTTAGGTAATAAAATTCAAGTTAAACAGATGGTCGAGAAGTGTAAAGAAGATATGACAGATATGAATCTTATGACAAACACCGAAAAACAGGATTTGAAGGCCTAGAGCACAGGAAGGGGCCAAAGCGTGTCTAGAGGAACATGATAAAACTCCATGTGGGTCGCAGCTGCAATTGTGAGGCAAGATCAAGAGAATCTATACGATTTGCAGTAGGAGAAATGTCATAATTGGTCCCTCTAAGTATAAAAAACTTATATGCTGCCTGACAAACAGATTGGCCCTAGAGTTTGCAGGTTGTGAAACTGATTAATTCCAGTAGTGAGCTCCGATGGACTGTAGATGTGGAAAGAACATCATTGACTGTACCTTCTGTTAAGGCATCAGCTAAAAGGGCTGGCTCCCTAGATATGAAGAGAATTCTCTGTAAAGGTGCTCAGCCTCACTCCCCTGCACCCTGCCTCCATTGACTAGCATTTTCATTTTATTTATAAGGGTTGCTGACCAAAGAAACTTAATTTTTTTTTCTAAGGCTTTTAACAAGGCCTCCCAGAAATATGGAAGAAATGTCCCTGATTTCTCAACCTAAGTTCGGTCCGTGCTTCCACGGTACCTGTTTACAACCAGCTACCACTCTTCTACTATCATTTTGATGACTTGTCTTTTTGTCAGATTGACTGTGGAAGAACTCATGCCAGAGACCATGTGTTTGCTCATTAGTCCTCACAGTCAGGCCAGAGCTTTGTCACACAGGTTTCAAATTGTCAGGTGTCCTTCTTCTAAATCCTGGAGAATCTGGTGGGGAGGGAGTATGATAGTCGCCCAGCTTGTAAAGCATCTGTGTTTTCCACTTAGCAACTTCTTCTTTGTTCTGACTGTAGATTTATTTACTGTAAGAGCCTTCACTTCATGTACACATGCACCTCCACAGCTAATACCAAATCGTAGTTTTAATAAAGCTTCACTGAAGCTTTGAAGGACAATATTAGAGGGGAGTAGCTACACAAAATATGAAAAATTTAAGATTATTATTTTCAAATTTCTACATTTCACTGGCTGTACTGAATCACAACAAATCCAGTTCTTGCCAAAGTTCTCCTCAGCTCGGTCTCTCCTATCTTTTCTCTTCACCAAGACCCAGTGTCCCCAAATCTCTCTTGGCTCACCTGGAGGAATGGTCTACTTCTTTTTTTATTAATGATCTCTGGAAAAAATGACAATGTATCATTAATTTAAGGGAAGAGTTTTCAAATTGTTAGCAATTATTCTTACTATCAGATAAAATATTGTTAATATATATGAACAGATCTCAGTATTTAATGGTGTGTACACACACATACACGTATGTATATATGTATGTGTATACATTCTTCTAAGTGGTACCATCCAAAGACGACATAATTAGCAACGACATATATGTTGTGAGTTTTTTTAATATAGTTTCAATATATGTACTTAATTTGACTTCTGAGGTAAAGTGCTATTTTTAGAACATAATGCTTTTATTAACTGTTATTCATTTAAATCTACCTAGATTTCCCCATAAATAGCTTCTGCTTTCACCAATAGCACATGTTTGTGTGCATGAGTGTGTGCATTTTAGAGAATTTGTGAGATGCTATTAACAAGATTTAAAATGGTAATTGTATATACCTAAAGAAACTTGACTCATACTTAGATATAGATCTGAATTTTAAAGTCTTGAAAATTTAAGGAGATTCAAAAACTAGATTTTTCTTTACTTTTTATTTTTCCTTAAACAGAACTAAAATTAACATCCTATTTGTTTACTTGTTTTTTCTGAACTCCAAAATAATATAGACTTGCTTTGCTTTTTCATGAGATTATAAGAAGACAGGTGGAAAAGAGATGCCAAAATGTCGTGCCCTCTGGCATTTAAATAAGAGAAAAACAAACAACAGGCAGCTCTGGCACTCCCAGTTGTCCAGGTGCTGGCTTTCAGTAATAAAATTAATCAGTGATATTCTATAAAAACGCCTCAGGGAAATAAACACAAAACCCTAGCTGCTGAGCATCTGAGATTATGCTGATTCAAAGGCTTCCTCGATTTTTGTTATTTTTTTTGTTATATTTTGTTATATTTTTTGTTATATTTTCCCTCTTCGTTTTAAAGATATTTTAAATTAGATAAATTTTGTATTATATCATAAATCTATGTTTAACATAGAAAATAAGAGTAAAAAAGGCAAAGGTTTAATTACTTTCTAACACTTCACTACCTTAAAAAATATAAAATCCCAATAGTTTGCTAACTGATTATCACTTTAATTAGTATTTTGTATATAAAAATATTTTATTTTATTCATCCGTTTCTTTTTGTCCAAAAGAAAGAAATATTATGCTGACCTTCATTCTAAAACTGAAATATATATTAAATTATCTCAAAATTTTAATTACCATTATCTTCTTCAATGGTAATTGAATGGTAATATGATGAACTGAGTTTATCAATTTACTTTTTTTCTTTTCTTAATGATTTTTCCAGACATTTACCATAAGCAACCACCACTGGAAGCAAAAAGATAAAGCACATTGCCCTGTGGTTCTCACTCAGTAATTTAAAAATTACACATAATTTTCCTGGGATTGTATATCTTTATCTGCATTTTAATAACTGAATTTAAATTGATTTTTAAATTACTATACTGTATTCAAAGTTTTTAAATTAGTATACCGTATTAAAAGTTTTTAAATTACTATACTGTATTAAAAGTTTTGCTTCTTTTTAAATTAAAGCACAGGTTAAGCTAGATAACAACAAAAACAAAATGATCAGCATTTAACATTATATTGAATATTATTTTTATAACAAAAAAGTATCATTTTCCCAAGGATTTTAAGTTATTTACGTTGCCAAACTTGACTGAAAACAGTAACTCCATGACACTGAAATGTAAAATCTTTATTCACTCTTCTAGTATTTTATCAGGTTCCAAGAGAAGAAGGGACCTGATTTCTTCAGTGATTCATATTATGAATCTGATTTAAGCAGCAAAATAAATAATGATAATATTGGATTGTAACCAAAAGGAAAAAAAAACTCCCTGACTCTACTGATATAAATAAATGACTGAAAAAAATAAATAAATGAAATCATAGGAACGATTTTTCTTTTCAGAATAATTTCAATAGAAATAATTATGAATGGATCAGCTACTTGGGGAGAGAAGGAAACAATCTGAAGAGTCTGAGTAATGGATCTAAAGTTAAGTCAAATTACTAACACCTACTTGGAATTAAACTATCCTGTATTTTAGCTAAGAGATTCTCTTCAGTGTAAAATATAGTTTGAATGCTTAAAAATAACTCACTGTGTTACTCTATACTTAGTGTAATAGAAAATTCTCACGCTTTCCAAATATATTCAGGGAACAATATACATGTAGTTATAGTTTTTCCGCTTATATTTTTTTATTAAAAGTTATATACTTTCGTATTCTCTCCTTTTGCTCAATATCATTTGTAAGCATTTTTCCATATCTTTAATTTTTTTTCATAGAGTAGCTATATACTGTTTGCATAAAATTTCATCTTTTGGATGGACCATGATTTCCAGATTAACATCAGGGCCAGGAATCCATTCATAATTATTTCTATTGAAAACATGCTGTACTGATTAAATGCCTTCCTATATTTAGACCAAAAAAAATAGTAATTGAAGAACCTGGGGGAAACTAAACAGAGAATTCACAATCGTAAAGAATGGAAAAGATTTTGGTATTTTCACAAAGAGAAGGATATTGCTATAAAAGAGAAGATGAGGAGAGTTACTGTAAATTACTGGTAATTTATATAATATTTTTGGGCTGGAGAAAGAACTGTTTTGGATAAGCTCGAAGTTAAAAAATAATGCTTAATATATAAGATGCTTAGCTTATAAAGGGTGATAAGAAATTGGAAACTATCAAATAATTTGGGATAAGAAAATTTCATGATAAAAGAAACGTTTAAGAAATTATTCTGGCAATATTTTCATGTAGTTAATGGTTGAGAGGAGATCATAAAGTTCCAGGAGACGGTTGTAGAATTCCAAGCATGAAATCATGAATTAAGATATGTATCCACGATTGGGATTTCAGGGCCATAATACAAATATTTCTAATTAGACTGAGTACTGTCAGATTGCACTCACTTCATTCCTATGTCACTAGCACTCGCTTATAATTAAACTTGAAAATAAGATCTTAAGATTTTCAAGAGTTAGTCTCATGTGGCCAGAAAGGAAACTAGACCCAGCAATAAACGACAGAATAAATTTATAGTTAGAATTCTACGACTTGATGATTATTTCTTAGATGCATTTGACAAGGCTTATGGACAATGATTGAATGAATGTTCTAAAAGACTGAAAATAGGTTGATTGCCTGAGGGGTAATGAAAACACTGCAATTCTTGAATTTCTTCTCTATGTTAAATAAATATACAGAGATTTTCGAAGAAACTGATAAACACTGTGTCCTACCAATATTCTACAGATTTAGCTTTATTTTCAAATTGATTTTAGTATCCACCTGAATAGGAAATGAATACAGGTCCTGCTCCTCCAAAAGTCAGTTATAGAACTTTCCAGACCAAAAAAATAAATAAAATTATGTTGAATTTTAATGAAAATGAAAATCTCAGAAATTTTTTAATGCACAAATTACATATATTATTTCCTAAGTGAAAAGGTTTCTTGTCTCCTCATATATAGTTTATTTATCAGGTCTGATTTACATATTTAGTCATAAGGAATGTCTTTTTCCATCACAAAAACAACCATTCATCAAAAAAATTTACGAAATGCCTACTATATAATCTCTACCATTCTAGATGTTGAGATTCAATGGTGAAAACAAAAAGTGACTGTTTCTTTTTAAATATATGTACATGAATGCAGACAGACATATAAAAATATGTGTAAAGAGATAGATATTTACAATGAGTTTTATTGACTCTCCAAAACTATAACATAAAATTACGTAACAATGAGTTAGACAGGAATAAATCTGAAGGTATTGTGAAGAGTTAAAGCAAAAGTTCTTGTCTTAAGTGACCATCAACATTCCTCTATGCTATTTTTATTCCCCAAATGAGTCTGAGGTGGAGGAGTCCTCGAAGTCATTTCAGGTATCTTCAGCAAGAACAAAATGCATATCCAGTAGAAATTAGTGAATATATATTCAAGAATCTCTATAATTGTAATCATACTTGCCCCACAAAATAGGCCCAGTTGTCCACCAACTTCTGCTGTAATAAAACCAATAGAGAAGTTGAATAAATCATATTTTTGATAAAAAAGCAAATCAAACTTCACTAGAATTTAAATTATTTGAAGCTTATAAGTTAATCATAACTGATATTATATGAAGATGAGTCGATTATATTAGTTTAAGTTTGAGATAAATTAATAATAGCAATTAATAATATCTTAAAATAATATTCATATAAATCATCTCAAAAAAGAGAGAGAAAAAGCTAATGTAAAATCTGTATCCAAAATTTAACTCAAAGACTTTGGAGGATATTAAATATAGATGAATTTATAAAACATCCTAGACAATTACAAATTTATTTCCATGTGTCTAATGAAGAGTAGAAATGAGACATTCAGATGGCATTATTGGGTGATGATGTTGTTCATTAACAAAACTTTCTAAGCAATTTGTGACTTCAAGTATCCAAACGATTTCTTTTTAAATATTTGTAATATTTCATTAAACTAAAATATGTTAACACAACACCGCCATCTTCTTAAGAAATTTTCTAAACCTATATTTACTTTTATTGTTTGTGCTTTTTTATTGTGATAAAATGTACACAACAAAACATCACTTTAATTGTTTTTAATTGTATAGTCCTGTGGCATGAAGTACATTCATATTGTTGTACAATATCATCATCATCCATCCCCAGAACTTTTTCATTTGCCCAGCTGAAACTCTGTATCCATTGAAAAATAAGTTCTCATTTCCCTCTCCAGCGCCCCTTGCAACTACTATCCTACTTTTTGTCTGTATGAATTTGACTCTTGCATTGCCTTTCAAACGAGATCATACTATTCATCTTCTCCTCATCACCCTGGGCCATTCTTAGGATTACAAATCATGGTGAAGTATAGACTTCCCCACATGCTTTGAGGAATTTGTATATTTCTTCCCTATTTAGGGGCTCAGCTGCTATTTTCCCTGACTCTGATATCCTCTTCTGTCTCCCAAATGACTTCATTGAACATGCCTTGAGATGCAGGGAATCAGCAATTAAGTTCGTTAAGGACTGTATGATGAAGGAGTGTGAGCACAGAGTGGTGGCAACTTAAATGGTGAATTTTACTTGCTCAGGATCTTCTTTCAGTTCATTCTGGGCAGAGGTTCTGGGTGAAGGTCTGAGATGGCTGACATTCTACTCACTGGTAGGACTGCTGAACATTCTACAATAGTTAATTGCTGAGAGGGATATCTGAATGGAAAGTAAGGTGCTGCACGAGAAAATGAGATGATGGACATCAGCCTTTTCTTTGGGAAAGCTTGTGAGATCTGCTGGAGATCTTTGCCAGTGAGTGGAAAAGTGTCAGATTTAAATGTCAGGTGAATGACAAGCACTATTGCTTCTTTTCCTCCATTGATAAGCTAAATTTTAAATACAAAAGAAAAAAAAACTGATAGAAAATTGTTTAAACGTTGAGAAGCAACTAAATAACACTTACCAAGTAATTCAGACACACTCACTGCTTTTTGCTGCTGGGTTATCTTATAGTTTAGGTCACTATAGTTTATTTCAATGTTTACAAGATTCTCTCTGGAGATGAAAAACAGAGTTAATCTAGCTCGAAATTGTCAGCACTACTGTTAATTACAATTTGACAAATGTAATGTTCATTTTTGGTTCAGATGTTATTTACGTGGAATTAGACACACCATTATTGCATTTAATACTAATCATAATACCTTCATTTGGAAGGCACTTTTTGTCATGTTGATATTTAGGGAAAATAATTTTTCTCCAGACCCAATAATTTTTTATGCCTCATTCCTGAGAAATTGGGAAAAAACATTAAATGTAAATATCTATGGAGTACATTATTTACCGATATTTAAGCACGTGTCTAGTTTGAATTCAAATCTTGGTACCGTCCTTTGTAACTTATGTGATCCTAGAAAAACCACATGGTTTTTCTGAGTCTTGGCTTCTTCATCTGTAGTCAAGATTTTAAAGTCAGGATTTTAAACTTATGATGAGGCGAAACTAAATAATTTATTAAAGAATTGGACTACACTGGGTATACAATAAATATAGTCATTTATGTCATTAATATATAAGAGACTCTTGTTTTTTAGTGTCTTCTAAAAATCTCTGTATGTGACCAGAGTGGTTAAGCAGTATTTTTAAATGGTAAAACTCTATGTAGTTTCGGATACCCTTACACTACCACATCTCCAAACCAGACTTCCATCTTGAACTTTACCCTAATAGAAACAAATGCAACAAGGCAGAGTTTTTGTCTTTTTTACAAAGTGGATCCCTAATCCCTAGAACACTCCTCTATCCTGACATATAATAGGTGCTCATTATATGGACAAATAAGGGGACAGATTAAAAATAAAATCAATTAATAAATGGATAAATATTAACTTGTCTTATAAGCTAAGAAGAAAACCAATCACCTGGTGAATTTTCAGTTGGCAATAATAATTGTCATTAAGAATGGATTCTAGTCTACGGCCATGCCACCCTGAACATGCCCAGTCCC
>NW_011888834.1:8132485-8138887 GCF_000151845.1 Pteropus vampyrus
TCAACTTCTCTCAGGCAGGTGACTTGCCCAGTAATTTGGGTCTCATTGAATCTATGCCTCATGACATTAGTGAAATTGTTCAAAATTTAAGTTCAAGAATATTTATTTGTGTCAGGAAATGCACAATTACATAGTAAAATCTGAATTTTAATAAGGGTGAGGATGTCAAAGAAATAGTGAGTGGTTTTCTTTTGCATTTACAAATACTAAAGAAATGCTTCCAGGTATTTGAGTATGTGTGCTGCATTAAGAGGAATAAGATTTGCACAAAACAAACAATTTTATACAATTTTTACTTGAAAAATTTTTAAAATAAAACAGAACAATTTACAAAGTTCACTTGTTTTACTAATGAAATTGGCCAAAATTCAGCCACAATTTACTCTTATATTCACTTTCGCACACCTGCTTCAGTCAAGCTAAGCTCTTTATTATCTTCTCAATGGGGTATCTCAACTGCCGCATGAGTCCTTGGATTGGTCAAAGTTGGGGGTTGGTTTTTGCCACAAGAAAAAATACATACAGGCTTCATGATTAAGTTAGGGGTTGCTTTGTTTTAAATAGTATTGCTGTTAAGGTTTAATGTCTGCTCTCCAGACAAATTGCATTTGTGTTTTCTGATTTATTACTCTTCAATATATGATACCTTTGCATAAACCAATTTCTTAATTATATGAGTGACTTCTAACCATTGACTGTATTTGCATACTCCTGAGGCAAGCTGCATTTCTTCAGCTACTTGCTTTAGTCTTTCTAGTAATGGCCTCCAATATTCACAACAACGTAAGGTCCCCACATGTCAATGATGTAATAAGATTATTGTAGACTTACAATGAAGAAGAGTAGACTATGCCACTCCAAAATATGCCATTTAGGCAGACTGATTATTTTTAATTAAAGTTACTTAAGAAACTGCCGGTGCAAAAGGGCATTCTGATCCTTGTTTGTTTCACTGAAAGCAAAAATAAATCTCCCACGTAAAGAGTACCCTCCGTGCTCCATGAGAGTAAAAAACATTATCATCCCTGGAGACTGAGAGTTCAAGGCCCAGAGGCTGTATAATTAAACCTTGTTACTTCTTCACTAATTTACTATCCCAACCCCATACCCCTTTGTCTTGTCAACTTTTCACAAATTTATTGTTTCTTTGTCTAAAAGTTATAAAAGTTGCCTGCATCTGTCATTTCTTCGAGTCTCATATTTTTATGGGCTGCCATACTTATGAAATTAAATTTGTTTTTCTCCTATTAATCTGTCTAATGTCAATTTAATTATTAGACCAACCAAGGGAAGTAGAAGGGAAGAAGAGAAAAGGTCTTTCCCCCTACAATAATAATGTAAGTTTTAGGAAAAAAACAATGTCCTCTAGAATCAACTTGTTTGTACATGTATTTCTTTTCTGATTCACAAGTATGTCTCTAAAGTCATGTCTGCATTCTCTGCCTATTAAATAATTATAAAACTCGGGAAATCTCTATCAGTTCGAAATCACACAAAGTGCTCTTCTCAGTCAAAGTTAAATATATAACAGGAATAGTACTGTAAGTAAATTAGTTTTCCATATTAAAATGGAATACAAAGAGACATCTGTAGGAGAAAGAAGTGTTAAAAAGATATAACTGCAAATTCTCTAGCTTTACATCTTTTTCTCTGCTGTTTGAAATCATACCCTATCAGCCCTGTCTCAATGAAAATATTTTTTCTTCCTGATTTGTAAAGATCACTTTATTGTTTATGCATTTACACAGGGACAACATTTTTAAAAATTATATTAAAATAAATATCAGGCTAATGCTAGAATTAAAACATGCTTTCAAAGTTAGGTACTTGGCTCTACAGAAGTAAATCAGCTTTCGAACAGTTAAAATATTTTATTATAATAAATATAAGTATAAATACCAACGTACTATATTGCTATTTCACATCCTCTGTTTAAAAATATAAATAAAAAAACAAAGAAAAGCGTAAAGGTTGCTCCCTGATTTTAAAAGAGAGTTTTTTATGAAGTTTGACTTATAATTTCTAAGAGTCATCAGCATGGGGCAGCAGAAAAAGCTAATCTAATCTTCTGCTAATCAAAATTGGAATTCTATATCTCTGTGGAAGAATACATGGAGATGAGAGTCATAGGTTTGGGCATAATTTCTTTCTGTGCCATTGACTACATTCTGGAGACAGTTACCTGAAACACAGGGCTGCAGTTTCCCCATCTATAAAATGAGAATAATAATTTGTGCTCCATCTACCTTATACAGTGATTAGGAGACTCAAACTACATACTATACAAGTAAAAAATTTTCATATTTTAAAACATTAATTGATACTATTATTAACTGACATTAAAACTTTATTATGTTTCCCACTTGGGCCAATAATGGTAAGATCATGAGCAAATCACTCAAGCAGACCTTATTTTACTTTTCATACAATTAAACTAAAGAATTGAAAGATATGATCTTATCTACTTTTAAAATTCTAGGCTTTCATTGTTAATTCAGTAATGGAATCCTTTGCATCCTTTGATTGATCAGAATTTCATTTCCTGAGTCTTTGAAAGTTTTGAGTAGAGAAAGAATTTGTGTTAATGACAAATAATTTATGAGACTGAAAAGATTACCTGATGTATTTTTGGCTTTGATTCAACTTCTTGGAAAGATGTTTCAAAGCTCTTAGACTTGGAAAAGTGGAATAAGAAATAGTAGCAGGGTATTCTGTTTCTTCACAAGGAACAGGGCAACTAGAATTATGTATTCCCATTGTACACAATTCCTTAACTTGAATGTGCTCTGAAAAGAAAATCAGGACAGGATATTCAGGGATGAGGATATTCACAGTCGGGAGGACAGAGCTTTTAAAAATTGTATCCTTACACTGTCAACGCTAAAAAAAAGAAGTAGTTTTCATGTACTTTCTTAACAAAAGGTGCTTATATTTTATTTAGTTTTTAATATAAATACAGCAAAGGAGACAAATATAAAACATAGAATTTGTTCTCCTTGAATTAATTGATTCACTGGAATCAGATCTTCATTAGAAATAAAAAATTCTTTCCAGAAAGTCTCTGGGCATATTTCCATATAATATCAGACTTTTGGACAGGAGAAAAATGCAAAGTTGTTGCTGTGAACTTGTGTCACTTTGAGAGGAACATTTAAATGTAATACTGAAAGCCAATGATTAAGGTTTAAACTAAAATTAACCTCGAGCTTCTCTCAACTTGCAGTGGTATGAAATACGCTGCCAGGTATTTAGAGTGCCTAATTCAGCCACAGAGGTTCTCTGTCCTCTGTCCTCTCTTGGCCCCTGTAGCTCTCCTTGCAAGTGAGTACTGGTAAAAGCCCTGGAAGGATGTGGTATTCGTCTTGAGTTTTCCTTTGGATCACTTCCCAGTGTCCAATCTCACTCCTCCTCCCGCTTGGTAGACATTCCTGTTGCTGTTTTCCTGTGGTTTTGTCATTGAAATTCTTTGTTCTTATGAATGCTTTGTTCACCAAGGTCCTTTGATTAATAAGCAACTTTGGGCTTGTTTTCCTCTAACTTTGATACCCGTTCAGGGCATGATTTTATGTGCATCCTCTAGTTTTTTAAGACTACTGATAATAACCACTACTCTTACTCTATATTCACACAAATATATACAATCGCGCGCGAGCACACGCACACACACACACACACACACACAGAGACATCCCCACATTCTTCTGATTCCATTACCCACAACACTCCCTGAAGAACTGCATGAATGATTTATTACCCCAAACTTCCCCTCCAGCCCTCATCAAGGATAGGAAATCACAAGAAATTTGGCAACATAACTTTAACTTCGTTTTTCAGTAATATGATTTCTGCATATTTAGCTTTTAAGCTAGTAAAAAATATAAGACCCCTTCTACCCACATCCATTCCATGAAATAGTTTACGATCATTAAAAAGAACATGTTAAATCTATTCCTTTTGTCCTGGATATATTTCCACAAAGCAAGCTTCATTTAAGGGTACATAATGCAATTCCATTTTAATAAAACAGCCAATGACTCGAAATTGTAAATATAAAGTTATATATGTAGAAAAAATTATGATGAAATATACTAACTATTAACATTGGTTGGGGCTTAAGGTAAGAGATATGCATGTAAGCAAAATAATTTGCTGTTTATTACGAAGTTATCCCCAATAAATATGGCATGTATAGTTCTAATTAGATTTATGTAAAATTTTTACATATGAATTTACATATAATGTATGTATAATTAAAAGAATAAAGGATGGTCACCTAAATCTCAGAATGAGGCAACTTCTATATAAATTTTCACATGATTCTCTGCTATTCTGTAATGTTCAAACCAGTCACAACAAGCATACTTTATTTATGTAATAAAAAGAAACAATAAAGTTATTTGATTATAAAAAGTATAAAAATTAGAAAAACATAAATTTAGGAATAAAAGCCGGAACTCTCTTGCTGTTTCTTTGTCACTGTGTATCTGTAATTCAAATGAAATCAGAGGGTTCTGTGTTTTGTTTTACTATGTCTATGTAAACCACTGTTCAATTAAGAACATTGAAATACTCCCTCTTATAGTCTCTATTTTGTTTCATTTATGGAATATTCATAGCATAATTTAGTGTCTTGTGTTATTCTGAACAACTTTCATATAAATACTGAAAATAAAGAAATAAATTAAGCCACTTACCAAGTGCAGGAGAAACACAGTTGTAAAACTTTTGTAGGTCACACTCTATCCCATTTCCTTAAAAAGAACACATGTGACTATAGAAGCTTTATACTTTATTAAATGACATAATTACAAACATGTCTTTCTTGCATCCATCCGTTCTTCCATCTATCCCTCCTTTTGCAAAAAAAAAATATATATATGAAAAAATACTAATATCCAGTGAAAATATGCATTGGGAAGATTTTTTTTTTGTTTATTTCAAGGTTTCTTTCCATCTGTCTGTATCATTCTAAAATCTTTTAAGTGGGAATAATAATTTTAAAATGTTTGTAGCTTTGAAATTTAAAATTGTTTTTATGTTTATCATCTCATTTTTACCTATGCGATTCCTGTGATGCAGAATCATTATTTTACTAATGAAGAAACTAAGGTTCAGAATGTGGTTTGCTCAAGTAGTTAGAGGGAGATCTTGGCTCATTCCGTTCACCTTCTATCCTGTTCTCTCTATCATTTGTGTATGTATGTATGTATGTATGTATGTATGTATGTATGTATGTGTGTGTGTATATGTGTGTGTGTGATCAAACCAAATATATATATACACACACATACATACACATTCACACATACTCACCTCACATACCTGGTGGGCTGCCTTTTGTAGGTCACATTCTATCCCATTTCCTTAAAAAGAATACATGTGACTATAGAAACTTTACACTTTATTAAATGACATAATTACAAACAAGAAACAGGATGGGACAAGTTAAGTACCAGTATTTATTAAGCATCTGCTGTGGACGTTGAGACAAATTGTAAAATCAATATGTATCAGAGCTAGATGTAATCCCATGCTGACTCAAAAACCCTAGACTTTGCACCTCAGTACACTATTCATCTATTTCTATAACCCATGTGGTCTCTGGGGTTAGCTTCAATGTTTACTCAGTGACCCGTGAAATAACCAAAAGAGAATGTACACTTACAGTTTGGCTAACTATAAGGAAGTTCTCCTTGTGAAGGAACTAAAAGAAGTAAAATACAAAATAAAACAAAACAAAAGCCTCCCTCCAACATTAAGTAAAAAGCATCTCTCCAAAATATGTCTTTTATTATTCCCATTATAAAGAACAATGAAATTTTGGAAACAATTTATACCTGAAGAGATGATTTTTGGGACTGTCTCCACAAATTGTTCGTGGAGGTACTTCAGCTATTTCATTTAATGTCTATATATCTCAATTATTCCTCATCTATAAGTAAACTTAGAGGGATATGTGATAATCAAACCAAATAAAATATTATCCTGAAAGAATTTAGCATATTCTAAAGTTGGTGCAAATGTCATGCTTTGTGCTTTATCTTGCCTAGTTTCTGGTCCATATTAGTATTCCATTTGTGTTTCATAACAAGTAATACATTTTAAAATTATAAACATTATTTTCCATCTATCAATTTAGACTTTTTCCTAGTAACTTTGAAAAGATAATTAGGAAAGATAAGTCAGAGTCAGAGATAGCAGTTATAGAAAGGCAGTTTTTGGAGGGGTCAGAGACCAGTTTTCAGAATTCTAGAAAGATGGAAATGATGATTCTCAAAATACCTAAGATGTAGTTTGCCAAGTAGAGACTGTCGTTATAAGAGCAGAGGTAGCATTTGTATATCTGTGTGTTAGAGTAGTGTAGTTCAGTGTAGTGTAGTATAATGTGTGTGTGTGTGTGTG
>NW_011888834.1:8139632-8161118 GCF_000151845.1 Pteropus vampyrus
ACTCTCGTTCTCTACTGCCTCGTTCAATGCTTGTCTCAAATATCCATGGCTCTGGAGTTTCTTTTTCAGACACAAAGAAAAGAGTTTTCCCATAATGAAATATTCAGGGTAGGTAAGATTTATTGAGAAAACTGTGATGAGCAGTTTTAGATATTTGAGAGCACCGAATTTTATATTTTGAAAATAAGAATTGGCTATTGGCCCTAATAACACAATTTTCTTTTCTTTTCCAGAAATCTGTTATAAATTTTTAAGTTAAAACTTATAAGTTGAGATTGTATTTGCCAAGGAGATGATTTTCCAGCATAGAATTTCATAAGAATGGAAAGCAATTTTATAATATGTTGACCTCCCATGTTTCAAATTAAGTAAATATAATTAAATAAGGGGAAAGCTGTTATTCTTTATTTACCAGGAAGCAGAAAAGGTAAACATCCACACTGCTTTTCTATGTGTTTTGCTTTGCATTCCTTCAAGCAACCAGAAGTGCTGTAGGTACTAAAATTCTGCAGCTTGATGCTAGGGTTGCATTCTCCCCAAGGATATTCTTGATGAACTGTCTTAAGATAAAATAAATACCTGGTTCAGGAGATTTATCTGAGTCAATCCACCCCTTTACATCCCAAAGAAGAGAGGCTGATATACATTTTTACTTTTCTCTCAGAGGTCTTTGATTTTTTTATTTGACTACATTTATTTGCCTGTTTTGTCTACTCTACTAACCTGAAAAATCTCTGCAAGTAAGAATAATAGTGGTCCTTTTACATATGTCCCAAATGCTCTGTACCTATAGCAAATCAATGAAATCAGACAGACTGATTGCTCTAAAAATTGACTCATATAAAAAGAATATTATCCTTTATAGAAATGATATGTTAGCATTTTAATCACCTACAAAACAACAACATTACCAAAAATATCCTTTATTGAGCATCTATTATGTACCCGGCAATATGGTAAGTGCCTTCTTCATATGATTTTACTTGAACTTCATAATAACTTTGAAAAGGAAATGTCATCCAAGCAACTGGCAAATGGAAACCTGGCAGACATGTCTGACTCCAAGATTTTTGCTCTTTCCACTTATTTTTAATTTTTCTTCTTCTCAGAATGTACCATAGAGAAAATGCAGAGTTTAGCAACACAGCTATTTCCTCATATTCATTGAGCCTTCCCATCTCTAATGAAATTTAAAGTTATCTTGGATTTGCTAGGTCTCCCAGCTTTCTCTTGCATTGTATATGTGAATTCACTGTTTTTACAAAATATGTACCTACTAGTAAAGGAAAAATATCTGAAATAAAACTGTGGAATTTCCAGCAGTGCTCTAAAGGCATGAAAGAAAGATGTTTCTAATGAAAAGTACTATTTATGCATATAGACATTCACTACCCCACTTAATTCCCTCAAACTATATGTTTTCTCAGTATTTACCTTCACTTGGCGGATCGTTACGCGTGCATGCATTCCCACAGGTGACAACAAACCTATACCATCAAACTGTGGCACCTTCTTCGGTGAATGAATAACAAAGACGATCCCAGCATCAACAAAACCAAGGGTGGGGTCATCAGTGAATTTATCCTGAAATAAAAATACACCCACCCCCCAATTACAAGTTGATATCAATTTTACACAAGTTTGAGATTTAGTTTTAACATCAGATGAAAACATTTGACTTAACTTAAAATATTCAATGTCCATTTTTAATCTTTTTATAGTCAAACTATAAAAATTAAACACCTATGAGATATTTTTTATGGCTGAATCACATTTTATGGCTTTGCCTGTTTTCCATGGATCACTTTTCACCTTATATGAATGCATTAGCACACATTGCAATTGTCTGATTTCCTTTGGCTCTCTCCTTAGCTGCTTTTTTGTTGCTTTCTCCTCGGTTGTTCTTTTTGCTTCATTTGTTTTAGAAAATGGTTTGACTCTCTTCTTCTCTTTGTAATTAAAATCTCTAGCCTTATTTAAAATTCAAATTTTCCCATAAGAGTGAAGGTTTATATAATTTCTTTAATACCACTGCTCTGGTTTATAAATCTTATGTCAGATGAAAAAATTTAAGACTAAACTTCTGGTGACTTTGCTATTAGTTGTAAATTCAGTCTATAAAGATTGGATATGATGATCTTTCTTGGAATAGGACGACCGCTTATGTAATTACATTTAACAAACATGATTAATATTCCATTCGTAACTCAGGAGCCTATTTGTCTCTGGCCTGTTATGACTCTAAGAAATTCTTAACTGGCTAATATGAAGAAATATTTAAGTGACATTTGCTTATGGTATATTATATTAAATTTACAGATTTTAATTGCATTCTAAAAATATTTGGGAAATTCTGGCTTGTAAGATAGATAATATTATATTTGAAATGACCATATGACTAATATTTGAATAACTTGAAAATACTAATTAAATAGGTGTATGAACATGAGTGCATGCATTACACTGTATAGTGCTGTGTTTAAATGTAAAGAAAAGTATTTTGAATGGAATATATGAATGTACTTTGAGAGAAATTCTTTGAAAGTAGGCAGTGACTTCATTCACTTGAGAGGTGGGATAGTTTGATGGGATTTGGGGAGACAAAATTTATTTCTCATCTTTGCCATTAATTGTGAGATTTTGGATACTTAATTCATCAGCATTTCAGAATATTCATTTATAAAACCACAGCAATGGAATCTAATACCACTAAATGTGTAATACTAAGTTGATTGTGAAAAACAGAAGGTGAGAATTGACTTTGAATGAGAATTAACCTTGAGTGAGAGCTCTATCAGGTACTCTTGAAGGCAGTACCACTGGTTTCCTTAGGTTTCTGGACATCTAAAACCTAAATACTTGGAACTTTTTAGATCAATTATGTATTTTCAGACACTGGATTTAGACTAAGTCCATTTATAAAGTATCCTTTACATAGCAGTTATTTTTTCATCACCTTTAGACTATAGATTCTATGGTTTGTCAAATATCTATATATGGCTGCTTTCTAAAATGTGTTGCCTTATTTACATGTAAATATAAAAAATATTTTTAAAATGCAAAGTGTCATTTAAAATTAATGACGTACAATGTGACTTAGAAATGTTTTTTTTTTATTTTTTTATTTTTTTTATTTTGTGGCATGACCATTTCCTAGAGTCACAGTAATGGTAGTCAGTAGTAGCTAAAAATGTCCAGGTTATGCCTCTAAATTTTGTCTTTTTAATCTCTAAGTCATATTTGCATCCATAGGACCCGAGACTAAGTAAACGAAAACCAAAATAATATCCAACTTGTAGGATCAACTTGACAGGACAAAATATTCTTATTAGATCTTTTGAAAGCCCCGTCCATTATTGTTTGACTTAAATTCTGGCTGAGTTTAAGATAATGCAATACCTGATTGACATTGAAGAGCACGCTTAAGCCTCTTCCAGAGACGCTCACTTTTTTCATTGCTTCGATATTTTTACCATGATTAAAAGTAAAACAATTTCCGTATTCAGTGAAGACATGTGCAAAATCCTCCAATATGGAAATGAACCAAATAAAATATAATCAGTTTGGTATTTTGGTCACTTCTAAATTTAAATTGCTATGACTTGTTTCCCCTTAAATCACAGATGTCTACATGAGGATGCAGAAATATCAGAAAGAATAGACAATCTGGTGATTTATATTTGTATTCAATGAGTTTTCATTTTTTTAATAATATGCACTAGTCATATTATTGTATTTGCTTATCTAATTGAGACAGTTTTCATATATAGTTTAGCACGTATTCAAAACTTTTGTTTTTTCTTTCTCTTCTGTGCCCCACATGTCTGGGCTTAGCTCAGTCTCCTCAGCTCTCTGACTTCCTGGCCTCAGGAGGAAAGGGGCTGGGCCTGGCAGCATGGTTGGTGGAGAGGACATGGAACCTTGCCTTCTGAGGTTCTGGCCAGGCCTAATAAAATATTACCCAACTCTCTTCCCCAAAGACCCAGTCTCTGGTTGCCCCAGCCTGGCTGGGCAGTGAACTCGACAGCAGCCAAGGTCCCAGGAGCAGTATGCTTGCTGGTGGTCCAAAGCCCTGCTGTTGACAAGCAGACTGTCCAGGGTGAGAGTGGGGGAGGGGGAGAATGGGCCGCTTGTGTTGAATCAGTTAGGTGAGGATCATGGCCGTGGAGAAAGTATAAGGTCAAATAGGAGAAGGGAGGTTGGTAGAATTGGCAACAAGAGAGTATGGAAATATGGAGGAGGATGGGAATTGGCTGCCTGGAGGCCAAAGAAAGTGGAAGGGTCCAGGGAGTGGACTTGAAAGCTGAGAGTAGAAGTAAAATGGAATGGGGCATCTGGGTAAAGAGTGAGGCTGCTGTGTCATGGGAAGAAAGAAGCACAAATTATTTTAAAAAGTTATTTGTTTTATATTTACTAAGGATTCATGGAAACATATTTTTACCTATGGAGAACTCCTTTAGCATTCTTTCTTTAAGAGCCACCCCTCCCCCAACCCTACATGGTTACGGTGGGACAACTATCACATTACTCTGCTCATTTGACCCTCCTCCTTCAGCCACCTTCACTACAGAGGTGCACATTTGACACAAGCTGGACCAATCTTAATACCTTACTGCCTCCTCTCAGAGATTGGCTCAGGAATGGATACGTGTCCCAAGTAGAGCTAATCAGTCTCCCATGGCATTAGTAAATGAATACTGGAGTGTTAACCTATGATAATGGGAGGCTAGAGACAGTAGCCATCTTGGCTCTGTGTGAGGAGAACTCATACAGAAATAAGCCAGTTGGAGTCATGAGATGGAAAGAGAAACAGAATGTTAATACTAATTTCAGAGACCTCGGCGGAGATTTTCTGAAGCCAGTCCCACTCGATGTTTCCAATTAATTAAACCGATTCATTCCTTTTACTCTTTTGTTTATCGGGGTTAAGTTTCTAAAATTTGCAACTGAAAAAGTCATGTTTAATACAAAATTCCTTGATGAAGAGTTTAAACATTTTAGTAAACAAAAAGCAACAGAGAAGAGCTTCTTTTCCAAATTAAGAGTTTAGAGCGGAGTTTCATCTCTTTCAGATGTCTTCTCTGTTTACTGTATGAGAAAGAAGGCTATCAACAGATAAGGAAGGATGTCCCAGAAACATGAATCTGTAGAGTTTGCTTAGAATAACCTAACAACATGTGCTACAGATTTGCTGATACGGAAAATAAGGAGTTAAATTGCCTGCATACCCTTTTGCTAGCAGCTTCCAGATATTTCAAACATTTTATCTTAAGTGTAGATTAATTATATAAATAGAATCAAGATTTTATGAGTTGTTAGAGAAATACATATATGATTTTTATAGTCAAATGCTGAGGTCTCATTTTCTATAGTTACTAATATAATTCCACAAGCATTAAAACAGAGTGTTAGCTGTTTAATGATAATGAAAATGCTATCTTGGAATATGCTGAATGGAAAAAATTAAAATATCCTCTTGTGTTAAATTTGTTTTTCTTTTGGAAGGACTACCTGCAAGAAAGGTAACCAAAGATTGCTGTTTTCTACCTTTTCTTATCTAAGTACTTGAAAAAGGAAATATGGCTCATATGTATTCCACACTCCCTAATATCATCAAGCTGAGCTAATGAAACATAATCTCTGAGAAAATATAAATTAATTGCCCATGGGAGTAAACTTTATCTTAAAGTGAAACAGTTCAATAAAGTAGCTTATTATATTGCTGATATTTGAAGAAATATCAAATCATTACCTGTGAGCCACACGGCTTTCCAAAAAAGTCACATTCCAACAAAGTACTATTATTGAGATAAAAACCATTTTTCTTGACAAACTCTGTAATGCTGAAGTTTTGTTGACTCTCAAGAAAATCAATAGCCTCTTTAGTGCTAGTGGAATTCACATTGATTTCCTGGAGATGGATGACTTTGGATACAATATTCCATAAGACAAAAATAACACCAAATTTGGCTACAGCATCTGTTTGGAACCTGTTAGTAAGAATAAAGATATTATTTAGAATAATGAAAACTTGTTATTATCCGGAGGACAGAGACCAAACATCTGAACCCTATTTACTTTTCCAGCTTCTCTCCTACACTCTCCCTTATTCATAACACATTCAAGCATAACTGGATTCCTAAGAGGTCTTTGTTGCATCCCACAATTTACCTTGTATTTATACATATAATTTTGTTTACTTGGAATACGTCTCAGACCTCGATCTGAATACGTCTCAGACCTCGATCTGAATACATCCTGATGGATGCTCATAAGGACTCAGCATAAAGGGGCAGGTAGAAATGTATAGTTGTCAAGAATATAGACTTCGGAGCCAGACTTTCTGGGTTCAAATCACATCTCCACCATTCTATTGTGTCTGCATGGCTATGCTGGAATGATAATTCCCAACATCTCCTTCCTTGTATGTATGTGGTTACAATCTGAAGGTCATTGTAGGGCAGAAGCTATGGTCACTCACATACATTGTGGTTGATCTCTTGACTCAACTCACGGTATGGGCCAATAGTCAAAACTATGTTTCCTCCAGCTCCTGTTTAATCTCCTGTTTTAGCTTCTTCAAATTCAGGGTCAAGAGAGAGTGCAGCCTGGAGAACATGTCAACTTATCCTGCAGGTCACCATCAAGATGGATGATAGTAAAAACAGACACACATTTCCAGCTTGTATTCTTTTCCTTCACTTAAAATTTATCTTCCTTTCTGGCTGCTGACCTTGCTGACTTCAGGCCCTGACCAGAAACAGCGGCAATGGTCTTACAAAGACTGCTTACCAGGCTCCGTGATTCAGTGAGGCTTAATCCTTATAATACATTCCTTGTTTTATGTCACTCACAGTGGTTCTGTTTCTATGGTTGAGTCACGATTGTTACAGCCACTTAATAGTACAACTTAGCAAATTCCATCTTACTGTGACTTGGTTTTCTCACTTCTAAAGTTGGTGTATGTTAATATAACTTCCCTCAGAATGTTATTTGATGATTAATTCATCTTTTCTAAAACACTGAGAAGAGTACCTGGAGTATAGCGAGTGTTAAGTAAATATTCATTAAATATATGCTTTATTACTGCAAAGTGTTTTCATGACAATCAAAGCAGAATTAATCTATTTGAACTAACTGCTATAAGTAATTTGTTATTTTCTTATTTCGCTGAGCAATTTCTGCCTTGAATTATGCATGGTTCTTTATTTGCATGCCTTATATTCATTTTAAAATGTGATTAGTATTTGGTATTATAAATTTTGAAACTAAACAGATTTTCTCTCTTCAAATTGACTGCTAGAAACATGAAATGAAATGTATGATCCACTCTTGGTAAGTGTACAGGGAGAGCCATGTGGTATGTGGCTTGTGAGTAACCTCACTCCTGGGCTTCCTTTAGGTCCCAAACTTTGTATTTTATTTTCGCTTTCTTTTATATTATCTTTTATGTATTTTTTTTATTTCTCAGACAAGCCATATTAAACTCTCTTCAGTCAAGGTAGGGCAAACACAAAACCAAAAATGGAAAGAAAAAAAAAAGTATATTAATTTAGAGATAAGAAACTGCTTTCATGATCAGCCTCTAACACTTCACTTAACCAGCTTTGAGCCTTGCAAGGCCTGTCATAAAGCCACTAACCCAGGCTCTAGAACCTTATAAATATCCTCATCTGACTTTGCCTTTCTTTAGAGATACACCTAACCTTCCATCATCGTGGTATTCTACCTAACTATAATATATCTAACGACAGAGTTTTTCTTTGTCAAAAGTGATTCTAGTGATCTTTTGAGGAGTTAATAGTCTCCATTAGTAATGGATTTGGGGGAGAAGAACAGTGTTAGTCCTAAATTGAGTGACAGACCTTTAACCCACTTTGGCATTCTAACTCTGAATGACTGAAAGGATGTGCTCTGCAGCAGATCCTGCGACTTTGGAACCTCACACGAGTGGAGTTAATACCTCCTCATGCAATGCTCACTGGATTCTTTTAAAAATAATTATGCAGAAAAATGAAGGAATTACCACATGTATAGGAGGTATAAATACAATAGACTAAAAAGGTTAAAGGGGAGGAGTGCATTTAAAAATATTTTTAAATGTTTTTTTTTTTATTATACTAATAAAGTTGAGACCACAAGGGTAATTTAAGTAGATGAATTGAAATTAATGAATACAATATTTGGAACAAAGGAAGTGAAAAATTTTGTGAAATTTTCAGCATAAAACCAAAATGTTTTGCTCTGAATTTATTTTCAACTTCAAACTTCAAAACCCTTCCAAGTATATATTTTTTAATATCTTAGTTATAGTTTGCCTTCTTCTTTTATTTAACATACTAGTAAGATGTTAGTAAAAGAAAATAATAGTAAAATTACATTGATGTTTATACAGTTTAATAACCAATGGCTAAATCTGTCCATATGTATGTTAATGCCTCTAAAATACATTTCCCCAAATTATATCACCCAGATGAATATTTTATCTGATGTCCAAGTTGATGCCTAATTCAGCTCTTTTTTGAGGCCCACTGAAACAAATCTAAGTCTACCATGTATTAACAAGAAATTTATATTTTATAAATCACTGTTTGTAGAGGGAAAATGTGGAAGAATGTCTGCTTTTGCATTCTCCTGTCAGCTAATTTTAATATCTTACAATTCTCACAGTAACTAATAAAATCTTTGATGTGTTCATTTTATATTTGCATGAGAGTTATGATTCTATCTTTTTATTACTATTATTATTTATTATTATTTATGCCTACAGCACCTGGTCTTCCTAGGTGATCTCCCATCCATGTACTAACCAGGCCTGACCCTGTTTAGCTTTGGAGATCAGATATCGGGCTTTTTCAGGGTGGCATGGCTGTAGACCATGGACCGTGGCTCCACTGGGGAGCAAACCCAGGACCGTCTGCGTGTAAAGCAGATGTGCTAACTGCTACACTATGGAACCACGTCTATGATTCCATCTTTTATTTAAAATCATTTAACATATATTTTTGCATTTAAACAGTGGATTTGGAATAAACAAAGAAACACAATAATTATTATAAAAATGAAGAAACAACTTGAATTACTCACCTCAAAACCATGATCAAATAACATTAGTACTACTTCCAGTCATTTTTTTTTCTGATATTAGTAGAAGAAAACAAATCTCAGGAGTTGTTTTTACCAAATATAATGGAAATTTAAGATGAATTATGTGATGAAGATATTTTAGTAAATTTTTGACACCGAGACATTTGAAAGACACTAAAATTGATCTCCCCGAAATACAGTCTTGAACAGTATTGCAATTTATTGTGAATTCGCAATAGGTTTTGGGAAGATAGTAATTTATTGTGAAATGTGATTTTTATGAATTTCTGCCAAATGTATTCTTCTCAGTGTCTTAAATAGCCATTGCTTCAAATGAAAGAAACTTTTGAAAATTAAAATTAATAAGTATTCTTCAATCAACTGTGAGTAAAGCTAGACTAACAATCTGCTATGCTGTCTCCTAAACATGAATACTTAAGGTTAATTTTGATGAAACTATTGACAAATGTACAGAAAAAACGGCTGAAAAATGGCAACCACAAAGCTATTATTCATCACTGCAAAAAATTTAATTAAAGTCTTTCTTTTTTATTTCAAATATACGTTAATCTTAAAAACATTAATGCATTACTTTTTTCCTATTTTTATATTATACTTATTTAAGTTTTAAACATTGTTTACTGGAATCAGTATATATAGGTCATTATTATCATTTGTTTACTTTTATGATTGTTCCTGAAAATAATTTTGTCATATGGAGTAGGGGGCTGTTAAAAAATGATCTGCTCTGAGCTGCCATATACCCTGGATAGGCCCCTGGTACCAAGGTAAATCCCTCCTAATAATCCAGTCCCTTGGCAAAATTTCCTCATCTCAGGGTTGCATTTCTGCTGTCAAGGTAGATTAGCACAAGGAGTTTAAGAATAAGGATCTGTCAGCAGATCTCTTTTCCAGTCCCTGGCTAGTAACTTAAAGTAAATTGCAATGCAAATTAAGCCTTACTTTTGCTCTGGTGAATTGAAGGCAATACAGTTTGAACAATAGTCTTCAAACTGGGATGGGCGTGTGCCTGAGGGTGTGCCCATGAACAGAAAATGTTAAGGGAATAAATTTCCAGATCCTCTCATCTTAAAAATGACTCTGCATTCACAATATTCCCTCTGTTTATAAGAGTATTTACCTGTCACCTAACACAGAATCTTAACATATAAAGCATACTTGTATGTAACAAGCTCAGAGCTCCTAAGGGGGCATAATTAAATTGTAGCTTGCTTCAAGGGAGCCTTGATTAATTCTTAAAGCTAATCAAGTCTCCTTTCGCTTTATCTTACGCTGTCGTGCCTGTATTTCTGGTTAGGGTGAAGCTCAGCACTAAAAACAAGGTATTTTGGCCCTTACTGGGGCCCTCTAAATTAGGAAGACCTGAAGTAATATAAAGAAATTTGTTATTTGAAATGTAACTGGGTTATTCTGTGAGTCTTCCAGAGTATTGAAATATTTAAGTAAAGTCTACAGATAATAATTTACATACTTTATTTCAATGTACTTTATTTAATAAAGTACTTAAATTTTTATGGAATCATGTGAAATATTTATTCCTATTGCAGTCAATCCTTATCCTATTTTGTCATAAAATTTACAATATTATTGATCTAAAAATAAGACAAACTTAAAGTTATGGTTAAAAATTTAGATATCAATTTAAAGTATGCAAGTAGCATACATAGTTTTTCAAAGCTCCTAAAAAGTTTGAAGAACTTTGGCTTTAAGAACCAGATAGTAGACAGCTTGAGTTCTTTCTCTGATCTGTCAATAATTTTATGAACAATGTTGTATAAGATACTCATGAACTGATATCCAAAGGATCTATCTGTAAAATTAGACTTTGAGAGTTGAGGGTGTCTCATTCCTACTGTACTGGTGATGCTTTAGTTGTCACTTACCAAAGAATAATTCTCTTAAATTAAAAATTTTTTTATTTTGCAATTATAATTTCTAGAATATTGAATCTCTATTTTCTTTGGCTTCCTATGTTTCCACTATGATGTGCCTGGCTGTTAATTTCTTTGCATTTATCCTACTTAAAGTTCATTAATCTTTTGGATGTGTAGATTAATGCTTTTTTTTTTTTTTTTGCAAATTTGGAGAATTTAGGGCTCAGTATTTTAAAAATATTTTTTTCGACTCCATTCACTTCATACTCTGGGTCATAAATTGCTCTATGGTCTGATTCAATTAAATTTGGCCCCTTAAAAAATTTATTTTGATGTCAGTTTTACAGAGTTCTTTTGAGCCCAGGAGGACTCTTCTTGTGTGTCTCTTTCCTGGATTCTCACTAGAAAAGTAGCTGGCTTGTCGTTTAGCTTATTGCTGTCATGGAGCTACTAGGCTCCTCTTAACTGTTTACCACCAAAATCTTTATTATTTCTGAAAGTTCTCTTAGACTTGAACTTCACCATACTATCATAAGCAGAGTTCTATTAAGGAGAGCTTCAGAGTTCTTGGTTCTTAGGGCCTGCTCTCCCACTGAAAACAATCTTTACAAGCCAGGTTCTGGGAAGGTAGTAGTTTCTACTCTTCTAAACTTGCCTCTCTTACTGTGGAAACTCTGCTCTGTGAGCAGGCTGGGGTGCTGGTGATTAAACATCTCAGTCTAATACACCTGAGGTAGAGTTTCCACACTGTAAATAGGAGTCACATGAAGGAAACCCCAATCTCTTAACTACACTCATCTGAAATTTAGCCTCTGCAACATAGAGCTGGGTTGGATGCAAAACTTTGTTAACCTGCCTTTCCTAGACTGCATCTTCTCCAGTTTTTATTCAAGGGCTGTAGCTACAGCCCTTGAATAAAAACTGGGAGAAGACAGACTCCTGACTTCTGGGCCAAACTTACTTAGAATTAGCTTCTTTCAAGCCGAGATAGAAAGGTGGAGGAAGAGAGTGGTTTGTGGCTTAAGTTCTACAGACTCTTGATGTTATTATTGAGATTTAGTAAATTTTCTCGAATAAATATTTCGTTTGCTATTTTTCCTTAGGACAATTTTCATATACTTTTAATGATTGTTTTATAATATATTTAGGTACATTATATTATATTCTAATAATTTAGTAGAAACAATGATTCTCTCTTTTTTCCTGCTAACTTAAAAAAGTTTATTTTATGTGGTAAAAACACTAACGTGAGATATATCCTCTTAAATTTAAGTGTACAATACAGTATTGTTGACTATAGGTATGATGTCTAGAGCAGATTTCTAGAACTTATTTGTATCACATACATGAAACTTTATGCCTGTTGATTAGTAACTTCTTATTTTCATGTACTCCTGCCCTGTTCCTGGCAACCACCATTGCTCTCTTGATTTTATAAATTTGAGTATTTTAGATACCTCACATAAGTGGAATCATGTAGTATTTGTGTTTCTTTGATTGGCTTATTTCATTGAATAGGATTTCCTCCTTTTTAAAAGCTGAAAATATTCTATTGTATGCATATGTCACTTTTTTTTATGCATTTGTTTGTCAATGGACATTTAAATTGTATATTTTGGCTATTGTGAATAGTGCTGCAATGAACATTGAGAGTGCTAATATATCTTTGAGATACTGATTCTAATAATCCTCTGTCCTTTTGAATAAATAATTAGAAGCGGGATTGCTAGATCATATGATAGTTCTATTTTTAACTTTTTGAGAAACCTCCATACTGTTCTCCATAGAGAAGGCACAATTTTGCACTCCCACCAACACTGTATAAGTGTTCCAATTTCTTCACATCCTCTTCAGTATTTATTGTTTTTCATGGTTTTAGATAATAGCCACCCTAATAAATACAAGGTAATATCTAATTGTGGTTTTGATTTGCATTTCCCTGATGACTAGTGATATTGAACACCTTTTCATGTATCCATCGACCAGTTGTATGTCTTCTTTAGAGAAATGTCTATTCAAATACTTATAACATTTTCAAATTGGGTTATTAGTTTATGGCTATTGAGTTTTGTATATATTTTGTAGGATTAACTCTTAAATGAATGCTTTAGCTAAAATAAATTATGAGCAGTTATAGTTGTTTCTGTGAGGAGAGGATTTGTGGAGCTCCTTACACTCCCATTTTGGAAATGGTACATATATTTTCTTTTAATACGATATACCAGCAACTAATCTTTGCTTTTGTTAGAACACATACAATTTAAAATAGTATGAGGCAATAGTATTAAACATCTTTTGGGGGTGTAGATTTGTTTTTATTTTGGGGACCTTGATATATTTCTTAAATTCTTACTATAATATTGACTATATATTGAGCACTTGTCCAAAGAATGTCTCAGGAGTGAGACAAAATAGTGGATGTGTTACCTCATCTAATGCAATAATAAACATGTGAGGTAGGTAATAGTATATCATTTTATACATACAAAATTTAAAGCTAAGAAGGTTAGTGACTTGTCCATGGTCAAATAGCTGATAAGTGGTGGTTCTCAAGGAACCTTCGATCTCTCTCACTGCCGCCCCCACAAGGCGAAAATGCTGTATAAGGTCTTTCAGGCTTGACCATTGCCAACTATGGGACTGCCTGAAAGGCCTCCTGGGGAAAGCTGCCCTTTCCACAGCACGCTTGGTGTGGAAAAACTCAGTAAACTGCAGTTTTCTGGAGGAAGTTGTATTCAAGGGCATTAAACCAATGTTAGATTCATTAACATTAAACCGAGTGTTAGATTCTTCTGGGCTCAGAGCCCTGTGAGGCTGCACACGTCAAACATTCATGAAAATGGCCCTGTCTCTATTTCATTAAATATCTTATCATATACACACCAGAACATCTCAAATGTCCATACTTTAGCACAGTAGCTCTCTCTTCAGGTTCTTTCTCATCTCCATCTAGAAACTGCCTTGTCATTCTTTAATCCTCAGACTTCCATGATACCCCAGACAGAAACTGTCACCTGTTCTCTGTGCTTTCAGAGTCCTTGCCCATTGTGCATATCACAATGCAATATGTATGGTAATTGTACGATACAATAAAGATATTGTGTCTCTCTTTTTTTCACTGATTAACAAACTTGTAAAGTGCAAGTATCAAGACTTTTACATCTATTTAAACCACAGCATTTGGTGGAAGGATTAAAGGAAAGAAGAAAAGAACGGTAAGTAAAAGAAGAAATCAGTAAGCTTTCTGCTCCCTGAATTTGTGTGTTTAAGTACAACTTAAGAATTGAAATGATTTTGCATATTAAATATCGCATAATAAAACTCTATTTCGGTCATCCAAGAAAAGTTATACTACCAAAGTTATAGAGACATTATTATTAAAAGAGTAATTTTTACCTGTTCAAATTACAAAATGTCACAGCCGGGAACTCTATCTTTTCCACATACTGGACCTTTACAGACATCGTGGTGGGCCATGTGAAGTAGTTGACCAGGCGACTATAGATTTGCCATATCACCAATAAGACCGAGCCCAAGACCACCACCAGCCATATCACCTTGCGAATTTTGCTTCGGTTCCGAACAATATTATGTACCCCATGAAAGGAAGTGGAGAAGGCAAAGTCACGGTCAAACTTCTTTCGGTCATTGGGAGATGGCAGTGGTTTCTTTGAAAGGCAGAGCTTTATCTTTTCCAAGAGTCCTTAAAGTTTTGCCCATAAGATAAATAAATAAAAAAAGTAATGCATTAAGAAAGCTTAATGCTATCTGTAAAAAACATAACTCGCATACATTTAAACAGTTTATCCTTTTTATGTGTAATACATAAAATTTCTTCTTGAGTTATATGATCTATTTAGGGATAGAAGTTTTGACTGCATGGGTCTAATGGGAATACGCTAATTCTATTCAGAGAACGCTTCTTGTTAGTGCAAATGTATTAGTGCCATCATATTTATATGCTGTTACTTCCAGTTTCAAAATCAACCTGCACTGAATGGGTTGCTTATAACAACTCATAATCTTTAAAAAAAATCTCTAATTTTTAAAATATTCTTTCTCTCTGAACAATTACGAAGTCCCTTAGATATCATGAACAAAATTAGGCTGATTCTTCTGAGATTCATAAGTGAGACTAAAGAATAATCTGTTCTTCAGCTAATCTAGCTGATCTTAGCCATTGTACGGCTGAAAGTAACTTCCATATTGTACGGCTAAAAGTAACTTCCATAGCTTCATGTGCGTTGATACATAACTAATTAACTTCAGTTGGTTATTTAGTCATAATGTTTAAAGTTGCATTAGTAGTTAAGTAATCTATTTTCCACCTCCTTAGGAAGTGAATTTATCCTTTCAAGACTATCAATAATCAATCAAATCATGTTTATTGACGTTGATTGTTAAGACCAGTAAAGGAGGCCCTAAAATGTTTAGTGCAATATATATTATGAATTTTCTTTTGGCTTAATTTATTTTTGTTTTTCTGTAGAAGATATAGAGAATTCCTTTGCCAAGAGACGGCTGCAGTCCAGTTCAGAGGATGAGACTGGCCTTTGCAATGGAAAGATCTGGTGAGTCCAGGCCTTACCTCTTGTTACCTGTGTGATTTTTGCCAAGTTTCTTAATCTTTCTAACCCTTTGTTCCCATGCTGTCAAATAGGAGCAGTAGTCCCTGCTTCATGGGTTTATTGTGAGTATTAAATAAGATAATACCTGAGAATGGCTTGGCATACTACCTGGACCATGATGAGTACTCAATTAATACTAGCTATTTTTATTATTCTGTGAATTTAGTAGTGATGTGGTAAATGATAAAATATTTAGAGAGTTTTAAACACTGTCTAAAATTTTCATTTAGGAAATGAATTCTTAATAGTCTCATAAATGTTCGTAATTAGGTGAATTAACTTTTATATCCTTTGCTTCAAGAAGTATTATTTTCATCAACTAATCAGCATTAATTTACTTCTGAAACATTTCAAGTATTACTTATCATTAAATCATTATTAAATACTTCATAAGTCTCAATCAAATAGCTAAGCTTAAGTCATCGACATATAATAATACATAAAATGCACTTATGAACATTTCCTAAGGGACTCAATTTCATTTGTAAAATGTTAGGACACAATTACAAATTATATTATGATTATTTTGCAGAAACTATACACTAAGCGGGAAAGTTTGTATTAATCTGATTAGCTTGAATTTTGACTAAAATTTTATAGTAGCCCCACTTACTATTGTTTTTAATATCAAATTAAGTACTATATATAAAGTAATTGGTATAGATGAAGGGAAAAATCAGAAATATAAAAGAAATACTGTTATTATTATTCGTTAGCAAAATAAGTTTACTAATATTCTTTTGTGTATTATTACTTAGCCATTAGTCATAACACACATGAAGAGTTGATTCTGACAGAAAGGCACTTCATTCTCTGGGCACAAGTCAATTTTCCTAATACAGAGACCAAAGCTGTTAGAAGGGGAAAAGTGATCTCTTCACTTCTAACAGCTTTGTTAGAAGGGGAAAAGTGGCCAAGTGAAGTATTGCTGGTTGCAACCATTATCCTGAAAAATGTTTCAATTTTATCTGTCAAAAATTAGCTCGTTTAATATAGATCTACTTTTTTGACAATTGCTTTGGCTATTCTAGAGTATTCTCAGTCATTTGCTAGTCTTTTAAAAGAGCTTTTAAAAAGCTCTTTTAGAAAGCTCTTTTAAAAAGTGTTATTTGAGACAAATGGTGAAGAAACAAGATGATGCATCACTGTGAGAAAGATTAAAACTGGTTTAGTAAACAGCCGATCATCCTGCAGAAAACTTCTTACTTTCCTAACTGAAATATATACTATGTGATTATGGCAGATGGACCTTGTATTGAATATTGATCTTTATTGAGGCATTTTGAAGAACATCAAATAAATTCTAGTATATAGTAATATTTTAAACTATTTTACCTTCCTCATATAAATTATTCCCAAGTAACAAAAACTGTATTACTTCTAGTATATCCAAGTAAATATTTGAAATCAAATTTCTCAAACAAAAAAGAAAATCTCTCTTTCCCTTTGCTAATTTCTAGACTTTAGAAATGAAAGTTGTAACTGTTCTGAGGATTTTATTTCTTACCCACCTTTTTCAGCATGTACTTTTGATTTCTCAGTCTGCTCCATTTGCAAGTTCAGTATGCAGGAGTCCTTGGGGTACACCCAGTTTTCATCAATAATCATATTCCTTTTGTGGCTTTATATTAAATACAGCAGTTGAGGTTGTAAAACATGGGGGCAATTTAAATATTTGTGTTGCTATGTTTTGTCTCAGTACAGAATATGCAAACCGAAAATACTGGCAGAGCAAGTTTATGGACATTTACAGACTAATGAGAAGCTATCAAAGAGTGAAACCAAAAAATAGAATTAGGAAACTGTTTTCTCAGAATTAAAGAGATAATCCCAACAAATATCTGTGGTTTCAGTGTACCCTTGACCAGGCCAGCTGACACTCAGGGACCTGCATGACAATCTCTTTAGCTCTTACTTCTACCACTCTGTGTATACAAGTTTGAATCAAAATGCAGTTGGAATAAAATTTTGAGGATAAAGCTGTCTTTTCCTGGTAGAAGTTTTTCAGTAACAGATGAAGCTATTTTAAAACAGAAATAGTAATCAGTAAAAATAACAAACTAAAACACCAGAAAAATCACCATAAGACGAAATGATTGCTGAAAGCATATGACTTCATTAAAGTACAAAGGCCAATTATGTATTCATATTCATAGTTTTGAGAAATTAGTAGAATTTTTATATTAAATAATAAATTGAGGAATATTCATTATTGTATATTAATGGCACCATCTCTTGACCCAGCTGAGGAATTGCATGCATCTCTATTTTCAGCCTCAAAGTTGCCTTGGTAATATTTTATAAGTATGTAACCACTAACCATTAATATGGTTACATATATTTTCTTGGAAACTCAGTACTATAAATTGCTTGTCTTTTGTGAAAGCGAAATTTCACAAAAGGAATTTCAAGGGATATAAATTAAAGAACGGTGTTTCTGAAAGATGGACTAAATTAAGGTTATCTGCTCAGATGGCTAATGCTTTTTCTTATTAATATTTATGGGGAAGACAATATTATGGAAGCTATGGCTAGATTAGGAGTAAAGGTGCTTCCATAGCTGTTCGTATTTAAAAAAAACTTTTTTACACCGCTCCCCCTCATTTTTTTCTTCAGTTTTAGTAATCGAGGATGGTAAGATAGGAAGGCTTTGAATGGCTTGGAGAGCTGCATTTCTGGTTTCATAAAGATTTGTAAGACAAAGGTAGAAGAATTGTAGAAGGGTAGAAGAATTGTAGAAAGGTAGAATTGTAGCTTCTTCTACAAAAGGTAGAAGAATGGACATACTATCCATTCCCATAAAACATTCAAGGTGACATAGCATCTTTACATAAAGCTTGTTTAAACATTCCAATTTTTATAATTTTATTAATCCTTACATTTCTACATATTTTTAAATCTAATTGTAGCCCTGTTAAGTGTGGAAAATTTTCAAGTGAGCAAACTAGCTAAGTCAGCTACAGGGAAGAAATATCTTTAGATATCAGAAGTTGTCCTACTTGCTTGTGTGTGGTTTAGGAAGTGTATTGTATAAGATACGTAGATGGCCAATGTCTGCTTCTGTAATCCATTTACTTGTTAATTAAGGGTGTTGTTCCGGGCAAAGATATGCTAAAAGCCAACTTCCACTTCTGTAATCTGCTGGCTTGTTCAGGGGACCACCAGGATATGGTCTTGAGCTTTATCAGCTGCCTCCTCTGAAAGCTCGGGGCTGATCTCCTCTAGCCCTGCGTGGCAGAGAGTCAGTCGCAGGCCGGCTAATAAAGGCTCATAATTAATCTCAATTGGCTCCGTGGGTCTCAGAATCGTTCATGCCATAACAGCCCGAGTTAGGGCTTCACCAGTGGCTTTTGGTATTACAGTTCATGGAACTCTCATATGAAGGAGTTCAGGAAACTTCTCTTTCCTATCTCCTGAGCATTTTACCCATCTTTGTGTTTTTTAAAAAAAGACTTTGGGTCTTCAGTGAGGGGGTCAAGCTAAGGGGTCCTGGCTTTTTGTCAATTTTGAACTTAATAAACTGGCCTTACTTCTGCCCTAGGAGACTGCTGGTCGGGTTTCTCATTGTAACCTTTTCCTAGCAGCTTCTTAAATTTCCCCAAATGGGATAAATAGAGTAGATTGGTTTGGAGTTATTTGATGTTGGGGTACTAACAGGGGGTTGCGTTGGCCCCTCCAGCCTCTAGTAGTGCTGTATCAAAGCTTTCATTTTAACTCCATCGACCTGTTTTATTTATCCCCATTAAAAAATAATTAACCATTTGAAGATTAGCACCCTACAGGGATGAGTCCTGTGACTCTTTTCTCTTTACTTCACCCTTATCAACATTTAAAAATAGGTATTTAATTATGTTTGTTTGACTTGGAAGCCCTTGCTCTTGAGTGGTCTTAAATAATCTGATATAATTGCATCATTCCTCATAATAGTCTTTGTAATTTTAGGTTATAATTTCCCTAAAGGCTGGCAACTGTTTGGTAAGACCGTAGCCATAGATGAAGTATAACCCACATTTCTATGTGACTATATTTTAGAGCTACCAACCTGACAGTTACTAAGCCAATCTCTTAGGACATAAAAATTGTAGGTTGCTTTTTAGTAAGATTTTTCTATTCTTTCTCTTAACTTTTTCTTCTTACAAGACAATATTGCTTCTAATGTCCTGATTTTCTTTTCTTTTTTAACTGTAAATGTCTGAAGGCAAATGGAAAGGGGTCTGAATGGACTTTGATTTTTATTCTAATTTCTGTCCTTCCATCTTATTAAGGGAATCTTAATGACTAACCATGATAACAATATGAGAGCTCTCTAAAAAATTTTTTTCTTTCTTTCTTTTGACTTAGAAGTTTTTCCAATTCAAAGGATCCATCAGATCCTACTGGCCCTGACAAGTAGGATTTTAGTAGCCACTCAAAGCAATAAGCTTTTTTATGGCTGATGGACGGAAGAAGCATTCCCAAAGAGGGATACTAAAAAATGCAACCTTGTCAAGATAAAGTTCATTCCCAAAGAGGGAAGTCACATCTCCCCACCCACCCCCTCTTCTGAATGGGCTGTTTAGATTGCTTCAGTTCAGATCTGCAGCCTGCTTGGATGCCTGCCAGATGCATGTGCATCCTCTAACTGGTGAGAAACAAGAATGAAGGGCCCTGTTTTTACCATCTCTGAGAGGAAATGAATAGACACAGAACACACCCTTGAAAACTTAGCACGATCGGGCAGACAGTAAGGTACAACACGGTACGTTCACCCTGGAGATGGCGGAGGCCAGAGAGAAAATATTCTCACTGGTCATAAGGCCAGAATCTCAGGACATATGACAAGATGAAAGAAGAGAAACCAGACAGAGAAGGGAAAAAAGAACAAAACCCTGTGAATACGCATACCAAATACCCCCAAATTGCTACACCCAAGAAACTAGTTTTATAAATATTTTTTCCTGCCAATCTAAATTTAGAAAAGGAAAAAAAAAAAAAAAGACTCTCACCACTCTGCATCTACCACTCTGCAGACAGAGATCCGAGAATCTAACTTGGCAAGAATTCTTACCTTGGCTGGCTCATGCTAGAGTTCCCAGGGTCTTTCTACTGTAACAGCTTTGGAGTGAGCAGTGTCCAGCTGGTAAGTTATCCTGCTCAGAGCACCAACTGTAGGGATGGAAGAAACTTTCTTCTACCTCTAAGTTCTCTCAGCTGGTCCAATAGTCAAATAGACATGAAACACTTTAGCAAGAGAAAATGACCAAATTTAATGACATGCCTCTGTATAGGAACCCCACACACATGTGAGAGTCAGAGACCCTATATGCATGAGAAGTTCAGAGACAGAAAGGGAAAATGAGGTATTTATGACATTCTGAGCTAAAGATGAGGTAAGATGCTTTGGGGCTTCAAAGGGGAGAAAGATCTTTGAAGGGTGCTAAGAAGAGCAGATGTTTCGTAATTAGAAGTTTGCCTCGTCCTATAGATAAAGCATAAGGAGTTATTTCTGGTGAAACTCTTACTTTGGCCAAGGCCCCTAATTTAAATTCTTTAAGGGAGAAGTAAAAGTTTCTTGTGAGTTCTCATGGTCTGGATTGCTTTCAGCTCAAAATAATTCACATGCCAAAATGGTAGATTTTGGGGAGGCTTGTTCTGAACCCCTATGCAAGAAAATGTTACATATCTGTGACATCATCATTAACAAACATATATTAAACATGCCATGTATATATCCTAATTATTTGATTATTCAGAAAACCCATCCCCAGCTGGTGTGCTTTGGGAAATGTATACATGAGTTTCTTACTCCACTTCTCTGCAATAGTCTGCAACTGGCTCGGTCTACGGAGAGGTTTCTGTTTGTCACTCAGTAGTAGCCACATCATCAGCAAAATACC
>NW_011888834.1:8162663-8163926 GCF_000151845.1 Pteropus vampyrus
GCCGGCTAATAAAGGCTCATAATTAATCTCAATTGGCTCCGTGGGTCTCAGAATCGTTCATGCCATAACAGCCCGAGTTAGGGCTTCACCAGTGGCTTTTGGTATTACAGTTCATGGAACTCTCATATGAAGGAGTTCAGGAAACTTCTCTTTCCTATCTCCTGAGCATTTTACCCATCTTTGTGTTTTTTAAAAAAAGACTTTGGGTCTTCAGTGAGGGGGTCAAGCTAAGGGGTCCTGGCTTTTTGTCAATTTTGAACTTAATAAACTGGCCTTACTTCTGCCCTAGGAGACTGCTGGTCGGGTTTCTCATTGTAACCTTTTCCTAGCAGCTTCTTAAATTTCCCCAAATGGGATAAATAGAGTAGATTGGTTTGGAGTTATTTGATGTTGGGGTACTAACAGGGGGTTGCGTTGGCCCCTCCAGCCTCTAGTAGTGCTGTATCAAAGCTTTCATTTTAACTCCATCGACCTGTTTTATTTATCCCCATTAAAAAATAATTAACCATTTGAAGATTAGCACCCTACAGGGATGAGTCCTGTGACTCTTTTCTCTTTACTTCACCCTTATCAACATTTAAAAATAGGTATTTAATTATGTTTGTTTGACTTGGAAGCCCTTGCTCTTGAGTGGTCTTAAATAATCTGATATAATTGCATCATTCCTCATAATAGTCTTTGTAATTTTAGGTTATAATTTCCCGAAAGGCTGGCAACTGTTTGGTAAGACCGTAGCCATAGATGAAGTATAACCCACATTTCTATGTGGCTATATTTTAGAGCTACCAACCTGACAGTTACTAAGCCAATCTCTTAGGACATAAAAATTGTAGGTTGCTTTTTAGTAAGATTTTTCTATTCTTTCTCTTAACTTTTTCTTCTTACAAGACAATATTGCTTCTAATGTCCTGATTTTCTTTTCTTTTTTAACTGTAAATGTCTGAAGGCAAATGGAAAGGGGTCTGAATGGACTTTGATTTTTATTCTAATTTCTGTCCTTCCATCTTATTAAGGGAATCTTAATGACTAACCATGATAACAATATGAGAGCTCTCTAAAAAATTTTTTTCTTTCTTTCTTTTGACTTAGAAGTTTTTCCAATTCAAAGGATCCATCAGATCCTACTGGCCCTGACAAGTAGGATTTTAGTAGCCACTCAAAGCAATAAGCTTTTTTATGGCTGATGGACGGAAGAAGCATTCCCAAAGAGGGATACTAAAAAATGCAACCTTGTCAAGATAAAGTTCATTCCCAAAGAGGGAA
>NW_011888834.1:8166149-8168119 GCF_000151845.1 Pteropus vampyrus
TGGTAGAGAGTCAGTCGCAGGCCAGCTAATAAAGGCTCATGATTAATCTCAATTGGCTCCGTGGGTCTCAGAATCGTTCGCGCCATAACATATGGATTTTACACACTGCAGTGGGATAAATAGTATCTGCCGAAATTCATGTCCTCCCAGAACCTCAGTGTGACTCTTTTGAAAAGAGAGTCTTTGTAAAGGTGATTAGTTAAGAAATCATCAATTTGAAATCAACCTGAATTTAACGTGGGCTTTAAATCCAATGACTGTTGTCTTTATAGAGAAAAGAGAAGATTTGGATACAGAGTCGTACAGAGAGTAAAACAGAGATTAAAGTTAAGCTGCTACAAACCAAGAACCCCCAGGAGCCACCAGAAGCTGGAAGAGGAAAGGAAAGATTCTCTTCTAGAGCCTTCAGTGGGAGCGTGGCCCTGGCAACACCTTAATTTAGGACCTCTGGAAAACTGTGAGAGAATAAATTTCTGTTGTTTTAAGCCACCGTATTTGTGATTTGTCGTGGAAGTCCTAGGAAAGTAGTACACACACTGAAGGAAAATCAGATAGATTTTAACTGAGGATTCCTAAAAAGTTATAAGCTTCCTTGGCAACTACAAGAATTTTAAGCCTGATGACAAAGCCTAGCTTTGCTATGTCTTCCAAAAGTGTTCACTGAGCTTATGTACGAGATGAAACTCTTTTGCAGCTCCATGGAACAACAAATATGACAATCCAGACGAATGTGAGGATAAATGCAGAATAAACTATTACAATGGCAAGAAATAATCCATCAACATCTATGTCACGCACACGAATTGATCAATATGACACATCATACAAAATAAAAGATAAAAATTATATGAACATATCAACAGATGCAGAAAAAGCATTCAATAAGATATAACATCCATTTATGATGAAAGCACTTACTAAAATAGGTATAGAAGGAAAGTATCTCAACATAAAGAGGGCTATTTATGACAAATCTTCAGCTAATATCATACTTAATGGTGAAAAACTGAAAATTTTTCCTCTAACATCAGGAACAAGACAAGGATGCCCACTCTCACCGCTCTTATTAATATAGTGTTGGAATTCCTAGCTAGAGCAATCAAGCAAGAGAACTAAATAAAAGACACTTAAATTGAGAACAAAGTCAAATTGTCACTTTTTCCAAGCCATGTGATGGATTTTTGTATTGATATTTTGTTACAATATGTATATTTTTATTTGAATAAGGAAAAATTAATACCTAGTCTTTCCTTAAGGTCTTTTATTTTGATATAACCTCTCTACTGAAGAAAACAAGAGGTTTTCAAATAAATTGCTGAGTGAGAATGTTCCATGTGTGTGAGTGTGTGTGTGTGCATTTTAAATATCTAGTGACATTAATAAATATAAAAAATAAAGTGACCAAGAGGTCAGTAATAAAGGAAACCAGAATATGTCACTCCAAAATCTGCTTCTTTGACATAAACATTATTTGGAGGTAAAATCAATTAAGAAGCACTAAATGCAGAAAAAGCTCCTCCTTTTTTGCCCAGAAGCAGGAAATAAATTCTCCTTTTACTGAGGAGAGTCTCACACCAGTTCAGAGAAGACACCAAAAGAATCTGCAAATAAACCTTGTTAAACTATCTCTTATTTTTATAGTTATTTCATCACCATTTACTACCTCCAGCCCATACCCCTTTGTCATGTCATTTCTTCACAAAGTTATTTTTTCTTCGTTTAAAATGTGTAGAAGCTTCCTGCTCTGGTCACTTTGCGTCTTCATTCTCTTGTGAAGTCTTTTATGCACATGTACAAATTTAATAAAAAATTTTATACTTTCTCTTGTTAATCTGTCATTGTCAGTTTAATTTTTGGACACAACTAGGGACACTGAAAGGATCAAGGAAAAATTATTTTCTACTCTAACAATTCTGAGCATTCATTGTATACAAAGCAAACACTAAACTTCGCCAGGGAAAACAGGTTTT
>NW_011888834.1:8168169-8210239 GCF_000151845.1 Pteropus vampyrus
AGATATAACATCCATTTATGATGAAAGCACTTACTAAAATAGGTATAGAAGGAAAGTATCTCAACATAAAGAGGGCTATTTATGACAAATCTTCAGCTAATATCATACTTAATGGTGAAAAACTGAAAATTTTTCCTCTAACATCAGGAACAAGACAAGGATGCCCACTCTCACCGCTCTTATTCAATATAGTGTTGGAATTCCTAGCTAGAGCAATCAAGCAAGAGAACTAAATAAAAGACACTTAAATTGAGAACAAAGTCAAATTGTCACTTTTTCCAAGCCATGTGATGGATTTTTGTATTGATATTTTGTTACAATATGTATATTTTTATTTGAATAAAGAAAAATTAATACCTAGTCTTTCCTTAAGGTCTTTTATTTTGATATAACCTCTCTACTGAAGAAAACAAGAGGTTTTCAAATAAATTGCTGAGTGAGAATGTTCCATGTGTGTGAGTGTGTGTGTGTGCATTTTAAATATCTAGTGACATTAATAAATATAAAAAATAAAGTGACCAAGAGGTCAGTAATAAAGGAAACCAGAATATGTCACTCCAAAATCTGCTTCTTTGACATAAACATTATTTGGAGGTAAAATCAATTAAGAAGCACTAAATGCAGAAAAAGCTCCTCCTTTTTTGCCCAGAAGCAGGAAATAAATTCTCCTTTTACTGAGGAGAGTCTCACACCAGTTCAGAGAAGACACCAAAAGAATCTGCAAATAAACCTTGTTAAACTATCTCTTATTTTTATAGTTATTTCATCACCATTTACTACCTCCAGCCCATACCCCTTTGTCATGTCATTTCTTCACAAAGTTATTTTTTCTTCGTTTAAAATGTGTAGAAGCTTCCTGCTCTGGTCACTTTGCGTCTTCATTCTCTTGTGAAGTCTTTTATGCACGTGTACAAATTTAATAAAAAATTTTATACTTTCTCTTGTTAATCTGTCATTGTCAGTTTAATTTTTGGACACAACTAGGGACACTGAAAGGATCAAGGAAAAATTATTTTCTACTCTAACAATTCTGAGCATTCATTGTATACAAAGCAAACACTAAACTTCGCCAGGGAAAACAGGTTTTTCAAAGTAGACATCAAGGCAGGTGGCTAAAAGATAGCTGGAATCTATTGACATAAGAGTTGCCGAGAAATTGCTATTGATGGATGAAATGAATTTAACAATCGATGAGAGAGCAATGATTCTTTCTCTTCTGTGAAATGAAATGTTTCTTGGTTGGCGGTAGCAGCTCTTTTACAACAGCCTTTTTAGCCTGAGATGATGGAAAACATTTGCTTAAAATAAGCCACAACTCCCTAAAGTCAGAATGATAATTTGACTTAAAAACACACACACACAAAAAAAAAAGAAAGAAAGAAAAGAAAAGAGTTGCCATTGCTTTGCTTTTCTGGCATTTAAAATTTTTAACTTAGAATCTTAATTTGTTTTTGTTGGTTGGTAGAATTTTTTCATATTACATTTTGTGGTCTTCTTACTTGCCATTATTATAATTCATCAGGTTGGTTATACTTTGTCAACCAGTTTGAACAAATATTAAGATGACAAACTTTTTAAGAGAAAAAAATTATTTTATTCTTAGAGGGCAGCAGATAAGAGAATAGGAAGAATATGTATTTGAATGGACTGAGGGTTCTCTCCACCAAATTCATATGTTGAAATCCTAGCCCCTAAAGTGGTAATATTAGGAGATGGGCCCTTTGGGAGGTGATTGGGTCATGAGGGCAGAGCTTCTTTTTGCTTCTGGGCAAAAAAGGAGGAGCTTTTTCTGCATTTACTGCTTCTTAATTGATTTTACCTCCAAATAATGTTTATGCCAAACATGGGATTAGTGCTTTATTCAGGAGACCTAAGTGAGGTCCTTAGGACCTTTTGTCAAGTGAGCGTCAATGAGGAAGTAGGCTCTCACCAGACACCTAATCTGTCAGTACCATGGTCTTGGACTTCTCAGCAAACAGAATTATGAGAAATAAATGATTATTGTTCATAAGCCACCTAGTTTATATTTTTGTTATATTTTTGTTATAGCAGCCCAAATGGATGAAGATAGTATTTGAAATCAGACTTAAGATTCAAATCCCGATTCTACCACTTCCTGACTAAGTGACCATGAAAAGTCACTCGGATTCTCCAAGGTACCATTTCTCCTTCTGTGTAATGACTGCAGTGGCATATATAAAGAAGAATTAAGTGAAATAACATGTATCTCCTATATGATAGGTTCGATATGTGTTAGCAATTATTGTTACAGACGAGCCCATATTGTCAATTAAGAATGACTTGTACAAGTTTTTCTTTTTTGTTGTTAAAATTTGAACAATAATTATCATTACAAGAATATTTTCTAATTTTTAGATTGATATTATAATTTAAATTCTCAAAGTCATATGCAGTCTAGAGTCTTTTATTTGTTTTTTTAGCATCAATAAAATTTTTTATATAATCAAATCGATTGCGTAGTATCATAAAATCAAATTCACAAAATGTCATAGTGTCTACCAGGAGTAGGACAAGCTATGGAGTTTTCTGGTGTATATAAAGCCTGCCCTCTAGATTCAGAGATGAAGAAAACATTTGTCGGATGAGTTTTTATAACAGGCATACGGGTTTTACATAATAGATAAATAATAGACCCTCTGAAATCACAGGAATTTAACTTCACTGTGTGCTGATGGTGCTGCGAGATGACATTATGATAAAGGAAGGACTTCAACCAAATCTTGAAGAATTAAGGAAATATTGGGGGATTATCCATTATTTTGTACAGGATGAAGACATCTTACGAAAGTGTGTTTATTACTTTCCACAGCAAAAAAGATCCCATCTGAACTCAAATTTCCTCTTCTGCTAATCTGAGATTTTACTTCTCCAATGAAAACTCCAGCTCCACTTTTTCCTCCTGACTTCTGGAAATTATAATACCCAATCACCAGTCATTAATTGTATAATCACAGCACTTTTTTTGTATTTCATTTATTTTACCATGTTAAATTTACCTAATGAGATGTTAAGATTCTGATGAGAAGTAGGCAGTATATGGTATTTTCGATACAGTATTTCCCAAGTTTTGTTCTATATGCTACCAGTTTGTTTTGTTTTTGTTTTGGTAAATCTCTGGTTGTATTTAACTAGGTTTTTATGCTACCAGTTTGTTTTGTTTTTGTTTTGATAAATCTCTGTTGTATTTAACTAGGTTTTTAAAAACCCAAACTGGTGATTTCCAATGCACTTTGACAGTTTTAAAGGTTTTAAGAAGCCTTGCAGGATCTAAGCCTGCTTGTGTGCAGCCAGCATTTGATTATAGAAACCTTTATTTTTGTTATTCCTGTGAAATCAGTGTAGGAAATTTTGTTCCAGGCTATTCCCTAAAGTGATGAGTTAAAACTGCAGTGTATTAATAAAACTTCTTAGGCAATTCAGGCACATCAGAATCCTCAATCGAATTTCTATTGACTGAGATTAGTGCCTAACTCATCCATTCATCCATTCACCCATCCACTCTCCATATTCTGGATAATCTCCTTATATTAGAACAAAGAAAATTTCTCTTCATGTCCTTACCAGGACTGTTTGTGGATTTCCTGAATAATTGATGTATCTTTATTTTAATGGAACTCTAAATCATATACTTATCTAAAATCCTTCTTTGTATTGGCTACTAGAAAACTTAGACTTAAATTTTGACCTATGTCCAAAAACTCCAGATTCTTACAGCTTGCGTTATAATAATCTCGTTTTTTACTTTATTGTATTTTCCTATGTTTATTTTCCTTTTGCCCTGTTCTCTTTATCTGCCTAGTTTTAGTTGCATTTTTCCATGCTCATTAAATGTATATTCTAAGTTGCCTTAAAGTTGTTTGATTTTTCTTTTGCAATCGGAAAAATATAAACAAATAATAAGTAGCAGTATTTTACCAAAGTACTTGCAGGCATTTTGTTAATCAACCCAGTCTTCTTTTAGAAAATGTAACGACTGCATTCTAAGACCTAGGAGACTTTTATGTGGCTTTGTCCTAACTCTTTCTCTAACTTCCTATTACATTTATTAGGCAATATTTTGAAATTCCCTTGGTTTTCGTTTCCTCATCTGGGATGTGAGTTCATTAGAAATAGTTTAGGTTAAAGATTGCAGGCCAAGTAGTTTTTCTGAGAGATATAACAAATCTTTAATTTCATACAGCTAGAAAAGGAGAAAGAAATGACAGGGCCAGCTTCTGTCAGGCGTGGGATAAACACGGGGCTGATCTAAAACTTGTGGGCAACTAGAGTTAGCTAACATGTCGGTGGCCTTTCAAATAGATATCTCATAGATCTGTTTTTGTTTTTGTCAGTTTATTTGTTCAGTGGGAGCGAGGAAGAACAAACTTTCGTTTAATCAAAACTTTAAAATAAAACAGATTAACACTATAATTCACTTTCAATATCTGAAATGGAGTGGGTAGTTTGAAAAATATTCAAAAAATGACATCATTATTATTCTGTCTTTTAAATTCCTCTGAAAATAGGATGTCAAAGGATTGAAAATTATATATTAAAATAAGTTATTTTTTTCCTATTAAACAACAATATTTTTGCATTTTTTAGCTTCTCAGTTTTAGCTGACTGTATTGCACATGCTCATGGCACAAAGTGTTCAACTGCAGGGGTTTAGGGTTAATGAGGAGACTGTGCCCCACCCTTTCAGCCTTGACGATGTTTTCTGTGTAGGCAGAAGAAAATTCTGGTTGTATTTAACCAGTGATATGAGGATCTATATTTATATTAATGTCATAACCCAAAACTTCTCTAACTGTCCTCGGCAAATGAGACAAAAATACAGGTGAGCTTAATAGATATATGACTGTTCACACTAAGCAAAGCCAGGATGTTAACACTGTGTTTTGTTGGAAAAGATGTTTCATAATTGTCTAAATAGACAAAAGTGCTGGAAGAATTGAGACATCACATGACCCTGTCCTTGTAGGCAAGCAAAACCTGAGAGACTTGCATTGAAACAAGTGTAAATAGCTACACTGGATTGCCACACAGTTTCAACAGAACATTGAGTTAGATGTATACATTTAAATTTATTAGATATATAGTTTTATTTCTATGCTTTTGCAAATTTGCTTTGGAGTTAAAATTCTGTGTTATGGCGCAAACGATTCTGAGACCCACGGAGCCAATTGAGATTAATCATAAGCCTTTATTAGCCGGCTGGCGACTGACTCTACCACGCAGGGCTAGAAGAGATCAGCCCCGAGCTTTCAGAGAAGGCAGCTGATAAAGCTTAAGGCCATATCCTGGTGGTCTCCTGAACAAGCCAGCAGATTACAGAAATGGAAGTTGGCTGTTAGCATATCTTTGCCCAGAACAACACCCTTAATTAACAAGTAAATGGATTACAGAAGCAGACATTGGCCATCTTCATATTTTATACAATACACTTCCTAAACCACACACAAGCAAGTAGGACAACTTCTGGTATCTAAAGATATTTCTTCCCTGTAGCTGACTTAGCTAGTTGGCTCACTTGAAAATTTTCTACCCTTAACATATGCAAAGGAAAATCACCTAATATCTGATATTATGTTCACTCAAATCTAGATCTGGCTGACTCTTTCTCACCATTTAGGCTTAGCATCATCCTCTCAGAGGGACTTTCTCATCAAGACTTCCTACTCTTTGTTATTCCCTGGCTCATTGTCCTATTTTATTTTATTCATAGCCCTTATTGTGATCTAAAATCATTACCTCATTTCTTAATTTGTCTTATTTCTTATTGTAATTTTTCTCTATTGGGTATTAGCTTCATGAAAGAATGAATATTTTCCATCTAGCTCATTTTAATCCTGGGGCCTGGAACATTGCTTATAACATAGTCATCATGCTCATTTTGAGTGAGTGAATGTTTCAGTACAAATTCAAATAACCTTATAATATATGTAATTTAAATCAATACTTAAGATTATATTTTGGTACAGTATTTTAAAGGATTCTTTACTACTGGATAGATGTTGTAACTGGCTTTTAACTTCTAAAACCTAGGCTGAATTTAAAATGTGTAAAATATAATGAAATAAGATATATTATGTAGAAAATATTAAGAATTTGTTCTTACACCAGAGATATGAGTTTTTGGTTCCTATTGATATTTTACCCTATTAACTTTTGATACATTTCTTCCAATTTGTCTATTTAAACATACCTAAGCCTTGAAGCAAAAAGAGATCTTTCTATTCTTTCACAAATGCCTTAATTCCTGGAGACACTAGTAAACTTGCCATATGGGTCAGATTCTGGATTTTGCAGTTTTGTCATGTAATAAAATAAATGTTAAATTCAAAGTCAAATTAACAAATCATTATTTATTAATTCCTTTGTAGCCTAAAGTAATTAAAGGTATTTCTAGATTTACAGCAATGCAAAACATGAAACTTAATCCTTGATGGAGAAGAGAATCAGTAAAGATATATAAAAGGGAAAAACTCAGTTTTCTACCTGTCGTGTCACCTTTACTTTTACACAGAACACTTCTAGCCACCAAATATGTGGAGGTTTTTCCCCACAGCAAGCAATTCTCTCTGTCTCTTTCTCTTCTTTTTTGTCCAGAATTACTGATAACTGTTATTGCAATCAATGCAGGTTTTAAAATCCCACCTGGACATCTGGTGAGAGCAGGAGAAAGCAGATGGCTGGTGAGCCTGCGGCCACTCGTATTTCCACCAGACAATGGCTACTGGACAGGAAAGAAGTGGTCCTCACAAGCAGAGGCTCTGCCCTAGAGCAACAGGGTAAAGAGACCACCAAGAGCTCCCAACTAACCACATGGGAGAAGCAAGAACATAAAGCATCCAAGGGGAAGGAGAAAGAAAGCTAGATGCCAGTTGGGTTTCCTATAATTGAATTCAATTCTGACACAGTCTCTCTGGAGATAGTGTCAGACTTCCCCCTCCCCTCTCAAGTGAAGGACTCGGTCTCACAAGACTGCTCCCATCAGGTGCCAGTCATAAGTAGAGTTTACCCACAACTTCTGTCCAATTTAATTATAAATTGGGGGTTTCCACAACCCTCTCCTCAGGTTCAATTAATTTGCTAGAGTGGTTTGCAGAACTCAGGAAGACACTTACTTACATTTACCAGTTTATTAAAGGACATGATAAAAGATACAGATGAACAAATAGACAGAGGTCCATGGGGAAAAGTATGTAGGATGAGGTATGGAGCTTCTGTGACTTCTCTGAGTGTGCCTCTCTTCCCTCACTTCCACCTGTTCATCAATCCAGAACGTTTCCATAATCTACAGTACTGAGATTTTTAAGGTGGCTTCATCACATAGACCTGATGGATTGTCAACTCCATTTTTGACCTTCTCCTTTCTCAAGAGAAGGAGGAGGGGTGGGCTGAAAACTCTAAGCTTCTAATCACGGCTTGTTCTTTCCAGCGACCGTCCCTCATCCGGAAGCGATCCAGGAGCCCACCCAGAGTCAGCCTCATTAGAACAAAAGATACTCCTATCACCCAGGAAATTACAAGGGTTTTAGGAGCTGTGTGCCAGGAACTAGCGGCAGACACCGATATATATTTTCTATTATCTCGCAGTATGCTATCCGAAGTCCAACAACTGGGGATCTGTGTAGGAGAAAGAGCAGGGACTTCAAAGTGAGAGTCTTTGGTTTATATTTCAGCTCTGTCAATTACCACTATCGGGGCCCATAGATGAGTAACCCCCCCAAGATCTCACACAATGGCGTATTGATAATTTTGAATTAAAATCACTTGAGAAACAGCAGAAACAGCAGAAACCAGCAGAGGACAATCCTGTGTCTCTAAATGCAGAAAATAACTCTCCCTGAGGGCTGAGAGACAATCTTATCACAAGAGTTATAAAATCCAGAGTGACAAAAGTCAGTATAAACAAATCTTGTAAGACTTTACTAATTTGTTAGCTAAGCCCAAATCTTGCTTAGATTTCTTTCTCAAAATACCAAGTTTTATCGACCTGTTAATTTCCCACAAATTTATTGTTTCTTTGTCTAAAAAGGAGAAGAAGGTGCCTAGTTCGTTCATTTCTTTGAGATTCATTTTGTGATCTGAGCATCACATTGTGATTTTCCCATGCACGTGTATGAAGTTGTTCTTTTGCTCTCCTGTCAATCTAGAGTTGCATCAATTTTATTGTTTTATTATTTTCCAGCCATGAAACTAAAGGAAGGTAGAAAGGGGGCATTCTTCTCCCCCAGATTCCAGCAGATGCAGTAGCCTCAGTTCTCAGAGGACTAAATGAATAATCATAAGGAACGACCTTAGCGTAATGTATGGCATACAGTAGGCATTACAAAAGTGTAATTCTTGTCTCTTTCTCTTTATTGAACTTTCTCCATCCATTTGTGCCAATCATTTCACACGTATTGGCTGATTATTTGGGAGTGATCAATTTAATCCTGGACACATGAGAATTCAAAATGCCCTGAAGATCGTTAACTGCACCGGGACAACGAGTTCTTGACTTACTGACTAGCCTGTGTGCAAAGATTAGGTATAAATATACAATCCATAGGATCTAACGCTTCATCATTTTAAAACAAAGCTTATTGACTTTCTTCCTAAATTATCCATGTTCATTCTTTCCCATGTTTCCAAATACTAACAACCTGCTCCTTCTCTACTAGTTACCTGAGCTTTTAAATTTATCTTTGCCTTGACTGAACAAACAGTGATGGAAAGATGAGGTCCACTTTTGCTGAGAATGTTTGTTGTGTCCTTATTTACCTGGCTCTTTGACAGGTGCAAAAGATTCAAGTGCAAAGTACTTAAACACAAAGCCTTGTGGAATCACCGAGGAGGAAGGAAGAAATTACTCCACTGAAGATATCATAGAAAGCATGCCAGAGAGGAAGTGCTATTTAAAATGTGTTTCAAAGAATGCTTAAGGAATCAGTAGGTGGAGGGGTAGGAAGATCACTGTAAGCATGGAGCATTTAGGAGATTCAGAACTTAGTCTCTGTGCTCTGGATTTACTATGAGGTGTTTTGATGGGAAGTGATGGGAAATGAAATCTGAAAATTATACAATCTGTTGTAAGAATATGAAGTCTTTGGTTCTCTGCTAATAGTTTAGGCATTATGCATATTTTGTTAAAGATTTCAAGATATGCATTTATCCTGTTAAGTATTAGATTTTGCTTCTTTCTTCTCCTTTGAAGAACAGATTTGTTTATGAGGGCATTTTGCAAATTTTTCTAACTCAAAAGCCCCTTTAATAATATTTTTTTGTTTAGCATTATTACTTGAATAGTTATAAGGTGGACCATATGAAATTGCTGGCGTTCAACCATTCTGACTCACAAAAGCAAAAATTTCATAAGATTCAAACTACATATTATGACTACAGTTTCTAAACTTTTTCATAATTTTATTGATTTTAATGTGGTTGAACACATAATTTTAGTTATGTGCTCTTAGTACTTTTTAAAAGTATATGATACATGAAGATTATATTATAAAGTTTATTTTAATACAATTCATTCTATACAGATAATTTAAATCATCATTTACAAATAGTACAGTAATCTAAAAAATTTTATTGTTATATAATAAAAAGCATGATTTTTGACAAAATTTAAATGGCAACGTATCACCTTTAACCTGGGGAAAAAGTGAATGTTAAAATGTTGATTGGAGTTTTTTCAACACGTTGCACCATCGATTGTGGACAAAAGCAGTTTTTATAACTTTGTGCTTGAAATTACAACTTATGTTTAAAATATCAATGGAATTGTTTTTATAATGTTCATGGTTTTTAATAAGTAAGGAAAAGAAGAGAAAAATATGTTTATCTGCAAGCATATCTCCACGAATACCACATTCCATAGCCCAGGGTAAAAAAAGGTCCCCTGGTTCCTGTCTCCTTTGTGATACTTTTGCTGTGTGAGACAGGACAATTTTCTACAAAATAACCTAGAGCAACCTTATGTAAAAACAGCTTCCTATAATGTTTTTTTCTTCTTTCCTTGGAAACTAGTCATCCAAAATTCACACAGAAGTAAGAAATAGTCGCAGAATTAGCAACACCAGTACTCCTTCCCTTAAAATTGGTGTCCTATTGGTTTCTGCTTTTTTTTTTTTTTTTTTTTGCGTCTGCCATAATAATTACAGCTGAACAAACATTACTTGTTGATGGACATTCTTGGGTTTTATCAAAGAGACTTTGAAAAGTTCCTACTTGTTTGACTAAGTTTAAATCTCAACTAAGGAGTTTTAATTTCTCGCAAACTCGTGCCTATAGAAATAAAACAAAACATTAACAACAAAACAAAAACAAAGGCCCACTTCATATAACAAATAGCCATAAACCATATCAACTAAATGAATGGCCTATTGAATGGCTGCTATGTTTATGGAACTTCCTTTTCTTGGAAAGAAAAAATATTTTCAAAGACCAAAAAGTAATTATTCAGTTCCTAAATATATTAGATCTCATGATGAATAAGAGACCTATGTATTAGTTTGGCTTTCTCCAAAGCAGAATTTGAGATAAGGAAGTGTGTGGTGAGAAGGTATTTGAGAGGTGTTCTCAGGAAATGGTGAGAGAGTAGGGAGTGTGAGACAGGAAGGCAAGGACAAAAGGCCAAAATAAGGATTCAATATTGAGGTCAACCCCGTGAACAACTGGGCATTCCTCAACAATATGTGGAGCAAAGTGCAGAGTACTTTCTGAATTATCTTCTGAAAAATAAGATGCTGAATCATTTATTCATGAGAACACCCCTTTTGGCTTAGGGTTTCTGAGTCTGTTGCAATCTCTAGCTATCGAGTAAGAAAAATGTAAATAATGGGGTTACAGGGTGGAGGTGGGAGTTGCTGTGGTCCTAAGCAATGAGGGTGATGTGACAGAAGGTAATGTAACATTCCACAGCAGATTACACATACCCTGTTGCTGGAAACCAAAATGGTGATGGCTGAAGGAATAAATTCCTATTCACTTTCTAAATTTAGCTTAACAGTTTAGTTTAGTTTAGTTTCCTATTCACTTTCTAAATTTAGCTTAACAGTTTAGTTTAGTTTTTTTGGCTTAGGAGTTCTAAGAATATCCACACCTGAGACTGAGAGAATAGGTATTTAGTACTTTACAAGCTCCTCATCTTACATATCTTAACATTATGCCAAATGTGTTTTTGAAATAGAATAGTTAGATATCTTTTTTAAAGACTTAACCTCCATTTATTTATTTATTTAATGTTTGCTACTTTGGATACAAAAATAGAACCTGGGAAGTCAAATGATTTGGTTTGACAGAATATTTAATATTCTAGCAAACAAACTGTTTCCACAGTAAATCTATTCTGAAGTTTACAGAGGTTCAACCAATTGAAATGAGAGCCTATCTAGGAGTACAAAGAGAAGGCTGATTGGCAGATTCAAGGTGAGTAGGATAAATAAAAGGCAGCAGTAGAACATCTAGGAGGGTCAATATCATTCAGCCAGAACCAAACTCTGGTGTTTCTCAGACAGTGCGTTTTCACTATGAGTGGCTGCCCATTTTCACGAGATAAATTTGGGTAAGTATTTACCTGTATTTTATGTATGGTGAGACTCTTAAAAATGCCAAGTATGAACACTTTAATTTCTGAATTTTGAGAGCATTTGAAAACTGTCTCCCTTGTTCCCTTGATTAATAATCTAAGAGAATTTTAATCACTCATATTATTAGCTACTGTGCTTTCTCAAGTTCCATTTTTTTCTCTTCACTTATTTAATCTTCAGATATGATTCTAAAAAACACTCTTTAGAAGGCAGTGAAGAAGACAAATCACAAACCGGTATAAATAGAGCCAGCAAAGAAGGACTTAACTATGGCAATTATCTGCATGTGAGTGGCTGAGTGTCTTACAGTGTTTAGCTTCTATTGTTGGGCACTAAATTCTGCTAAGTGACATTTTCATGTTTTTTGTGTGGGGGGGGGGTTGTTTGTTTGTTTGTTTGATTTTTTTCTCAGTCATCAAATCGTTTTCTGGACCTAATGATATCTTTTTAACAAATGTATGGTTTTTCATTTTTTTTTTGCTAGAAATATTCAAGAGACTCATATGAAAATTCACCTCTCCAACAGAGGTACAGTAAAAGAAGTAAATAAATGGAGAATTTGAGCAGAAAAGTATAAATAAGATTAGTGTAGATAACTGGCAGGCATTGTATAACCTATATAAATAAGACATGGTCACTAAATCTCAACCTACATAATTATAAATGATTCCAGAAAATTTTCTCTTTTAAACTCTTTATTATATAGTAGAAATGTTAAAGGAACATATTTTATTTAAATCATTAATAAATAAAAGCGAGATGATACAAATGAGGTATTCGAAGATTATTGTGGAGTAAGATTCAGTCTATTTGTCTTTCATATTTTTAAGAGGTGAAATGATTCAAGCTCTTGATGTCGTCATCAGTGTATTTCTAAGAATGAGCTGATAAAGAACGTTAAGATCTTAGAATAGGTTCTTAAGTAGAAGAATGGAAGACACGCAGTCAGCTAAGCAAGATATTAAGCTTTTTATCATACTCATCTCAAGAGAAAAAAGAAACATGACCACAATGAGTGTATTAACGTTTGTTATGATAGAATCCCACCAAATGTAAAATTCTTCAGAAAAAATGAAAACCACAAATTTAGCTCATTATGCACAATGAGACTAATTATTTAAAAGAAAATAGAATGAATCCTGAGAATTTGAGAATTCAAGGATTTTTTCAGTATTGTATTCTTCCTCTTATTAAAGTTAGTAAAAAACAAGTTTTGCAATTTCAAATCAGTCATTTAATTTTTTCTAGTTTTATTGAGATATAATTGACAGAATAATGTGCAAGTTTAAGGCATACAACATGTTAATTTAATACATTTGTATATTGCAATATGATTACCACCATAGCATTAGCTAACAAACATGTCTTATCATGTCATATAGTTACTATGTCTTTGTTGTGGTGAGAACATTTAAGATCTACCCCTTTAGCAACTTCTAAATAGAAAATACAGGGTTAATAACTATCATTGCTATGCTTTACATCAGATCCCCATAAATTATTTATCTTATAACTGGAAGTTTGTACAAAATCTGTCTTTCTATTTCCTTGTTTAAAGCTGGAAAAAATTTTGAATGCACAGGAGCTTCAAAGTGAAATAAAAGGAAATAAAATCCATGATGAACATCTTTTCATCATAACTCATCAAGGTATGTTGCACAAAAAGTTAGATAATATTTGTTCCATAGGCACGTCCCATCAATAATGAAGAAAGCTACAATTCTTTTAACTAAAAGATGGTGAAAGATCAAAGAATCATCTTTGTTAAAAATGTTCGAGGATATTTTGCTGTTAGATAATTTCTCATAGGACCAACTTCTGGAATATATGTCTTATTTATGTTACTTCATTGCTAATTGGATCAAGTTGAGCTTTAGCTTTGTCCTAAATCCAAGGAGATGTTTTATTTTTTCGAATTCATAAAGAATTTACAAGCTGTTACTATTCTTCAACTTGTAACTTTAAAAACTACTTTCAAGAAACAGACTACTCAAATTGATTGATACTTTACATAATCTCACATAAATCTAAACATGTTAAACAGAAACGTAAATTTTTTCTAAAATGTGTGGTTATCCTCTTCAGACTTATAACTTCTGGGCAGTGGTTTTTAACATAGCAGTTCATGACTTTGGAAATTTAGAAAGTCCCTGAACTCTTTGAAATCATGTGCGAAATTTCATGAATATGTGTCTTAAAGAGGTCTGTGACCCCAAAATATTAAGATTTACTCTCAGATTATTGGTGTCATAATTCCGTGCTCTGGTTGGCAAGGGCCCAATGATCTGAGCCAGTCATTCCCCATTTCTAGACATGTTTCCTTTCCCTACTAATTTTTTGTGTCTTTTCCTCAAATAGTTGTTTGCTTCACTGACTGGCTAAAATGATCAACTCCTCTGAGTAAACAAATTAAAGATGGAAAATGATTGGCTTAATGTGTTACTTGTCCTGTTTTTATGTTTACATTTTTATCGGTGGCTTACACCAAAGCAAAATCAGTAGAGGAGGGTTAAGGCAGAGTAGTACATATTTAGAATCCCATCTCTACCATTATAAATTGTGTGACTTTGATATGGTTTCTTGACCAGTAATTCTCTCCATTTCCCCATGTGTAAAATGTAGAGAATTATTGTACCTTCTCATTCATAGAGTTCTTATGAAGGTGAAATGAAATAATGTGCATTAAGCACTTAGCCTAAGGTATAGCAATAATAATAAGCAGACAACAAATGATAGGTATCATTATTTGATAGAGAGGCTTTCTTTCTATCCTTTAGTTACAACATATAGTCACTGGGTCATAGTAATAGCCACATGAAGTTAAACCAGAAAAGTGGATACACAAAATGATTCAGAAATGTCTGATTTGTCACTAACCATCAGATAAATGCAAACTAAAACCACAATGAGATATCGCCTGACACCTGTCAGAATGGCTATCATCAATAAATCAAAAAATAACAAGTGTTGGTGAGGATGTACAGAAAAGGGAACCCTCATACATTGTTGGTGAGATTATAAATCGATAAAGTCACTATGGAAAACAGTATGGAGATTCCTCAAAAAATTAAAAATAGGTATACTTTTTGACCCAGCAATTGCACTTCTGTGTATTTATCCAAAGAAAAACAAAACAATAATTCATAAAGATCTATGCACTCCAATATTCATGGCAGCACAATTTACAATAGCCAAGATATGGAAGCAACCTAAACGCCCATTAACAGATGATTGGATGAAGAAATTATGGTTCATATATACAATGGAATATTACTCAAGTAAGAGAGAAAGATAAATACCATATGATTTCACTTACATGTGGAATCTAAGGAACAAAGAGAACAAACTAATCAAAAACAGATTCACAAATATAGTGGACAATTTGGTGATGGACAGAGAGGAGAGTTGGGGGCTGAGAGAATGGGGTGAAGGGTTAAAGAAGTATAAATTAGTAGTTGATAGTTGGTTAAGGGGATGGGGAGCATGACGGAGGGAATGCAGTTAGCATTAATATGATGGCTAGGTGGAGGGCCTGGGGAGGGAGGGAACAATTGGTGAGATTATTGTATGAACTATATAGATGTCTAATCAATGTACTGTATACTTGAAACCAGTTTAAATAAATTAATAAATAACTGATTTGCTCTTTGTCCAAATATGAAAATTCAATCTATAAAGTCTCTTTAAATGTAATTTAAAATATAATAATTTCTGCTTATTTGTACAGAAACATAGTCTTTACCCTTATAATAGTACTAAATAGAATGCTCTAGAGATCCTCTAAGATTATTGATTTTCTATGCTTATCTAATGACTACATTGGTTATTTAATTCATTTATTCATAAAATAATCATCCAATGTTTATCTTATGCTAACACTATGCTAGGTACTGAAGGAAATAGATGAATATGACAAAGTTTCAGATTTAGAGTATTCATAAACTTGTCCTTCCCATAATATTCTAAGCCCCTAGAAACCAAAACTTTGTCATATACATTAGGTGAGTAAATGCTGATGTTTCAGTTTATAAATAAAGTTGAGTATTACTTCTGCTTTTTTGCATACCTCCAGCTTCCAGTAGAAAGTTAGAATTAGATTATGTGCTATATCCTAAAAGATCTAAACAATATATTTGTTGAGGGAAATCAGTGTAATAATTACAAATATAAAGCATATAGACTATACGCCTGGCATATTAAAACATTCAATAAATGGAGGCTATTATAAGTTTATTACTAATATTTGGTTATAGCATAAAATAGGGCAATATTGATATTTATTGATTTTTAAATTACATTTTTATTATTTTCAATGTGTTAACCATGTCTTTTATATAATTATGGTCAAAGAGGCTCTTAAAGCTTTCCAGATGACAATGGTTTTCTCATTGCAGCTTATGAACTCTGGTTTAAACAAATCCTCTGGGAATTAGATTCTGTTCGAGAGATCTTTCAAAACGGCCATGTGAGTTCTTGTGTCACAATATTGAGTTTATACTCTTTTTGGAGATTATAGAAAATAGTATTAATGAGAAAAATTTAACATCAAATGGTGAAATTATTGCTTGATGAAAAAAATTATTTTGAGGACAAGGCTTTAATCATATTTTCCCAGCACCATTGCTACCCTAGAGCTACACATTGCTTTAAGATTCCTTTCAAATTTCAGTTTCAAGCCCCTTGTTTAGAACTTATTTTTTTTTTTTGCCCTTAAGAAAAGTTGTTTCACATGATGATAGGTTGCCAGACTAGCGAATATAGAGCCTTTAATAAATAGGTACCAGAATTGTATTTCTAATGAGTATGTGCTGTGTGAAGATAGGAGAAAATAATGAGGAAAGTGGAACAGGAAGAGGAGAAAGAGAAAAGAGTAGCAGGGAGGAGAAAAAGAGAAGAATCAAAGGAGAGAGGAGGACAAAGGACAGAGAGGATCAGAGTGGGAGGAGAACAGAGCAGAGCTTCGGAGGTGGCAGAAGTCTGAACTGCATTTTCCTACCTCCCACCCTGCTTCCTGCTCCCACAGCCCTCCTGACACGGGACCCAGCCTGAGGTCCTCTACCTCTGAGCCCCTGCTTCAGGACGGGCTGGGGAAAAGAGAGCATTCATACAGACAACACTCTTCTTTTATATGTGAATACAATTCCTTTTTATGTCGATGGCTACTTACTCCCTCAGTAAAGAGCAGGTTTATTCAGGTACTGCTTAATCCTCACCCAGAAGTTTCCATGTTACCTTGATCTTTATTCCTTGGAGCAAACTTAAGGAGAAATTTACTTTAAAATCAGTGTGTTGTGTTCCAGAATTTATTTTTAAATTGTTTGCATGTAATTTTCTATTTTAAAAGAAAGAAAAATAATTCGGATTTTACATTCATTTCTTGCACACAACGCATAGCTGCCATTAGTTCAACATATTCTTATAGCAATTTTTAGTTCCAATGTTCCTTTTTTTTTTTTAACAGAGATGAAACTAATAGGAATGCATTACCGTTACAGTCTATTTTGTATCTTCTAGAAATCAGAATAGATTATCCACTGTCTCATTTCTTAACCATCAGCTCAGAGATGAAAGGAACATGCTGAAGGTTGTTGCTCGAGTGCATCGCATTGTAGTGATCCTTAAACTACTGGTGCAGCAGTTTTCCGTTCTAGAAACGATGGCCGCCTTGGACTTCAATGACTTCAGGTGTGCATTTGTGGCTTTGTGTTCATGCACTGTGGTTTACCTTCTCACCTGAGTGAGGTACAAGGCGAACAAGTGTGACATGAGGAGACTGTCCTACTGACGCTTTGTACTATCAGCGCTTGGGAGTCTTAATTACAAAGCATTTGAAAAGTTATGAAAAACATTTCATCACTCACTTTAACATATAAACATAATATGATCAAGTCATTTCAATTCATTGTCGTGCCTTGTTTTTATCCAAAGTGAATTTTAAACAACTTATCAAAATGGCTAAAATGGCTGATATCATACATATAACTAAATTTAAAAAAAATCTAAAAATAAAATCTTAAAATAAAAGAGGAACAAGAGTGGAACTATATTAGACGAAAGAGAACCTCTGCCATTGTGAATTAACTCCAGTATTATTTTGTCATTTAAAAAATTATTTTAGACTTTTAGTTTATTATTTATAAATAATTCATTTTATAATCTACATGCTTCAGCTTCTATTATGAGAAAAATATGAAAAGAATACTGTCTTCCTCTGACACATCTTAACTGGCTAAAAAAATGCAAAGGGTATCTTTAGTGGAAGGGTTAATTGGATTTCTCCAAGCCTGAAAGAGAAACATGTAGCTCTTTTTTTTCTTATCATCATAGTCACTCTTTTGTGTTTACATAAACTTGCTAAAAGTGTCTACTTCCTTCAAAATGTCAGTCTTATAAGGAGAACAAGCATATTTGAGCAATATAAACATAGCCAAGGAAAATGAAAGTCAGAATCACAATGAGATGCCACTTTACATCCACTAGGATGTCTATAATGAAAAAGATAGACAAAACGTTTTGAAGAGAATGTAGAGAAATGAGGGGAAAAAAGAGTGGTATATAAAGAAAGATATCAGCAAAAGCGTCATTTAGTATAAGTTATGGATTGAATTACAATTTTTAACTCTACATTTCCAAGCAGTCAAAGCCATACCAAATTCGAAGATAAATTTTCTTAGAACATTCGCTGCATTTAATGATGTAATAGGCAGTCCAACATGTTTCACAATCAAAAGAAATGTAACAGAATGCCTTTGTGGTAGATTTAAAAAATTACGAGATTGAGTGGTTGTGTAGGGTAGGAGTAATAACATATTTTAATTGTTTATTTTGTCCTAGTCAATATCCCCTTCATTTTACTTGTGGTATCTCATCGTTGCTCATAATAATATTAGGTGGTGAAATCAGTGATAATATCCAAGAATGTAAGTTTTAGGAGGGATCGAATACTATTTATAATTTATAAACAATCTTGAAAAAATATTGCTCAATGTCCATCTGTCTTTATTTTAGGAAAAAAAATTAGCACACATACATACACGTACACATTTTGCAAACTCTACAAACATGTCAAATTTAAATTGATTGACAGACATCAACAATGATGTTTAAGTAGCTCATTTTCCTTATTTTAGTAAGGTCTGAACTAACTATAGGTCCAACTCTAGGCAGTTGTGTGTCTGCATCCTTGATAATATGTAGGAGAGTAAAACTGACAATCTCTCACAATACAAGAAATCATTACAGTAATTTATAATGTCAACTTATCTCGCCTTTTTCTTCTCTTCCCTTCCTCCATTTATTCTCAGAGAGTACTTATCTCTAGCATCAGGCTTCCAGAGTTTGCAGTTCCGACTACTAGAAAACAAGTTAGGTGTTCAGCGTTTGCAAGTTCCTCACAACAAAAGACATTACCATAACTTCAAAGGAGAAGATAATGACCTGCTGCTTAAGTCCCAGCAAGAAAAAACACTTCTGCAACTAGTGGAGGTACATGTGCAAATACTATTTCTACAGTCTACTTCAATACATCTTGTTAACTTAGTTTCTGTTAGGTAAAAATTGTAAAACTCATATCAAAATTTGGTATCATTCATTGTAAATAAAAAAGAATTTATAAAAATTTGTAAATTTGTATATTTATATTTAAAATAATATTTAAAATATTAAGAACTGTTGAGAATTTTAGAAATATTGATATAAGCAATTACATATTACTATTTAATAACTTCCTTATCTTATTAAAATAATCCTTTAAACATTCATACTAAGTAACATTTAATTAGCTGATTTTTAAACTAAGTGTGGTTAAATTACTGAATAAGCTTTATTTCTTCAAAATATTTCTTAATCGAGAGTTCCATGAGTTGTATATTTTTCTCAAATGAAATTATTAAGAGTATGTACTCTTGAGAATTTTCTCCTTCATGTCTTAATTCCCTGTAGGTCTATAAATAGTTCTGGGGAATAATTAATTTGTTTTTTCATAAGTAAATTATTAAATAAGTATCGTATGGTCTTGAGTTCCTTCACAAATCCTGGGTACTGAAAATTAAGATTAACATATAATGCTATATAACAGCTTATAAAGATAGGGAGAAAAAGAATCACAAACCTAATTTCAAAGCCAAAATAGGTTAAATGAGAACCCACAGAGATGCATGAATTATGTTTTATTTCTAGATTAAAAAGTTTTGTGGAATCTTAAAATAATTGAGCAGTTTATTTCAAAGTTGTTAAGTATACCATGCTCTTGCATTTAGAAGAGATCATATGTTATTATGCATGTCATAATTCCTTCAGATACTAAGACATAAAGTATTTTGAAAATAAACCATAAACTTTATTAAAACAATATTTAGACACGTTCATAGGTTTATAGAACAAAATTGGGATTTCTGTAATAATATATTTCTTAGTAAAGAGTAAATATTAGTAACATGATTGCCTTAAAGATTAAGAGATGAAATACAATATATTGTTATTTTTAAATGAAGAAATTGAAGGGAAAAAGAACACGTTTACACACAAAAAACATTACATTTATATCTCAAAAACATGAAAATTTTCTGTTCCAAGTTCATAAATGTTAGTTAAAATGTATTTTACATATTTAAATTTTTACTATGTACTCATTTTAAAATAATATTTATTCAAGGCATGGCTGGAAAGAACTCCAGGTCTAGAGCTGCATGGATTTAACTTCTGGGGAAAGTTTGAAAAAAATATTGTCAAAGGCCTACAAAAAGAATTCACAAAAATTCAGGTATTCATGATTCCATAAGTAAATATAAGCTTACTATAGAAAAGTATTGGGAATTATAACAATTCTCTACTTTCCCTTTAACTTTCATTTTCTTATGTTTATTTCACAAATTCATCTGCTTAGAATATATTACATGACGGATTTAATTTTTTTATGTACCATAAAAATTAAAATAAGGAGTTTATTATAGACAAGATTTTATCTTTGATAAATAGATGAGATTAATATATTTGTCATTTCTATTCTAAAAATGTTGATTATGACCAATTTTAGATAGCAGTAGACTCACAAAGGACCAGTTAGCCAAATATATTTAGCCATACAATTTTCCCTTGGCTCTTATATATTCGTTGAGTTCTTCCTACTGGTTCTCAGACAATGTCAAGTTTCTCACTAAAAAAATACTGTTAATTCTTCATTTTCTTCAAATTATAGGCCACTCATCCTCTTTTCATGACTAAATTTCTCGAAAGAGTTGTTTCATTTCTGTCTTGTGAAGCTGTAGCAGGTAGTATGGAAAACAGAGACTTTGAAATCACAGTGCATGGGTTCAAATCCCACCTCCATTTCTTAATTGCGTGACATTGAACTTCTGCTGCTTAACTCTCTTTGCTTCACTTCCATCATTGGTAAAACAGAAAATAAAAGTATCTACCTCATATTAATGAGATTAATATTTGTTAAATATTTAGAACAGTAGTTAGCGTAATTATTTATCTTCCCTTTTTGAACCAATCAATCATTTTTTCTCCCATCGTTCATAAATGGCCTCCATGTTCATAAATCCAATGGCCACTTTTTATCTCCATTTTACTTGAGCTAACAGTGGCATTCAGTACTATTTACTATTTACTCTTTCTTGAATATTCCCTCCTCCCCCCTTGGATTTAGTATACAACATTCTGTCTTTATCTAATTCTCTGGGCCTTATTTCTTTACTGGCTCATTTTTATCCCTCAGACCAATAAATTGTAAGGTTTCCCAAAGCACTGGCTTATATATAGCCTTTATATCCTTTCTCTGTGCTCTTTCTCTGAATGAACTCATGTATACTTACTGCTTCAATGTATACCTATACACCAATAATTCTTAAACATTTACCTCTAGCATAGATATCTTCTTAAACTTCAGAACATATATTTAACACCCTAATTTATACTTCCTCCTGGTCCTCTCAAAAACACACTGATAAATACAAAACCTAAAAAAATTTCCCCTTCCATACAGCCTTGTATCAACTTGATCTTCAAGTTTTTCTCCTGTAAACCATATAGTTTGTCAAGTAGGACACGCAAAACTTATCTTTTTGCACTCCATTTTCTTTAGCAATCAACAAAATGTTACCACCAAATGCTACTAACTTAATCTTCTAAGTAAGTCAACTATTTCTCTCTAACCTACCACTACCAATCAAGTGCAAACTGTCATTGTTTTCACCTAGACTAAAGTAGTAGTTTTTCAACTATTTAACAGGGCTCCCCAATATAGCTCTAATTTATTCTCTAAACTGCAGTTTGAGCAATCTTTCAAAAATTCAAATCTGATTATATTTTGCTTTTGCATAAAACACTTTGATATCTCCCCATTGTTTTCAGGATAACGATAAAGGTATTTCGTAATCTCATGTGACCAAAACATGATAAATTTCTTTAAACTGAATTTAGTTCTTCAAATTTACCACCACAGAGTCTTTTTATGTGTTATTTTCAGGGCTTTGAATGTTCTTCCCCAGGTAACTTCTTTTCAACCTTCAGGTCTTGGCTTGAGGAAAATTTCTGCAGGAATGTCTTTCCTGATCTCCTTACTAATCTGTTACCATGGTACTAAACTGCTCCTGTATGCCACTCTATGGTATAGGACACTCCTTTATGTCCATGGTTGCAATTTAATTTGGAAATGATTATTTGTTCAATGTCTTGTTCCCCCAGACATTATACTGCATAAGATCAGGGGATTCAATTTTTGCTCACAATTTTATCTCTATCACCTTAGCATGACATTTGCTGCAAAAATGAATAATTAATTGGCAATAATCTACATACAAGATCTTACCACACAGTGTGGTTCTGCGGAATTGAAGATAATTGGGTTAATTAATTTTTTCTCCAGCCTAATTAGTCGAGTTGCAAGTAGAGCATGTGTTGTAGGAAGAAAAATAAAAAATTTCCTAAACAAATCAATAGATAGCAAATGAATAAAAATATAATGGTAAAATATCTCTAAGACATTATATTTACAGAATACAATACTGAATATAGAATTTCAATAGAGTTAATAGTTTTCCTAACCAGAAATTCTTAACTTTTCTTAAGTGAAATCACTTTACTTCCTGTGTTAAATAATTTCTGTCAAAAATTAGATCATTATTGACCACTATACCCAATGAATTCATTTCTCATGATATTTATTGAGAATATTTTAGACTAACAGATCACAATAGTGTGAGAAAGATGCCTTTTTATAAGCTATAATTTCCAAGTTATAATAGTAAATAGTACATATCCAAGTATACCCTTTCTGCACCTTGTGAGTCTACTTTTCACAAGCAATGTTTTCTAAAATAAGAATCTATTCTCTCTAATGAGAATATTAATGCAGTATTTCCCCCAAAGGCTAAGGAAGAGTCAGAGGAAAAAGAGGAAAAAATGGCTGAATTTCAGCAACGAAAAGAGATATTACTCTCTTTATTTGATGAGAAACGTCAAGAGAATCTCCTTAGTAAAGGTGAGTGATGTTATGTGAGTAGAGGTAATAATTTTCTTTATTATCATTTCCCTGCAGTGTACTACTGTGAGACCAAAAGATCAAACCTTACTTGTGAAAAATAAAAGGAAAACTGACATTCCATTCATAGAAACAAGATTGGATTAATAGTATCTATGATAACCCTATATTAACAGGTTTAAATGCCCAGCTTATCTCAAAGACATTGGTAGAAACTTTCATAATATGTGAGATGTGAGGGCTAGCAAGATACATGGAATATGGTTTCTCAGCCTAATAGATACAGAAATGAAGACAATCCTGTAATTGCAATATACTATGATAACAGTAGGATAGAGAAGGAATAACTCCATTGTAAAGGTGAGGGGAGCTTAGGTAAGGAAATTAGTTTCCCAAGCAGACCAGGAAAAGCACACATTGGGACTTCTGGCATTATTAATACTGAGCTATTATATTCTGAAACTAATTGACCAATACAATCAATATCTTTATTGTTTATCTGTTTGAAACTCATGCTCATTTTTATTTAGAACTTTTATTATAAAGTACCTATACAAATTGGAAACATTTTTTTGTGAATTTAAGTATAAGGCATAGCAGTATATGAAATTAGTATGAAAATCTATAATCTTAAAGGTCATTAGCCTGTTTTTTATCAAACCTCAGTAAAGAATAGCAGTCTTATTTTCCTGCAGACAGAGCAAAGCCTTTTGTTGTATAACATATACGAGATTTTGTATAATGTTTATGTTCCTTGAAGCCAAGTGATTTTAAGTAATTTAAGTAATTTTAAGTGAATCAGCGAAAAGTACTTTCAAATGAAACTTAGAATAAGTCCTTTTTAACTTTATAAAAGGAAGTCGTCACACTATTTTACTTGGAAAATACATTCTATCATGGAAGTTAATTATTTTCTATACCGGATTTTCCTAATATGAATTTAAAGGTTCTGAGAATTCAAAAAATGTTTTGAGATATATATACAGTTTAAATTCTCAAAATTTAAATATGATATATATATATGTGTGTACATATATATTTGTTTCCCTTTTAAAATCCAGTATGAAAACAATGTTTGATATGATAGTTTTCCAATTTCAAGCTAAGGGCTAAATTGTTAAACTAAAACTTACATTGTTTTTTAAAAACATATAACAATTATTTAAGGCAATGGTGCCAAATTTATATGACTACCCTAAATGACCTATTGAAACTTGCTGTGTATCTTGCAGGTGAAAGGCGACTGTCATACAGAGCACTTCAGGGGGCCTTGATGATTTATTTTTACAGGTAAAAGCAAATTAGAAGAGAAGTAAAAATTAAAAGTGAGGATTGGCTATAAATAATATATCAAGTATAAAGCTTATACATTGCAATCATTGTTTTAATAAGTCATTTAGTTTTGGAGGAAAGTTTAGAAAATAAATTGTGAGGTTTTATGAGGTTTTCTTTCTTTTACATAGTAAGAGTATAATTGTATCTCTGTAGTTGGTTAAAAAAAAACCACTCACACAAATTAACCAAATATCCTTATATTCTATTACATGAGACATTAAGAATTTTAAAAGGCTAAAGTTTAATTTGCTACAGAAATTCAGTCATGAAATGTGTTCTGTCATTAAACAATGTTGTAGTTATTCCTGGTTTATATTTTAAAAAAAAGAATAGATAAATTGAAAACACCTTATAAACTATTCTTATTCAACAATTTCAAGTAAAATTGTCTTCACTATTTAATACATTTGAGGTGACCCTTAAATGTCCACATACTCCTATTTTATATATTTGAATGTCTCATCTTCATGTATCATGAATTAAATGAGTCAGAACACTAGCAAAAATAGCATACTCGTGAAAATACCCATTTGCTGGATGTCTTACTTTTATTTAATTTTTAATCTTCTCAAATCTGTTTCCTTAGAATGGCAACATAATCAAAATTTTTTACTCTTTTCCTAAATTCTTATTAAAAGTATGCCACTCAAGCTTACGTATCTTAAGCAGAACTTGTACTGAGTTGAAGGATTAGATGAAGAAAAGGGAAAAAAATACATACAAAACACATTTTTTAGAGGAAAAAAAAGCAGTCTTTTTTTTTTTTCTGTTTTAATATCTTTGCTTGGAAGACCTTTTTGACTAATATTAGCTGTGAAACCTGAGATTGTGTGTCTACCTTTTAATGAGAACTGATGTTAGGTGGGACTCAATCTCGTTACTTCCTGTATATTACATGGATATTTTAGACTCTTCAAACAAACACTGTAAGCTGAGTGGTAGTACCTCCATTTTTGAGATGAAAAACTAAGAGTAGGAGAGTAATGCAGAAATGCACAGCGCCTAAGAGGCAAAGTTGATATTGTAAATCACATGCTCTTCTTAACACACTAAATTTGCTTAGATTCCTTCTTATTTCTCTTTTAGGGAAGAACCTAGATTCCAGGTCCCTTTTCAGTTGCTGACTTCTCTTATGGACATTGACACACTCATGACTAAATGGAGATGTATGTCCTCCCTCTCATCCTGACCCCATAATTCTTCTCCCCGCATCCTGTTCTTTTACTCCCTTTCTCCTTCTGTCTATCCTTCTTCCTGTTCTCCTTTCCTTCCCCTTTTGTGTATGTGATGTGTTGTGTGTTGTGTGTGTTGTGTTTGGTGTGTAACGTGTATGTTTAATTAGCTTAACAATTACTCTCTCCCAGGGTCTACTTACCCAGTATACACAACAGGCACAGTGCCTACAGCCCAAGGCAACTTTTGGGGCCCATGAAAATGTTTTATTTGGTAATCAGAAAAAAAAAAAAAACTTTAGATCCAAGCAAATGTTTTAACATATAATAGTAATCTATTCATCTGTATACCAATATAATTTTAAAATAATTATAATTAAGAAAAATTTTTTAATGGAGGAAGAGACCCATAAAAGCAAAATGACCAGAGCTCATGAAAGTCATAATTTGTCCTTGTTCTCCCCTACTGTGTTCATAAGGTAATTGTAAATACAGAGTCAGATGCATGTAGCCTGAACCAAGCGGGCTGCCAGGCAACCTGCTGGTCTCATCTGGCTCTCACACGTGAACCTTCCATATGGCTAAGTGATAAGATACGAGCCTTTTCCCAGAAGCAATAACCATTACCAGCCCCTTGTTTTTAGAACTAATGGCAGAAAAATATCCATGGAGTTAATTTGCGTGTTTGCCTAGATAACCATGTGTGCCTGGTGCACAGAATGCTGGGTAGCAAAAGTGGCACAGGTGGGTCATCAGGCTACCAGTACCTGCGCTCAACAGTAAGGTAAGATGGGGGAAAATTCACCTTTTTATCTTGATGGAAATCAGCAAGTCTTTGTTTCTCCATATGTATGTGTGTTGTCTAGGAAAAGTCATTTATACTTGGTCTATTGGCTGACAAAACATTTAAAGTTAAGTTAAGGTATTTTTATTAGAAACTCTGGCAGTCATTGTAAAAATCTTTAGTTCTGGAAGTTCATCATTTGATCCTGTGATGAAAGAGACATGGTATTCATGGCTACATGATCTCTGAGGACACGGAAGAAATGATCCAAGTAGAAAATTTTTCAACTCATTCTGGCTAAAGTTTAGGCTAGACTAAAACAGTTATCATTAAGTATACTAATGTCTTCTTGGTGATATGAATGACACAGATAAAAAACAGTCTCATGTTTCCTGATATGACTCTATCTTATAGCATAAAAACTACTTCCATCTTCTCCAAAAGGGTCCTTTTTCATGTTTTCACAAGAAAAAGCTCAACATTTATTGAGCACTTAAAACATGCTAGAAAGATTTTATTACGTTTATCTTATTTTATTTAATATTCAAATGACAGATTATATATAAAGATTCATCTGAAAACTGGGAAATTTACAAGGCTCCTTGAAATAAGGGAATCAGTTCAAGAATGTTATTCACATTTAGTCTCCAAAATTCTTTTTAGTATAGTTTTTCATCCCTACTCTTACCAACCAGATTGACTAAGTTATAAAATACACAGGTTCAGTTTTTCATCATTTTTATATTTCACTTTCCTTGGGAAGAAACTCTAGATTGAATGATTTAGAAAATTCATCGGTGTGAATTTTCACAATAGGTACATATTTTCTCTTTCTCTGGGAATAAATTCTCTAAGTATGAAAGTAAAAATGGTTGTACAAAATGAGGACATCAGTGGGTGGTGGGAATAATTAACACAAACAGCATTTCTAGTGTGTCATTAATTCATTGAATCTTCACAAGGGCCTGGATAGAGGAAGGGACTGTAGTTTTTATTTTATAGAGTTAGAAACCAAGACACTGAGGTTTGGACAACTTGTCCAAGGTTACATAACTTGCAAGTGACAGAACAGGATTTGAACCTAAATTTGACTTTAAAAGCAAATGTTCTTCTGATATAAAACTACAACAGTTAAAATAGTCGACAAACACGAAAGCAAGTATAAGTGTTAAAACCATTCTTACAGACATTTGTTATGAATCTAAGATGGGATTTTGATTTATTAACCCATTCATGTCAGTTACTTGGAAGCTACTTTGCAGGTAAAAAATATTTTCTAATGAACAGCTGAAAACACTGATGATTTAAATGTATTATTTTTCATACCTTCCTTTTAAAGTCAGAAACAAGAACAAACTTTCCACTGTCTTTATAAAGTTACTATGACAATAATAAAATTCTAGTTTTTAATATGAACCAGACTGGGCAGAATCAATGAAACACATAATACTGTTATGTGGGCATGAACTCTGGATGCAGACTAAAAATGAGGCAATTTTCATATTAATATTACTTAATAAAATATAGATATAATAACATGTAATATATAATATAATGCTGCATACTAATTATTTATGGCAAAATATCATTATCTGAAAAATAAAATTTTTCTATGGGAAATTTTAAAGTTTCATGTCAATAAAACATCTGTATATATGTGTTTTTCCAGTGACAAGTACAAGGTATTTGTAGATTTATTTGATCTTTCAACATACCTGGTTCCCCGACACTGGATACCGAAGATGAATCCAAATATTCATAAATTCCTTTACATTGCTGAATATTGTGATAGCTCTTACTCCAGGAGTGAAGAATCAGATTAACATCATCTGCAAAAATCTATGAAGAACACTGATTTCTGTTTTTTTTTCCTATAAATTTTGATGAATATTTGAAGAGTCCTAATGTTATATACATATATTCATAGTTAAGCTCTGTGGTGATCTTACTCCTGGAAATAATGTTACTTTATGTATTGTGACAATATAAAACTAAGAATTTTTGTGATGATATAAAACATTAAGATAAAATTAATTCAGTTAAATTGTAACATCGTACATAAGAATTTTCCTATTAAAAACTTAATGTCCCCTGATACTTACCTACTGTAATCATTTAACCTAATCATTATCTCATTATTTTATACTTTATAAGCTTGTAAATTTCAGCTATTTCAAATATTTCATGCAATAAAATATATCATTCTGTACAAAGACTTATTCAATCAAAATTTTTTTCCTGTCACCAAGATGCCTTGGAATCTTGGAATAAATAGTATTTGTCAAGGTTTATTTCTTTAACAAACTAAATAATTTAATTCTTTTTATCTATATTTCTTGGTATTCCAAAGCTATGGAGTTGTATTTTTTCAAAAGGTATATCAGTAATTCTTAATGTACATGTCAAAACAATTTGTAATACTAGTTTCTACCCTTGTCCTTATTCAAACTTCCTTCTAGTGCTGATGGTACACTTTAAATAATAATTCTTAAGTGGGTCACAAAGTGATTATAAGGTTGCCTAATTTAGTATTCATTTTGAGATTTTTGTAAGATCACATCCAGGAACATCTTGCTGATTTTCATTATGACTCCTAATTATTATGTGAAATTTCACTGCTGTTGTCTTAGCCTCACTGAGTGAACCTCAAGTAGTTTGTGATGGCTGGAGCACAGCATATGCCTCTGTTGAACAGCAGAGATTGAGCTGAGAAGGTAGAAGGAGACTTCTCCGTGAAACCTCATTTTAAAAAGTTGGCATTGGAGAGTCCCTAAATAGTTTAAAACAGGAGAATAATATAACATTGTCTTTAAGAAACAGGGGACCTAGAATAGATGGATTATAATGACATCCATCAGAAGCATCTAGAGGGATTATTAAAACAAAGTGTTTACAAATCCTCAGATAGCTTCTGTTCTGAGGACTATACTTAGAGAACCCTTGGATTATTGGGTAGACTACTAAGCAGTGGAGATAAGATACTAAAGAACATGCATCTAGCAAGGGACAGTAGAAATGGAGAGGGGCAGGTGATTAGGTGATCGGTTATTAAGTACGATGGATCTAGTTAAATATCTAAATTTCCTTCAATTTTACTGATTGGGCAATTACATAATGTTGATGCAGTTAACTGAAATAGAGGCTCTAGGAAGTGAATAAGTTTGTTTTGTTTTGTTTTGAGGGGAAGAAAAGATGAGAATGGAGTTTTGGAGATGCTGAAGTTAAGGTGTCTATGGAGAAAACCAAAATTACAGATTTGGAGTTGAGCAAACTCTTGTGTGAATGTAAAGCACAGTAACACTGTGTTCATGAAATATAAGCCATACACTTATGGATAGAGTCTTCTTAACCTAAAGTCAAATATAGTTTGTTTTATTATAAATGTTATCAAAATCCAGAGCAGCTGAGAGGTAATAATCATTTTTTAATTTTAAAAGTTCTTTAGCATTTGAAAAAGTATCAGAAAAACATTTATATTGCATAGAATTCAGTCGGTAAATGCGAACATGCTCCATTTTAGTATACTTAGATCATGAGAATATTAATTAAAATGTCGATGTTTGTCTTTCTAGAACATTTCTAAACCTGAGTCAATACAAGCTATTTTACATTATAAAGCAACCAGACATTTTAGAGAAGAAATATATGTAGTATTTGATAGGATTTTCTTATATTAATTTATTTAATATAGTTATTTTTATATTTAATCAGAAGATCAGCTCTTATACTCTGGGGTTCTAACACAGCGACACATAATGACTTAGGCAAGAGAAAATTCGGCCATCAAGAACCAAGATCCAGAAAAAAGCCAAATGGATGCACAAAAAATAATTAGAATGGAAGTCCTGGAAACATAAGCAGAAAATGGGAGAAACAAGAGAGGCTGGGGAACTCATATTCTGGCTGATACTCCAGATGAAAGAGACTGTACTTTGAAAGGGGTGGTGCCTACAAATGATGGAAGGAAGAGAAAGATGAGAGCCTGATGTTGATGGCTGAGGTGAAGCAGGATCAATGGTTATAAAATAGAAATGAATAATAAATAATGAGACTTCTTACCCAGGGAAGCCAAACCACCACAAAAACTTAGCAGCATCACAGTGAATAGTAAGAAAGAGACTGGGAAAAATGTACGAAAATACATTGTCCCTCAATATGGGGAGAACAAAGTAAGAAATACATTCTATTGGAATTCTATTGACAATGAAAATATCCAAACAATAATTTGTCTCTCAGGCATTAATGCTTGAGTTTTTTCTTATTACTTAGTTGCCATATTGGTCACTTAATTTCAGTCTCTTAAAAAGTGATTTTGTGTTTTTATTTCTTATTACACGATCTCTTTACAGTTCAAGGGGTAAGCGGCATTTTTGAGGCAGAGCTATTGGCATTTCAAGATCTTTATGAAATTCTATTGCAGAGGGCTGTGAGTATAACTGTGAGAGGCACACATAGCTTTAGGTTGGCTATTCTTGTACACAGGGGTAAGCTAAGGCGGTGATTATATCCCACAAAGGAAAAGAAATTCTTACTACCTCTTTAACCCTACTTGAAATATGCTATTAAACATAAACACAAAACAAACAAAAACAATAATCAAATAAACCCAGATATTAGCCTCTTCAAATCAAAGACACCTAAAATATCTCCTAAACTGATCTTCATCCCAGAGTAGGAAATTATTCCGCAGACTTCCTCCCAGGCCGTGGTGCTAGCCAATGTGCTTCTGACTGACTATGGTTGTCCATTTCCCTATCAGAAGGGAACATTCTACAACTTAGTTTAAATAACTACTAGGCCCTAGAACCTTTCATGAGTAATACTAAGAATGAAGTACCATGCTACTTTTCATTATGAACCTTCATTTTGTAGTTGCCTCTTGAGTCGATCAAAATATCATATAAATACGGCAGAAACGAAATCTGCAATACCTAGGAAAAAAGAAATTATTTCCTCTTTATATGCCTTTTAAATAGCAAATTAAAACAATTTTCATTATGGTTCAGAAAGTTAGTGTCTATTAAGAATAATTTAATGGTTATAGCTATCTGTCATTATAAACAGTAACCTCAAAAGCAGATATTAAAAGAGATGACTAATTTGTTTCAAGAAACTACAAAAAAAAAAAAACCCAAAACCCAAAACAACCCAAATGACTTATTAACTGAATAGGTGAATGTGTCTGAAATCTTTATCGCACTCATATACATTGCTTAGAGGTGATAATATAATTTATAGAATTATTTTTAATACAATTTGAAAATTCAAACTCTAAGATTTGAATTTTAATTAGCAAAAATTCAGTAAATCACGAATTTGCTATGTTTTCTTAGCACACAATAGCACAGATGTCCATATCATGGTGAAAACAATAAATAGCCCATTTGAAGACTAAATTTCACTGTAATTAGCTATATTTTTGAAATCTCTTGCGGACACAGAATGCTATCTGCCTTATAACATTGTTCGTAAGAGTAATGTGATTGTCATCAAGTATGTAACTTTCAGGAAATACTTTCAGGAAAAATTTGGATCCTCGTATAATTACTAACCAGGCAGGACCTCAGAGAATCAAATTGAGAAACAAGTAGAGAGGAGAATTTATTCCAATTCACCCCCAGTCGCTGGGGGCCAGAGAAGACGTGGAGGAATGATACATAGGTATAACTGAGGCAATTATGAACCAATGTCCAAATTATGTTCTTGAAACTCTTCTGCCAGAGCTTCTGCCACCCCTCAGCCCAGATCCAGGCATCACAGTCAGAGATAATTTATGTTAAGTAGCAAAGGTTCAATGAATGGCAGAAGTAATTTATCTGCAAGTTCTAACAATGTAAAAGCCTCCAACGATGCTAAAAAGTGCAGGCCTGATTGAGTTGTTAGAGTTCTGACTTAAAAGATTTCTGTGATGTTTGCTCTCTTTAATAAATAATTTATGAAAAACATTTTACTGGAGTGATAGATCAGGCCATTTTTTAGTTCTCATGGATTCTATCTTATGGAATGATTAGACAATGCTCACTGACTGAATCAAAACATAAACTCTCAAACTTTTCTATAACTCTCATCAGTCTCACAACGTGGAAGGTTCTATAATTTTTTAAAAAGTTGGATATATGCCAGAAATAATTGTGATGAGAAATTAAGTGATTATTCTCATATGCAATACAGTTTGGTTTCAACTTGATTCAGAAAATATGTTGATTTTCCAGATCAAAAATTTTAGAATATGAATTTAGATATAAAAATTTTACAGTACAGTTTAAAATACTTAACTAGCTATTTTATTTTGGTTTGTGGTTAACTAACACAAGAAATTGTTATTCTATAAAACAGCAAGTTTGGTATTTGCTTAATTAATCCTCTCAAATCATGGGTGTTATATCAGAATTTTGCAGGTGCCAAAGGACATATTAAATCAGAACAATTCTAATGTTTTTTTCATACATTTTCATACATTTTGATTCAAAGAAAAAGTGATTCTTGATAATGCTTGAGCAAGTATTATAGTATGCAAATTAAGGAAAATTCATATAGTTATAGAAGTAAATTTGAAACTAAGAGGTGTTTTTGGAGAATTTCAGCCTCCTAAATTGTTTATCTGGTTTTTGAATTAGTTAACTTTGGTAGATTATTACTTAATCTTAAAATATTTTACTTATTATGTATTTGTTTTTACTACAGTCTTACTGCTTTCTAAAGTGTAAATATGTGCAGTAGTGTCTCTTTTTAAAACACTATTTTATTTTTATCAGTTGATAAAGGATGAAAACTATTGCTGTAAAAGTGATTTGAGTACATTGGCAGTATACTTTGGACTGGACAGGTTTATAATTTTAATATGTTCAAAGTATCTTCCTTGATATTTAGTCTGAAGTTTTAAACATAAATTTATAACTCACCACAAGTATTATCTCCCATTTTAACATGGGCATAGCCATCTACTCCCCACGAACTCCCCCATGAGTTCCGCACAATCCAATACGGAGTGCTTCCTACGAAACAAAACGGTAACAAACTCATATTTGTTGTGAATATGTGTTTATATAAAGTTTATTTCTTGATCAGTGTAGTAGCTCTGAGAAAACAGTTAAAACTGTAATGGAATGCTAACTTAATGGAATGCTAACCTAGTAAACTTGGGCTGTACTTAGTATCATACTCCAATTAACGTTAAAATGTTTGAATTCATTTCATTTAATACAGGGCCCACTTAAGATGAAAACACATGTTTCCAGGAAAAGGGAAAAAAATAATTGTTAGGTATGTATGATAAAATAATAGACACTTCTATTTTCCCAACAATTATCTTAAACATTCCAGATGGAAAATGTACATTATTTAATTCAAGAATTATCATCATTTTAACAAGATCTCCACCAAAATTGATAGGGAAAACATGATGGGTTATTTATATCTGGAAGTCTACTAAAAAGTTATAAAGGTCTTAAGAGGACTTAGATATAGCAGGATTAAATTTCAACATTTTAAAGGACGGAGATCATTTGTCATTCAGAATTTAAGCTGGAAAGCAATCAATCAAGTCTTATCAGCACTTACCTGTTTTATCAAACCCAGTTATGATAACTGCATGATTTGCTTCTCCACTAGAGCAATGATGCTGTATTATGCCTCCCAGATAATCTTGCCAGCTCACTGCATCTACTATCCCTACCAAAGGGCCAAAGGTAAGAAGTGCTTTTGCCATTTCGTCTTCTTGGTCACTACCAAAAGAGGAAATATTTGGTTTAGTTTTTAAGGTATGAATATTTTATAAAAAATAACCTCTTTAATCTCTGTATGGTTAGAAGTAGGTTTGGTGGCAATTACAGAAGACCTAAACTAAGATGAGGACTAAAAGAAGTTCGGGAGATTGGCAGTGCAGGACTGTAGTGAGGCTTCAGGATATCAGGCACTGAGGCTCTTTTCATATTATTGCTTTGCTGTATGAGGTTTCCATTCTCAAGGTCAACTAATGGTCCAAGATGGCTGCTGGAGCTCCAGCCATTTAACACATATTTTATTTAGACAGCAGGAAGTAGAAAGAAGTGATATATTCCTGTTGAGGAGACTTCCCAGAAGTAACACACACATTCTGCATTTATCTGCACGGCTCTCACTGGCTAGAACTCAGTCACATGGCTAAGTCTACCTTTAAAAAAAGAAAGGTAATGGAGTTTTGAAGCTAGGAAAGTATCCAGCTTACAATACAGGGATCCTTTTAATAGAATAAGTGGGAAGATTGGATGTATGGAGATATCTCTGCCACACCAAGTGAGAATGAAGAGACTGACCAAGTTATGTTACCGAATGTCAAATATAGAAATTATAGGGAAAGGTTACTCAAAAGTGGCAAATATAATTATATAATAGAAGAGATGTGAAGATGCCAGAAGAACTAGTATAGTTTGGGAAGACTGCAATACACACAGCTATTCCTTTCACACATGAACATCTGTTGATAAAGTTTTGTTACATAACATTTGGCCTTCATTGATCTTGAAAGTATGTGAGTAAAACATTATTTACATCTTGAAAGGTAAACTTTGTGAGTGAAGGACACTGAAACCAAGTTACTGATATTTCAGGCCATGAAGTAGCATTTGGGAGTTTGCTATAACAAGACATGGATGGATTAGTCGTTTGAGAGAGTACATAATCCCTCATTATGCCCCATTGGATTTCAATTTTTTTCATAGGCATATCTTCTCCAGAGATGAGGAGAAAACTGAGTGACTAATAGTGGAATTTATTAAAATAAAAAGTACACATTCATTTTACACATTTATTCATGTTATCTTTTAACTTGAAGATTTGCTTTTGGGAGATGTATGAGTAGTCATTTCTAATTTTTGCTACTGCAATAATAATTGCTATTCCTTAAAATGACCTTGAGACAGGCAAAATTATATAATTCTTAATAGGCATCATAGTAAGGTATAGGCTTTAAAGTTTCACGTACCTGGGTTCGCATTCCAGCTGTATGCTGGAGTCATTCCACCTACCTTGCAGAATCAGTATAAGAATGAAATTTATAGGTATAAATTTTGTAGCAGGCCCAACCCATAAATTCTCCTCTACATTTATAATAAACACTGTTTTCGTCCCTCATTTCCAAGTTATCTAATAAACTAATTTTGCCCAACATAGGTTTTAGTGTATATTTCATTGTATTCAATTAAAAAAATACTTTTTAATCCTAATGTGACAAACATGATAATCTCTATATTAATCAACACAGCTGTCTCCACCTTTTTAAGATAACAAAAAATATACACCGTAAATACATGACATCAATGATTCAGTTACGGGGACAGCATGAGGGAATGAGGAAGATCAAGAAGGAGAAATACTTTTTAGAATGCAAAGGGTAATTCGTAGTGTAGGATCGAAGAAACAATTTAGTAATAATCCATGCTTTGGGGCAGGGCTAAAGAAAAGATATCAAAGATACTGAGAACTATGAAATGGGAAGACACACCATAGTCGAAACCAGCAGACAAATATTTCATTTAGCACCAGAATAACATAGTTTTCACTTGTATTTCAGAAAAGGGGTCTTTTAAAATATACTCCAAACAGCATCTTTATTTCCATTATTAGCCCAACCTAGAACTATTATCGAAATGTACACCGTTGATAATGGATATATTATTAATCCTTAGCATTGTATTACCAGAGTTCAATGTTAGTGTAAATGTAGAGATTTTTATAGTGACCTCTTCCTGTTAAATCAAAGGGTTAGATAAATCTCGTTATAGGCCCAATGCCAGTGACCTTTGCATTCTCTCTCTCTCACTCTCCAACTCAGAGTAATGCCTATCATTCTTTTGTTTCTAACTTTTTCAATTTGCTATGCATGACAAGGGGATTCCCTGAATCCCTTTTTAGTGAAATTTTGATAATATAGTTCCTTCTTGTGTGCACGCTTCACTTATACCCTTAAGGATCAAAGAGCTTACAGAGGCACTTTCTCATTTTAAAAAATGTGTCATCTTTACACTCAAAAGAGATGCTGACCACTGTACTCAGTGACTCTGCACATTTTATTATAGATCCTGTGTAGCCTGTCGTCTGTGGACTTGAAGCTTCCCAGTCACCCAAGAGCACTCGTGGACAGGAGCTCTGTTGACAGTCTGCCAATCCTCTGACACATACATGCTTATTTAAAGGAGTTCCATTTTGTTCAAGGGTCCAATTTCACCACTGATTCCTTTCAGGTCCCATGGGTAGATACTATCTGGATGAAAAGATTCTTTTATATTCAGTACCAAAAAGTTATAGGGCAGTCTATCACCTCATCCGAATTTAACTTCTCTGTGTTCTCTGTTTCAAAAGACTGTGCAAAGCTCCCTTCATTTAAAAAAAAATAAATAAGTATTTTGGTTGAGTCTTCCTCTGTCCTTATCATCCTTGAACACCTATTTTGCACTATATCAAATGATCACAATAGTTTTCTAGCTGGCTTTGAGTTTTTTATGTGATGTGAAAGCATTTTTTAATGATTGTTTTCCCTTGAATCTGTCCAAAGTCATCTTGCCCTTCAAGTTCTAACACGAGTCCTCTTCCTGAGCCTATCTGTATCTATCCTTGCACTCACAACATGTGTATGGTATATGCTACATAATCAATCTCCAGTTTGTAATGTGAAAGTTTCAGTTTATGCTTGTCTTATAGCTGATGCTTTGAAAATGCAAGGAACATGGAGTGTGTTCAGAAATGCTTCTCGGTAAGCAGACTGCTTGATATTAGCTGGAGCAGCTACACAGCAATTTCCGATTAATTCAACGAGAAAAACTGAAATATACTAATGGTAATTGTGACACTTAAATTGAGGAAGAGGAAGGTGGTAAATATAAATTATATCTTTAACTGAATTTAAATGTGTTATTTAAGGTTATTTCTATTATAATGACACATGGAAAAATAAGCAGATCATATTTAAGCAACGACATCCATAAAACTCCACAGTAACTGACAGTCTCTCTAGTAACATGATTTTAAAATAATAACAAATATTCAGTGATGCCTTCAATGAAGTTATTAATTCTGAAGTCAACAGATCATAAATTAAGAAATAGGAAGTAAAACACAGTGGAATAAGGCATTTACCTGAAGTCATGTGCAGAATAACCTTTGATTGAGAATCCAGAGTGTGTATCAGCAAAGTAAAGGCACAGGCCATTCTGTGCTTTAAACGGGTATTCTGAATCCCTCACCAGTTTCACTTGCGTCTAAGAGAAAATAATCACCCAGAGTGTTTTCGGTCATGCCATTGTTTTAAAAATCAAACAGAACTTGCTGCAATGTGTCAAAATAAGATTCGGCTTGGCCATACCTTCGATGTGTGGGTATTCTTTGGATAATTTTAAGATCTTAAATTCAATCTGTAGGTCTTTGTTATGAACATCCTAGGCAGAGTCAATATTTTTATTTCTCTTTTACGCTTGTTGTTTTTCCTCTATGTTCCTTTTTTAGAACCTTTATTAATCTGATAATAAAGTCTTGTCATCTTTCTCCTAAGAGTACACAAAAGGGAGCCACTTTCCTTTGGGGCTCTGTTTTTATGCAAGTCTTTGAGTCTCACTCTGCCCAGTGGTTTATGCAAAGGTAATGTTTAGATCACCTGTCCTTTCTGTCTACTTTCCTCTGTGCTATTCATTTGGCATATGCCACATATTTTATAGTTGTCTATACAGACGATTCCTTTTCAGACTATTGGGTGTATGAAAGGGAGAGAACACATGATTCATTGTTGCCCATAATATGGAGCAACTTCTGGCACTCAGTGACTCAAGTACAACAAATGAATAAAGGGAGGATATTTTAGTTTGGGGAACTCTATAGCACCCTCATTGGCCGGTTTCACACAATCGATGTGGGGTCTAGGACAATGTCAAAGAGTACCCTAAGAATACCAAGAGACACTGTGGTGCACTGGGTAAAATGCTTCAGTAGGAGGCAGAGTACTTTAAGGTGCAAACCTGGCTCAGCTACTGATGTGGCGATATGCTCTCATCTCTCAGGTCTCACTTTTTCATGTATATAAAGAGTTACTAAATTAGCTGACCTCTACCGTCCCTTTTAACCTTAAGATACAGAAATTCAATGGAAATGGATAATAATGTATTCTCATCTTTCTGAGTCACTATGTGACATGTATCTGCAAAAGAAAACAGCATTTATTGAAAAATAGCATTTACCTATTAATGTTAAGAAATAAGTAATCAGAATAGTAAATAAATATAAATATATATAAAATATTTTTTAAAAAGAAGTAAATATTTTTCAGAAAACAGATTTCGGGTAAGATTTTTCACCCTTTGATCCCAATGGATGACTTGCTGAGAAGCAATTCATTTCAAAATCTTTCAATTAATTCAAGCTTTGGTCCTCTAACTTTCTAAACTTAAAAGCAATATTTAGTAAACGAGAGTAAACTGTTTGGATCCTGAACACACATTAAATAGGCAAAAGAAGAATCAAAGAGTTTAAAAGGCTGAGAAACCAGTCACCTTATTTAGCCAGTACAAGGCATTGAGAGTAGACCCTCCGTTGCAGCCGTAATTATTATATGAACAATCAATGACCTGCTGCACACTGAGGTCTTCCAAAGGCTTCCCTTTTATTGCATACGCTGATTCCACGGCACCTACCACACTGAAGGCCCAGCACCCTCCGCACTGTTTAAAAATAGACATGAAACAGCATTATCAAAAAATGTTTGAATCAAATTTACCAACAGTTTTCAACATCACAAGTTACCAAATCAAGTAAGCGAGCAGAATCTGGAGGCTGACAAAATATAAATGCCTATCCTCTCAATTTCCAAATTAAAAAAAGAAAAGAAAACCAAAATTCTCTTTTAATTAGTTAAAGGTAAATTAGTAGTATCACTATTGTAAATTAGAAATAATTAGTTATTTCTAATAATTAGTTAAAGGTAAATTAGTAGTATCACTATTGTAAATTAGACAATGCCAGATAAAAACGAATTTTAGAGACTGAGAAACCAGACTGATGGTGTTTTAAAAGACTAGTCAGTTCACTGAACAGGTGACTTCTGTTTTTAAGAAGTGTACCAGCTCCCACCCCATTCTCCAATCCCTCTTGTTTCACCCCTGACACTATGATTCTGTGTTATCTACCATCTCTACTCAAGGGTGGAAGACAGTGAGGAGGTGAAGTGGGGTGAGGATGTATGTGGTATATGTTGGACTCATTATTTGACAGACACAGGAGCGGAATGAATTACTTTTTAGACTATCAAGATGCTAGTATGTGCGTATTATGAATGAACATAAAATGTCTCAATAATAAAAACCTACGTTAGTCATTCCTCATCCGAATATTGGCTGGCAATCATCGTGAGTCAGGATCTATTAACTTGCTTTTATTGGACAAACTAGAACAAAAGAATAAAAAGACTGGTCCCAAAAGAAAGGGAGGAGATGGAGCAAATGGAATCAAGGATCATGCACAAGAAAGACGAATCCATGGAAAAGGCAGAGGTGATTGTGGGATTTGGAATTGGGCGAAACTGATTTAGTTGCAGGACCATGTGCTGCAGAGTTAAGCAAAGAAAAGAAGAATTGGATGTCATCGCAGAGGGAAGTTTTGAGCAACTCTATGGCTTCAAGTGGCCTTACTTATGTCTAGATCTCCAGTGCCTACGGCATAGTAAAATGCTCAGGGACTCGGCTGCAGAATCTCCACCCTTGAGAAATGTGAATACAGGCTGCTGACATCCTATCTATAGCTAGCTTTAGTTTATCTACTTTTGGCTTCCCCAGGAGGGCAGTTTCTGTCCAAAAATATCTCTCCAATATACTCCTTTAATTAAAGATTCCTAATTAAAATTCTCCCTTTAATAGAATGTAAACATTCCTGGAAGGATTAGATTTCAGACTATTTCACACTTGATTATGAATCCAATAATAAAGCAAATGATTTGGTGGTAAAATCTAATTCATGGCAATATAGAATCTGAGAAATAAAAAAGGATCATCCTCAATAAATGGTGATTGAGAAACTGCTGGGTCCAAAATACCTGCCACACTGTCAGATGGGTACTAGACTTATTAGGGTGATCGCTTTGTAAGTTATATAAATGTCTAATCACTGTGTGGTACACCTGAAACTAATATAATAGTGTATGTCAACTGTAATTGAAAAACATTTTTATTAAAAAAATACTTGCCATACAATGAGAGGACGAATGAGCTGTTGAGGTTTCCAATGCAGACAAATTGAGACCATACCCATGCGATTAGAGGATTGACTTTCCTTGGTCAGCTGACATTCCCCATGCCAATGATGGGAATGCAAAGGGCTAGAGAATGTCAGCAAAGCAGGTACACACACCCCTCGAACGTCACCAGCGAGACTGGTTCACTGTGTGTTATGAGCACACCCACCCACATCTGGTATTATCGCTTACCTTCTGACTTCAGATAACCCTCCATCCATCACAATAACGCACAGGCTACAGACCTCCAATGCCCACTGCCACAGGCACACTTCGGGTTTTTGTCAAGGTAAATTGCTGCATTTATGGTGGTACTTACATATTTCTTAATCATTTAACATGTGGAAAATTGTCTTGCTACTTTTACTACTTTCTATCTTTTTTAAATGTGTCGCTAAGGTTTTAAATGCTGTGCCCTAAACTCATTCTCCCATAACATCTTTTGTTTTTGCTGCAGGGTTTTGCACAGGTGGTGATTTTTAGGAATGTATATGTCACATTATAGTATAACTGACTGCATTTCTAAGAGTTGCAGATAAAAAGTGTACGATCTTGTAGGGAACAGGGTTTTCCAGAGAGCTCAAGGGATGAGGCCTGAGAACCCAGGAGACCAGGCTACACCGTCGCTAAGTGTATCTGGTATCAATCATGTCACTTTTTCAGTGTCATTTCCTTTTTATACTACTTAAGCATTTAGTAGTAAAGTTTACCTTCCTCAGCCTTCCACTTGTTATTCTACTGAAGGTCTGATAACTGACACAGTTACTGGGAAGCACCCTTGAGCCAGTGTGCTGGTGGCAATGGTAATTAGAGAGCGAATACAGCAAGGAAGGTTCATCTCAGAATAAAAGTCGGGCACTGACATCTGCTTCTCATTCTGCCAGAAATTCTCCTCTTATTGCCATTTTTTGAATGACTGGGGTGTGATTTTTACCTAGAGAAATGATGGGTTCCATTACAAGTTTGATTGACCTTGACTTCAAAGACGACTTCCCATGCTAAGATGATTAAAAAAGAAGGAAAGAAAAAAAAAAATCCCTAAAACTTACCATCTGCTGGTTTCTCACTTGTGTTACAACATGCTTATCTCTCCAGTCAAATCTTAATGGCAAAGGCAGCTTGGAGATGACTGTTAGCAGGTCTGCTGAGTATTTAGGAAATCTGGAAGTTTTGCTTTTTAAATAAATAGCTGAATAGAAAATGAAACAAAAAGGTAATATTATATTATAGAGAGGATCCCTCGGGGTTCTTTTTGGAGGACATTTTCAAACAGAAATAGTAGCTTTTTAATAGAGCCTGACATTTGTGATTTTTCCATGTGCTTTTCCATAACATGAAATGCAGTCAACTGAAGGTTATAGAAGAATTCCTACAATAGGGCTGGAGCTGCCATATCAAATGACTTGTTTGATAGAACCAGGTCAATCAAAAATGAGTGTAATTGGCATCATTTGTTTTATC
>NW_011888834.1:8212434-8215936 GCF_000151845.1 Pteropus vampyrus
GGTCCCTAACGGCCTCTCCAATCCTTCCCTGGCCTGCACAGCAGTGTAGAGCACTTCCCCCAACCTTCCTTTCCTCTCTCCTTCACTCAGAGCTTCATTGCAGTCAGATAGCTCTTCGTGACCCTCTACCCATCTGCTCTCACAGCCACCAATTCTGCAGGAAGAGGGGAAAAAAGGAAAGAAAAGAAAGAGAAGCCACAGATTGCTTCCATTGCATCAATATATCCATGAATAATTACTTCCTGTTTGCTCTAATAGAACACATCTTAAGTCCACCCAACAGTGGTTTAAAATCATTTAAATTTTAAAAAACCCTGTATTTCATTCTTGAAATGAACTACTCTTTCAAGTGACTTTTCTAATCTACTCCGATTCTTCTTGTTAGAGCAGATTTCATACAAGCATCACAAACTGTAAGTCTATATTGAGCTCCAATTCCTCATCATAATAACAACCTGTCATAGAATTGACAAAGTAAAGGATTAACTGGCATAGGTTCTTAATGTAAGACAATGGAGGATGTAATATTGATCAACTGCATAGTAAACATCCCTAAAGCTGTATAAAATATTAAAATGAAGGAGCTGAATTTTAATTTCCTTTATGAAAAGATATAAAGTTTTAGGGATGACACAGGAAACTTATTAGCAGTTTTCAAAAGTGCAGAAGTTTGAAAAACAAATGGATCACATACCTGAAAAATGGGAGCTGATAAATCAAAACAGCCTTTAAACAGATTTGGTGAAAAATAATTATCTTTACATATTTTTTGTTTTGTTTTAACCAAACGCATTTAATTGAATGAGTTACAATAAGATATACCCAATTCCTGTCTGGAAGGGGATACAGGCTCAAAGAACTTGAGGAAATTATTTTATGATGATAAAACTAGGAAAAACATGTCATTTTGACATTAAAAAATATTTCGTCCTCTCTCAAATCAACCTTATTAATACTCAGCTAACTTGTCCGTACCAGTGTTTTAATGCTGGTATAAAATCTAAACAATATTATGAGGCCTTTTCAAAATAATCAGAAAAAGAAATGAAATGCTTCAATCAGTCTCCACCGTTAGGTGAACTTTTAAGGTGGTGCATGAGCCTAAAGAGACCCAGTTCAGGGAAATCATAAATGCACAGAATCCTCTGAGCTTGCTCAATGCAGGCTCTTTATTTATAAAATTCTGATTACAGAAGGAGGTTATCAGTCCCCCCTCCCCACGTCGAAGAAAAATGACATTTTCCTTCCGCTTATTTCTGGTTCCCGTTACTTTTTAAAGGGACAGTTTTGCAAGGGTGAGAACCGTCAAAGGGTTCTGCTAAAAGGGGGTGCTTCTTCCAATCAAGAATACTTTGGACATGTTTCATGAATTACTTTGGGTGCATCATAAATCCACAGCCACAAATCTTTCCTGGAAAAAAATCTTACGATTAGCAAAGGCATAGGACAGAGAGAGAGTGAGATCCAGGCACGTGGGGAACGGAAGAAGTTTGCTGGCGTAAACCCAGCTAAGAAACCCCAGACACGTCGCAAAACTGAGGGCAAGGGGACCACCAGGAGTGGCAACTCTAGGTGACCCCTCTGCCCCAGCCCAGACTCGGCAAAGGAAAAGGCAAGGAGACAGACACACAGGGAGGCGCGCGGTGGGTACCCGGAAGGCGGCTGCCTGTCGCTCGCGGCTCCGCGGTCCAGGGCGGGCGAAGGTGGCACCGGGACCGGCTCCACGGCCACTGCCGCAGCACCAGCAGCAGCCAAGCAGCCAGAGGTGCCACAGGGCCCGCAGCGCCATACCGCAGCCGTCCGCCGGCGTCGGTTTCCCTTTCGATTCCTCTGCTCCGCCTCCTCGCCGGGTTTGCTGGGCGGGAGACCAGTTTGGGGTGTGCGGTCCTGCAGACTGACGCTGCCTCAGTTCCCTTTGCTCACTTAACCGAGAACTGAGATTCTCTTCTTTTGCGGGGTAGAAGCATCGGGCATATGTCCAAGTGCTTTCTGGTTTCATCATCCATCGATCAGAGAAAAGACTGAGGGTCCTTTATACAGTAACATGCAAATACCAACTATTGAGTGATGTGCACTTTCAGAATTAAGTCCTTTAGTTTTCTTCCTTTTACCTCAAACTGAAAGATTCAGGTAGTAGTTGAATTTAACTTGGCATTAATCCTGTCAGATTTCTTCTGCAACGATGCTTCACATTCAGAAACTAATTCTGAAATAATGTTTGCGAACTTGCACAAAGGCATTCATTCAGCACATGTTTATCAATATGTAACAAAAAGGTACAGTTGTGGAAATAATGCACAACTTCTTGATGTATTATATTATGGCCATTTCAAAACTCTTGAAGCCTGTTTCTCCACTTGCACAGGAAAATAGAGATAGCACTCAAGTTTATGGTACAATTTAAATAAAATAATCCATGTAAAACACTTTGCAAAATGGCTGGCACGTTTTACTTGCTCAGTGTTGGCTATTTATTTTTAAGGTAGCTACCCCCTTGCTTATTGCTACACTGCTTTCCACCTGCTCAACTGAATTCATAACACATTCTTCACACTTTCTTCCTCTTGTTTTTATTTTTTTTGGAACTATTTCACTTTATATTAATCCAATCCTAGAGAATAGTTCATAGAAGGAACAAAAGAAATGTTCAAATCAGTTAAAATCCCAATTTGGATTAAAGATTTTCTGGGGGAAGTGGGGAAAATCCTCTTCGAAGAGACTGGGTGACTTCAAATGTCCATTATCACAGGTCCTGGATGACTCTTGGAACAGCTCAGCTGTTTCTCAATTTTAAAATGCACGGGAAATAGAAATTCTAATTCAGCAGTTCTGGCGTGAATCTTGGCTCTCCTTTTTAACAAGCTCCCAGGGGCTGCTGCTACTGCTGCTGGTAGCACAGGTCACACTCTGAGGAGCATGCGAGTACACCGCTGCTACTGTTTCTCCAGTTCTCACACAGGGGGAAAGTGGGAAGAGGGCTGGGGTATCAATCTCAAAGAAAATTCTAAATGCCTTTCTCGACACGCCATTTCTGCTTATTTCCTTGGAAATTGAGTAGTCAGTACTCAATATTACTGAGTAATTTCATCTTCTCCGGGCCTCAGGACCAACTACATAATTTGCATGCCCAGTGCAAAATGAAAATGGAGGCCCTTTATTCATATGTTATTAATAATTTCAAAACAGGAACAGTAGAACATTAAACCAAGTGATGGATCTTTCTAAACACAGGGTCCTGTGTGACTGCACAGGCCACACATCCACTAAGGCAACTCTGCAAAGCTTTTCTATTATAACCTTTTCTAAACGAGGCTTTTGGAAGTCTTTGAAATTGATATCATGACTCTAAACGTTTTAGAATCACCATCTAATTTATGTCTTTAGTTTTTACCTAGGTGCAGTGAGTCATGTTGTTCTCTGAAGCAAAATTGGTAATAAAAATAAAGGACATCTGTTCTGGGTATTAACAGTAAAGACGTGGAAGCTTTTTTTGCATGGGTGT
>NW_011888834.1:8215986-8218131 GCF_000151845.1 Pteropus vampyrus
GATGGATCTTTCTAAACACAGGGTCCTGTGTGACTGCACAGGCCACACATCCACTAAGGCAACTCTGCAAAGCTTTTCTATTATAACCTTTTCTAAACGAGGCTTTTGGAAGTCTTTGAAATTGATATCATGACTCTAAACGTTTTAGAATCACCATCTAATTTATGTCTTTAGTTTTTACCTAGGTGCAGTGAGTCATGTTGTTCTCTGAAGCAAAATTGGTAATAAAAATAAAGGACATCTGTTCTGGGTATTAACAGTAAAGACGTGGAAGCTTTTTTTGCATGGGTGTATGATGAGATATATTGCTCTGGGAGTGTATGGTGATCAAGATTTAATTTAGATAGTTTGTAGATCAACGTTCATGTTAACTTCTGTAATTCTCTGCGCCTAGCCATTTCCCGTAATTTACTCATGCTAATACTTCGATAAACAAACAAACAAACAAACAAAAACCAAAATAACGGTTTGTATTCGAATAACTACTATTTATTGGCAACCTATTGAGTCAGGAAACTTAAACATAGACAGTCATCCTTACCCCAGCACAAGTGGTCCTGTTAAAAAACCATTTGAACTAAATTTACTTCCTAAGCTTACATCGACAAATATTTATCGATCACCTATTAAGTGCCAGGTATTGTTCTACGTAATGAGGATCCATCAGTACATAAGTGAGAAAATATACAAAATTCCCACTCTCATGGAACAGGCATTCAGTGAGGAGAGATGCACAAAAAAATTAATAAAAATGTTATGGGGCAATAAAACAGTGTAAGGAGAGTCAGGAGTGTGAGGGTCTCGGGTTGCAATTTTAACTCAGGTGTTTGGGATAGACCTCCCTGGGAAAGAGACCTTTGAGCTAAGACTTGAAGGAGGTGAGAGAGAGATTCAGGTATTTGGGGAAGAGAAACTAAAATGACAGGAAGAGTTGGTGCAAAGGCCTTGAAGTGAAAGTATGCCTGGCAAGTTCTAGAAATATAAAAGAAGTCAGTGTGGATGAAGTGGAGAGAAAGAGGCTAGAGCAGAAGATGAGATAAGTAAGAAACATACAGATTATATAGGTCTTTGTATATTAAAGAGCTATCAAAATTATTAATTTTATAAAGTTTGAAAAGTTTTTATCTTGATAAGTGAAGGTCAACAGTATCTGCTAATTTTTGGAATAAACACTGTAAATTACATCTATATGGGAGGTGTAATTTTTTGACTGAATTTGCAAAATACCACATGAGGGTTCCTTCGCTCCCATGTTAATTATTTATTGCTGCATAACAAATAACGCTCAAACTAACTAGCTTCAAAATACCAACATCTGTTATCTCACACAGCTTCTGTGGCACAGGTATCTGGAAATAACCTAGCTGGCTGATTCCGGCCCAGGCTCTCTTATGAGGTTGCAGACAAGCTGTCAGAAGAGGCTGCCGTCACCTGAAGGTTTCTCATGTGAAGTTTTCACAGAGTTGGAGGGTTCGATTTTAAGCTCACATGGCTGTTGGCCAGAATCCTTGGTTTTTCTCAGGCTTTTGGACAGAAGCCTACCACCTGGGCTCTCCAGATGGCTGTTGGTGGTGTGACAACTGTCTTCCTTAGGAGTGAGTGATTAGAGAGACAGAGAATGGGCAAGTGGATGACTAAGATGGAAGCAGCAGTGTCTTTTATAACCTGATCTTGAAAGTGACATACCATCTCTTCTGCTCTTGGTTGCACAGACCCAGCGCAGTACAATGTGGGAGGCTGGGATTACAGAAGGGTGTGAATGCCAGCAAGTGGGGCTCCTTGGATGCCATCTGGAAAGCCAGCTAGCCACCACAGTCTCATCTTTGACGTTAGCTGCCCAGTAACAAAAAATGATCATTTGTTTTGTGTATGAAAATAATCAGGCACTCATCCATTTTTCTCAAATGCATCTTAGCTCCAATGATATTCAAATCATTATTTGTTGTTGTTTCCATCCCGTTATGAGCCTTCTGGTTCTCTTCAGTTTTGAATCATTCTACTTTATTTTAAATGACCTTGTTATGGAGTTATTTTGTTGTTTTTAAAAATTTTTACTCAATAAACACTCATGTATTTATTATGATTTACCAAGCATTGTGCTAAATACTTTTACAAATATTATCTTTATTCAATTCTCATAACAAA
>NW_011888834.1:8218181-8222996 GCF_000151845.1 Pteropus vampyrus
GTTGGAGGGTTCGATTTTAAGCTCACATGGCTGTTGGCCAGAATCCTTGGTTTTTCTCAGGCTTTTGGACAGAAGCCTACCACCTGGGCTCTCCAGATGGCTGTTGGTGGTGTGACAACTGTCTTCCTCAGGAGTGAGTGATTAGAGAGACAGAGAATGGGCAAGTGGATGACTAAGATGGAAGCAGCAGTGTCTTTTATAACCTGATCTTGAAAGTGACATACCATCTCTTCTGCTCTTGGTTGCACAGACCCAGCGCAGTACAATGTGGGAGGCGAGGATTACAGAAGGGTGTGAATGCCAGCAAGTGGGGCTCCTTGGATGCCATCTGGAAAGCCAGCTAGCCACCACAGTCTCATCTTTGACGTTAGCTGCCCAGTAACAAAAAATGATCATTTGTTTTGTGTATGAAAATAATCAGGCACTCATCCATTTTTCTCAAATGCATCTTAGCTCCAATGATATTCAAATCATTATTTGTTGTTGTTTCCATCCCGTTATGAGCCTTCTGGTTCTCTTCAGTTTTGAATCATTCTACTTTATTTTAAATGACCTTGTTATGGAGTTATTTTGTTGTTTTTAAAAATTTTTACTCAATAAACACTCATGTATTTATTATGATTTACCAAGCATTGTGCTAAATACTTTTACAAATATTATCTTTATTCAATTCTCATAACAAATACTTGCAGTAAATAGTGTTATAATTTCTACTGTATAGATGGGGAAACTCAGGCACAGAAAAGTTAAGGTAATTGTTCAAAGTTATGCACACTAACTGGTGGATCTAGTACTCGAATAGGTGGGGTCTGTCACTAGTCCATGCCATCTCTGTCCCCAGTTCTTCATCACTATTTTTATGTTTCATGAAATTCAGTACCTTCTCAAGAAATTCATTATTAATTCGTTATTGATGAGCATTATAATTGCATGAGATATGGTAAATTTCAAATAATCAACTGAAGAGTGTCAAATAATTTAAAGCAAACTGAGATTCTTGTGTTATGCTGGGGAAAACATATAGATGGATATTAATTTTATGAGATTAGTTCTTTCATGATTGTTTTCATGATATGAGAGACTGTGCATCCCTGTACTACCTCCTGACTGCCAAATTTCAGATAATGAATATGCTGATAAGAAGAAAAGTTGTCCATTACCACTAATCCTTACAACAACCCTGCAAGATAGGAATTATTATGCTCACTTTGCAAATGAGGAAACCGACTTGTGTAGTGATTAAGGAATTTATTCAAGATCGTAAGCAGTAAGTGGCCATGGTGAGATGGAAACTGAGTTGTCAGACTTCAGAGTCCATTGCATGCTTTTTCAGCTGTGCCAAGCTACCCTCAGTTACTTTAAGGCATATGTTGCGGTTGTTTTTTATTTTATTTATTTTTTTAATTTTGCGTTGGTTTTTCTTTATTAACCATATCTTTTGTCATCCACTAGGAGCTTTCCATGTTTACTATAACTTACAGGAAAGCATGACAGTTGTTAATGAGTCACTGTATTATCTCTGAGTTGAAGAGGTTTCTGTTTTGTTTTGTTTTCTTTTTTCATTTCTTTTCCTGCATTATGGGAAGAGAATTTATAGTTCTAGGCAATTGATTAGTTACTATCTGGATTGAAAGATTTGATTATCTTCAGTCTTGGATTTTATACTGAAAATTTTACTAATGCCATGAAATCCTCCCCCTGCTCCCTTTTCATTATTGTTGTTGATTGGGTTCAAGGATCATTGCAGTTGACCTTGACTTCTTGTACTGGCAGCATTTCATAGGGACTACATATATCCTGAATATTAAAATGCGTTACACAAATTTCTAGCCTTAGACTTTCAAATTTCCTTTCTGGCCAAAAGAAGAAATGCTGTCTGAACAGCCAGTGCTAATGGGCAGGATTTGTTAGGTTTTATAAACAGCTCATTCCAGTTTCTCAGCTGGAAGGGCAAGGCTGCAACACGGGCTGCCAAAAATGAAGGAACTCAAGGAAGAATGTGGTGACTCCACTGACCAGCTTCTAATGAGGAGAGAAAATACTATTGCACTTGAAACCTATATAATCTTATTAACCAATATCACTCCAATAAATTTAATAAAATTTAAAAAATAAAAATAAAAAATAAAACCTTTTAGAAAAGCCGTAATATGTACCATCTTTCCCCAAACAGATAATGGTACAAAATGCTCTGAAAAACACCTGAAACAATGAGTGGTTTCTATGGAAACCTCGATCCATTTCTATTCTGCTGACATTTGAATAAATGTGAACAGAGGAATGCTTTAGCTCTGCTGCCTTAAATATACTGTGGAGACAGAGCTAATGGGTTTATCTTAGAACCATTATTAACTGCTCGTAGCAAAATAGTGTCACTTGTATCCTCATAGACACAGATTATTCCATAGACCTAAGTATTTCAGAAAAAATTGAGATTAGTAGGTAAAAACAACACATTTTACATGACAATAACATTCTGCAGGAGACTAAAATGCTCTTTCTTTCATGTAATGATTTTAAACAGCAGGAATTTTCATGATCTAAGAAAATGATTCTGGTACCCTTTATTCTGAGTTTGTCATTAATACTAATATACATTGTCTTTAATAGCTCTCCATTCTCCTATAGTTAGATGGAGCCTACAAGAATTTTATACCTCTTGACTTCTATTGCCTATTCAAAAATCGCATTATCCCAAAGATCAGATATAAGTATAAAGGAAGACTCACAGGGAAAGAACGAGCTATAGAAAAACCAGTCTTTAGGTGGAATTTGTATAAATGAGGGTGATTCATCCTGATTGTAAATCTAGCCTTATACTTAACAATTCTAGAAAATTCTGTTGCTCAGGCAGTATATGAAAAAGAGCCACTCATTGCCAAATCACTGAGGCAGTTAGCTGCAGAAAGATTTCGTTTTATTGCTTTGAAAGATTACTAAGTTTAAACGATTTTTAGTTGATCACCATTTAAATAAAATTAATAAGCTTTAGTTTTTACAGCAGTTTTAGGTTGGGAGCGAAATGGAGCAAAAAGTACAGAGAGTTCCCATATACTCTTATCCCAAAACACACAGAACCTTTCCCACTATCAATCAGTATCCCTCACCAGAGTGCTGCAATTGTTACAGTTGATGACCTACCTTGGCACATCATTATTCTCAAAATTCCATAGTTTACATTAAGGTTCACTTTTGAGTGTTGAATATTCTGTGTTTGGACAATTGTATGACATGTATCCACCATTATAGAATCATATAGAATGGTTTCTCTGCCTTAAAGATCGTATGTGCTCTTATTCATTTCTCCTACCCTCCTAACCCCTGACAACCACCAATCTTACTGTCTCCATAGTTCTGCCTTTTCCAGAATGTCGTATAATTGAAATCACACAGTATCTAGCCTTTTCGAATTGGTTCATTTCACTTAGTAATATGCATTTGAATTTCTTCCATGTCTTTTCATTATTTGATAGCTCATTTCTTTTTAGTGATGAATAATATTTCACTGGATGTACCACAGTTTATTTATCCACTCACCTGCTGAAGGACATTTCGACTGCTTCAAGTTTTGGCAATTATGAATAAAGCTCGTATAACCGTCCATGTATAGACTTTGTGTAAACATGTTTTCAATTCCATTTGAGTAAATACTAAGGAGTTCAAAGGCTTATCATATGTTAAGAATACATTTAGTTTTGTGAGTTGTCAAACTGTCTTTCAAAGAAGCTGTTCCATTTTGCATTTTTACCATTAGTGAATGAGAGTTCCTACTGCTTCATATCCTTGACAGAATTTGGTGATGTCAGTGCTTTGGGTTTTAGCCATTCTAATAGATATGTAGTAGTATCTTGTTTTAATTTGCAATTCAGATTTCATATGTTTACTTGCCATTTGTACATCTTCTTTGATGAGGTCTGTTGAGGTCTTTGGCCCATTTTTTTAAATCAAGTTATTCACTTTCTTGGTTTTTTTTTTTCCTTTTTTAAAAAAATTATTTATTTCAATTAGTTTCAAATAGTACATTGGTTAGACATCTATATAGTTTATAAAGCGATCCTCTCAATTGCTCCCTTCCTCCCCTGGCCCTCCACTTAACTATCGTATTAATGCTAACTGCATTCCCTGTACCGTGCTCCCCATCCCTGTGACTATCAACTACTAATTTGTACTCTTACTGTTGATTTTTAAGAGCTCTTTGTACATTTTGAATAATAATTCTTTATTGGATGTATCTTTTACAAATACTTTCTCCCAGTCTGTGTCTTGAATCCTCATTTTCTTGACATTGTCTTTCACAGAGCAGAATTTTAATTTTAATAAAGTCCAGTTTATGATTTATTTTTTCATGAATTGTACCTTTGGCGTTGAATCTAAAAAGTCATCACCATTCCCAACGTCATTTAGGCTTTCAACTATGTTACCTTCTAAGAGTTTTGTAGTTTTGCTTTTTACATTTAGGTTTATGATCTATTTTGAGTAAATTTTTTTTCGCGTATAGATATCCAGTTGTTGCAGCACCATTTGTTGAAAAGACTTTCTTTGCTCCATTGTATTGCCTTTGCTCCTTGGTCAAAAAGTTCAGTTGATTGTATTTACATGCATTTACTTCTGGTGTTTCTATCCTGTTTTACTTATCTACTTTCCTGTACTTTCACCAGTACCATACCGTCTTAATTACTTTAGTTTTATGCTGTCTTGAAGTTAGGTAGTATCAGCCCTCTGACTTTGTTCTTTTCCTTCATTATTGAAAAGACTCTTGTGTATCTTTTGCCTACGTATAAACTATAGAATCAATTCATTGATATCCACAAAAAA
>NW_011888834.1:8223946-8231495 GCF_000151845.1 Pteropus vampyrus
TGACTTTGTTCTTTTCCTTCATTATTGAAAAGACTCTTGTGTATCTTTTGCCTACGTATAAACTATAGAATCAATTCATTGATATCCACAAAAAAAACTTGCTAAGATTTTGATTGGTATTGTGTTGAATTCACAGATTACATTGGGAAGAACTGACACCTGCCAAAATTGAATCTTTCTATCCATGAATATAGAGCACCTTTTCAGTTCTTCTTTGATGTTTTTTATCAGAGTTTTGTAGTTTTCCTCATATAGATCTTGTAAGTATTCGATTAGATTTATTTGTAACATAATTTTGAGAGCTCCTAATCTAAATGGTTTTGTGTTTTTAATTTCAAATTTCACTTGTTTAATGCTGGTATATAGGAAAGAGATTGACTTTTGTATACTAACCTTATATACTGCAAACTTGCTATGATTATTTATTCGTTCCAGGAGTTTTTGGTTGAGTCGTCCATATTTTCCACATGGCTGACTTTGTCATCTTTGAACAAAGGAAGTTTTTCTTCACTCCAAATCTGTATAGCTTTTATTTCTTCTTGCTGTCTTATTGTATTAGCTAAGATTTCCAGTATAATTTTGAAAAAGAGTGGCCAGAGGGGGACATCCATGCCTTTTTCCTGATGATCACCATTTGTAATACTACATTTGTGTATTGCAAAGTCTGTAAGGTAATCCTTGTGCTAAGAACTTACATAATGCTAAATTAAGTATGATATAATATAGTGGACAACACACAGCCTTGGATTTGTGTAAATGAAAGTTCTTACTCTTGTCTGCTCATTGTGTCTATGTGACCTTAACAAATTATTTACCCTTCCTGAGTTTTCATTTCATAATAAATAAATTGGAAATAATATCTAGTTCTAGTATTGTTACAAGGATTATTGAGTCATGGAAGTTGATTTATAATAGTAGCTATAATTGCTCAACTATAGTTTCCCTTTGGGAAAAGATTCATAACCAAAATTTGTAGACTTTACTTTCTTCATTGTTAAGTCCCTAGACAAATAAATTCATATTTGAAGACTGTAGTCTTTTCTTGTTTCTTCTGCATCATAATGTCAACACTGTATTGGTAATAGTATAGTATAAGATCTAGCTACCATTATTAATAGGGAGAATAAGATAATTTCCTAATGACTTTGTTTAGGTTTTATAAATACAGCCATAATTTCATCTTAGACAGTCTCGCTGACCCAGAAAACTCAGAAGATTTTTGTTTAAGTTTATATTTTTATAGTAGGAGGTATTGAAGGAAATAGAGTTTTTGGAGTTTATAATAGAAAGTAGAGGTAAAGGGCAGAGTCAGAAGCATGGTTTCTGCATAGCCTTTGGGAAGAGAAGATATTACGTGAAATTGAATCACTAGCTCTCTCTGTGTGATGGCATGTACTCTATCATTAAGTTACTAAGAGATAAGACCATTAACCTCAAGTAGTTAGAGAAGTGGTTCAGAGATAGCTAAGTAAGTTATATAAAGCCTAATCAAGCACAGATACTCCTACCATGGCGGCTTTCTGAAATAACCCATATAGTCAAGAAGTGATTGTGGCATTATTAAACAAAGCAGGCCAAAGGTGAAGGTGAATCTGAGCCCAAGTTTTTTAGAATCACCAGGCTAATGGAATACAGAAGCTAGCAGAGCATATACAAATCTTAGAGCCCAGTCTCTTTAATTTGCTTATGAAAAATTTCTTCATGAGATGAAGAGCCTCTAAATAAAGTCACATGGCTAGCACATGGAGAGCCAGAGGTCAGCATGGTATTCTGACCCCTCTATTGTACTTCTAATATCTTATACTGTCTCTCTGAATAAGTAGACCCCCCACTTTAAAAATTTAAAATGACTTTTTTCTTTTTTGCAACTTGAAACACAGTCACTGCTTATCTGTTTGATGAAGTCATCTAAAACAGCTATAAACCTGAAAAAGAACATCTTTCATCATAAAATTTCTAATAGAGCTTTTTACATTGACCAGCAATAATATATGAACTGTTGAAAAATGGTTGGTGTAAAATATTTGATCCCTTTATTGACTCATGTCATGATTGATAGTGAATATCAATTATGAAACAAAGCAGTATTGTACTATTAGCAATAGAATATGTAATTCAAAAATAAATTTACATTCCTCAAACTCTTATTTTCATATCAGGCATTGCGTTTGTGTAATTTTCATATATATTTTTCCATTGCATTTTCAAAAATTCTTTGTCCATTTCCTATGAATGTTTCCTGAAATACAAGGGTTTTAAAAACTGAGCTCTCGTGAATATAAAATGATTGGGTGAGAATATCATGGTGATAGAATTTGGGCTATGGAGTCAGGCAACTTGAACTGAGACTGGCCTTCTCATGTATTTATTTATTGTGACATTCTGCAACATTTCCAACTGTGTTTGAGTTTTTACATTTAAAATATGCTATGTTAAAAAAAACTGTCTTTGAACAATCAAATGAGATGAGATATGTAAAATATTTATAGTACCTCGTACTTACTGCTCATCGATGTTAACTACTATTAGTATTCATATTATTATTCCTACATGAAAATTTTACATCACTATGAGTAAAACCTTTTAACTTTCAGTGGATAGGTGATTCAAAGTGATTTTTTTAAATTGCCCATTTATGAATTTTAATTTAAAGTATAGGATTTCAGTTGGCATTCATGAAAACAAAACTCGTTTTACTTGCTTCAGTAATTGTGTATTATTTCAAGGCTGACCACATGAGGGCAGTATAGTACCTTTTAAGAGAAGGCGGTTGATTGGGTAGAGGGAAAAAATCTAGCATTAAAACTATAGAAATCATAGACACATAAAACTGAAAGACTCCATAATGACTCTCTAATTCAAACTTTGATTTTGCAATTGAAGGAACTGAGGTCCAAAGAGGCTAATCAACAAGTCCCGTCACACAATTGATGTCTGTTGATGGTAGAGCAAAGAACTGGTCCACAGTATTAATATAACAATAATTGCATTATCAGAGCACCTCGGTACTCTAAGAGATCTTTTATTATGCTCTAATATTTTGTGTGACAGTATTTTAGAGGAAATTGGATATTTCTGATAATGAATTAGCCACAGGAATGTTCCTTTCTGGAGAAACTGAAAAATAAAAAAGATAGAATCTCATTTCTGAAAGACTTACAAGAGTATTGGAAGGCAAAAGATTGAATTGTATGACTTCTTAAGGTTATCATTAATATTTTGCTCACAACCATGTGTTTGCCAGTTGCCTTGAAACTGCAACACCGTCTCCAAGAAACAGGAGCTAACAAAGGAAGAGTGCATACTGTTTTGGCTAGTTTTTTTTTAACTTCCTTTTTCTCATCATCTCCTTCCCCAGTCACATATTTGCACAAACACATACACATATACAGCCAGAAACATGCAAAAAATACATAGTCACAAGTGGCAGTACCACAGAGAGAGTAGTGGGGGGCGATGCTTTAACTTTACGCCAATAGTGCTAATTGTACATACCTCCTTCTCAAACTTGTTGAAAAAGCACCTGATGACCTGGGCGAATAGCAATGCTTGATTTACAACCCCACCGCCCCCATGTCCCTCCTTCTTCCTAATATCATTTACATCTTTGCTGTTCTTTCTTCTCTACTGCCATCATTTTTGCTCACCACCATTATTCCATTAGCATCCAAAATTGGACATTGTAATAATTAATTTTATGTTTCGACTTGACTGGGCCATGGGGGTCTCAGCTATTTGGTCAAACATCATTCTGGGTATTTCTGTGAGGCTGCTTTGGGATGAAATTAACACTTCAATCTATAGGCTGGATAAAGCATATTATCCATATGTGGGTGAGCCTCATCCGATCACTTAAAGGCTGAACAAAAAGACAAAATGACTGACCCTCCCCAGAAAAGGAGACTTCGTCTTGCCTGACTGCCTTCAAACTGGGATATTGGCTTTTTTCCAGCCTTCAGACTCAAAATGAAAGAAGGACACTTCCTGGGTCTTGAGCCTGTCGGCCTTCAGTACTGAAACTACATCATCAATTTTCCTGGTTCTCAAGCCTTTGGACTTTGAACTGTACACTCTCCTTGGTCTTCAGCTTGCTGACTCACCCTGCAGATCTTGGGACTTGCCAGCCTCCAAAAATCACGAGTTGATTCCTTATAATAAATATCTTTATATATCTACACACACACACACACACACACACACACACACACACAGAATCACACACATCCTATTACGTCCTCTTGGTGCTGTTTCTTCTGGAGAACCCTGACTAATGCAGATACTTGGGCTCTCTTCAATATATTTTCAATTAAAACCAGAGAGTCACTTGTTTAATAATTTACTAATTAAGATTATTTATCAATTCAATAAATAATCTGTTAAATACAAAACTCCTAAACCCTTACCGTACAGGGCATTAACTTCAAGTCCTCAGTAATCATCATAGTGTTTGGCATTTAGTGGGCATTTAACAAAAAAGTATTGAATTAATGAATTTCTGAATTCTATCCTATTAGTTATCTTGGGAAAGAATTTTTATTTCTATCAGAGCCTTAACATTTTTCCTTCCATCTATGTGTGAGCATATTAAGGTTATTAGCTTGGTGCAAAGAAAGTGCTTATTTTTTTGTTGCTAAGATACTATTTTGTCCAGGCATAAGCTATGCATATTATAGTTTTAGGGTGAAGTATATAGCAGATTCCCAGCATAAGTAACACAAAATACCGAGGCTTACTATAATGGTGTTTGTTAGTTGTCAATCAATGTTAGATCATTAGATTTTTGTTCAATTTAATTTATTAAAGTCTATAATGGCACCTTGACAGTTAAGACTTCTACATTTTATAGGTGAGAAAAATGAAATCCATGAGTGGTTTATTTGGCCAAGTTTATATAGTTAGTGAATGAGAGAGCATACTAGAAATCAGGTTCCCAAATACTCATTTCTTGCTGTTTCATCATAGGCAAACTGCTTCTCTTTGTTGGCCCGCACATACCACCCCGTGGAGACCATCATCACCTATGTCAAAACTCCCTCAGTGACTTGGCGCCTGACCACCACACTGAGCCCACCAGGTACTATATCCTTCCCCCTTGCTCACTGGGCATCAGTATGCTGCCTTTTCTTTCCCACGTCTCTTGGACACCACAGATTCATTCATACATGAGGACCTTTCCCTTATTTTTCTCTAAGCTTACAGATCTTTTCTCTAGATCTTCACATGGCTAGAGAGCCACACTGCTTCTCTCTTTCTTCTTTTAGATTTCAACTCAAATGTCTTTCTCGGTCTCCGTTCTCCGTAATTCAAGTAGCACCCTTACTAAGACTCATTTTCTATCCTATTCATCTGTTTATTTTCTTTCTAAAATGTTAAACAATCCAAAGGTATATTTCTTTTAAATTTATTTTGTCCTTTCTTGTCTGTATTCCTGGCAGATGATATCTGTAAACTATAATCTTCATGATGACGGAAGGCTATCTGTACTGTTGACTCATACTTTGTGGAGCAATACATGCCCAATACATGCTTGGTGATCACTGAATGTTCTCCGAAATGAGTGACTGATTCAATGAAAGAAATAACATGAAGATGCAGTTCATGAGACTGAGACTTCCATATCAGATGCTCATCTGCAATTATGATTCGAGACTAAATAATAAAGTAAAACTTCCAATGTTTAAGTGTCATCTAAATTTGTTTGTTGAACTTGTATGGAATTTCTAAACTTTCATTTGAAAGGATTAAATGTGTGTGATTGGGATTAATTTTGAATAAAAGATATGAATGTCTTTAATAAAGATAATTTTATGACTTTGTATTGAATATTTAGTATCAATTGAGTAGGATTATTTGAAAGCTCATACTACCGTTTGAGGTTACCAAGAGATCAAATACAGGGATGTATATCATGTGCAAAGTAATTTTAAATCTCAATGACGAAGGCAAGGATAAAAGCGTGAACCATTGTATTCTATTGTATTTTGTGACTTCTCTCGTATTTAAGAAGCCCAATAGCTTATATTTACTCTTTTGTTTTTTTTTAAAAAATAAAATACATAAAATCTAATCACAATTTTTCTTTGTGTTATTTTTAAGTACTACATGCATAATATATTTTCATAACTTTCATATTTCAAGAATAAACATTCTTGATAACAAGTTGGTTAATTAATTTTAAGGTAGAACACAGTCAAGAATCATGGTTGTCAGGTTCAAAGTGCCAAATGCTTATGATGAGAACTTGGACATTACAAATAGTTGGCCGATGCTGAGTGAGAAAAAATGAAAGATTTGATAAGAGTGAATATCTGAGACAGAGGCCAGAGCTAAACTCTCAAGGAAAGGTGTTGTTTGGAAAGTCATTAGTGAAATACTAAACAAAATGAAAGTGAAGAGAAGGTGAGCTATAAAACTAAGTCAGGAAAACATCCACGTTAGTGCCTGAAAGAGGTGACAGGACAGGTATGTAGCTGCTTTGAGTCTGGGTATGAGCTTGAGTCATCCTTATTATGCAGTTTTAAATTGTTACATCCTGACTTCTTTCGCAAGTGTGATTTTCTTAGACTTGTATTTGCAAGTTATCACCAGACACTAGTTTTATTATCCATCCCTTTACTTAAGTGACTGGAGTAGATTGTATTATGGGTCCCTAATTCTTCCTCGCTCCCCTGCCATGCCATTGCTTTCCTGTGGGTAGGACATATTTCTTTAATCTATTGACTTTATCCTTAGCCAAGTGATACCTGCTTTGGCTAATGAAATATTGGGCAGAAACGAGCATGTGTCTGTTCCAAACTGGTGCCTTAGTGGCAAGTTTCAGCCAATACTCTAGGAACATTTGCTGTAAGAAGAATATATCTCAGGGAGCTATTTTTCCTTTAGCCTGGATCCGGAAATGAAGACCCAAACCAGTCTGAAGCCTCTGGTCCGGCCTGGTTCCGGAAAAAAAAAGCAAGTCCCTTTGGGATCAGCCAAAGGGCAAATTATCCACCAATATTTGAGTGAAGAAAACATGATTGTTTTTGTAAGCCATGGAAATTTCATGAATGTTTGCTATATAGCATCCTTACAGCAGAAACCTGATTAATTCATCCATAATGAAGTATAATTAACAAAATAGTGAATTTACTAAAGAGAAGATAAAATAATTAATCGAAAAATGCTTACATATGATGTATTATTGAATTGTACACTTGAAACCTACATAATTTTATTAACCAATGCCACCCCAATAAAATTAATAAAATAATTGTTTTTAAGATAAAGAAAAGAAAATGTTTACAGAAATTGAAAATCATTTCCAATGTAAATGACAAAAAATGATATCATTATTATTTATTTTAAATAGACAGCTAGATCTCTCTAAGATGACTTTAATAATTTACTTACCACAATGTCTAAAAACAATCTGGATCGGATAGGGCAACTTTGGCCTTTGAGAGGTTGTATCTCTTTCTTTGAGACAGAAAGCAATTTTCTATTTTATGGAAGGACCAACAGTAAACTTGGACCAGGACTCTGGGATCTGTGCACTGGGTTTTCTCAGCGA